>NC_045802.1:1200555-1500694 GCF_009873245.2 Balaenoptera musculus | reverse complement strand
ACATGTGAAATGACACCAAAAAGATGCAGTTAGCAAAGTCTTCTACACTCTTAAACTTTACCGGACAAATGACCAGGCTTCTTCAACAATTAAGTTGAAACTGAGGGGAAGAAAGACCAGGGAGAACCTATAGATTAAAATCAAGTAACTGCTACAGAAATTTAATTACTTCATTTTAAATAACATGGTTTGACCTTTGGTATATCCAAATCTCTGTCACTCTACTGAATATATAAGTTTGCTTCATTTGAGATCTTATGAATAGTAAAATTTGAGGTGAAATTACACAAAATGCCATGCAGATAAAACCTCTAGTGGACACTTGTACTTGCTGACCAATGACCATTCCCCTTCCTTCCTAGTAATAGTGACCTAATAAAAGTCTCCTTTTTTTTGAAGTGTTAGTACTGTACTTAACTCTCTTATGAAAATTTTCCGCTATACCAGAGAGGTAATTTAAAGTAAAAATGTGTGTGTTTTTAATTAGGTGAAGGTGCCATATAGTATGTATATGATTACTTCTAAACCATCTAAAACTTACTTTCTGATGTCTTTATCTCTTTCAGGGCTGGTTTCATATACCGAGTATCTTTTCTTGCTTACAATCCTCACTAGTAAGTATTCCACAGTTTTTCTCATCGATCATGTGGAATTCTCTCGTTTTACCAGACAGGGTGTTGGAAGTTTGGTATTTATATCTTTATCATGAAGAATGTTATTGGTGCCTTGCTTTCTGTACCTACAGAATGATTCTCTTGGGTGAGATTATCCTTGAAGTCTCACCACCTCCCCTGCATTCGGGCTCCCCACAACTTTGTCTCCTTAATTGAAGGCTTATTGAACTGAGGAGTCACACGCAGCCTTCACTTAGGAATATTAAAAATCCCTCACATGACATTCTGCAAAATTCCTGACCAGTAACTCTCTGCAAACTGTCCGGGTCATGAGAATCAAGGAAAGACTGAGAAACTTTCACAGCTCTGAGGAGATAAGGAGACATAGCAATTAAACGCAACAGGCTTCCTTGTGTTTGACCCTAGAATAGAAAAACCATGGAATCCAAATAAAGTCTGTAGTTTAGTTAAAGGTGCTAATTTCTTAGTTTTCGTAAAGGTACTGTGGTTACATAAGATGCTGCCATGAGAGAAGGCTGTGTGAAGGGCCTGTGGGAACTCACCGTACCAGCTTTGCAGTATTTCTGTAAGCCTAAAATTATTTCAAAATAATTTTTACAAAACCCTACTCTTGGGAAAGGGAAATAAAGAGTAGTAATCAATGTGAAAATAGAGAACGTACTGTAAGAATATAGGAAAGCCCCTAGTAGAGTGGAAGAAATACGTTAAGTTCTCACGTGAATTTTGCTTTGAAGGGCAGAACACTTAATAGCAGAACAGCGCACCATGGAAACATATCAGCCTTTGAAAATTGTTATCCTGAGAAGAGATTGTTTTTCCTCTACTTTAGGCACTTACTCCTGTTGTTTCTGGTGGCTTATTTCAAGTTTGAAGACCTATAGATCTTCAGGTAACTTGCATTCCACCAACATTTACATAATTATTCATTTTTCCCTTGCAGAACCCCATACTGGGTTTCATGTTGCATTTAAAATGTTGGATGCAGATGGTGATGAGATGGTTGAGAAAAAGGAATTTTTTAAGGTAAGTAGATACTAGTTATTTTTGGTTTATTATAAAACACCTGGATGTTTGTGTGATAATTTTACATTTCCATTAAAATGAAAATTATATCTACTGCTTACATATGAAATGTCAAGAAATCATTTATACATTCAAAAATATTAAATTTTCTATAATACAGCCTTGAGGAAACAGTTACAGAACAGAGCATGAGATTCCAAAAGGAGAAATGAGCTTAAGCATCTGCATGTTTTAGAGTTTTATTTTTATGATTTCAGCAAATGATAATACAACAGAAAGCGATTTATAGGTGGGTTAAAAATTATTGATACACCCCCACCAAAAAAAGAATAAGGAAAATAAAACCTTAAGCCTTCAGGAAGAATAGGGAGGGAAAATGAAAAAGCCACAAAAGGTATCAATTGGTTCAAATTCTCTAGGAATTTGTGAAGGCTCATAATTGAAAAGGTGAAATATGTTTAAATGATATTTCCCAAGACATAACTCTGTAACACGCCAGCAGTACATTTCACTCCGTTCCAAGGAAGTCGACAGTACTGTTAAAAGTACGTCAGTGCATGTAAACAGCGGGGAGTGTGCCAGGCAGAGCTCACTGTTCCTGATCTCGAGGAGCGCTGTACGGAGAAGATAAGTCCGTTCTGTCCTCTGTGTCTTTCTCCCAGTCCCCAGTGTACTGGGGATACAGGCCACAAGGCTTGTTGAAATTATATTTAAAACGAGTACTTGGACTGTTCGGTCAAGTAACCAGTAGCCACATGTGTCTGTTAAATATAACTTGTGACTAAGAAGCTTGAGTTTCCAAATTTTAATTAATTTTAAATTTAAATTTAAAAACTGACATTCACCTCAGGTATTGGCAGATTTTCAAGTATATGTGAAACAACTTGAGTATGTGAATCTACTTTTTAATTTTCACTTTTATTTACTTTTTATTTACTTTTGTAAATTTTACGAAATTTAAATATGGAGAAGTTGTGGGTTTGGTTCCAGACCACTGCAATAAAGCAAGTCACACAAATGTTTTACTTTCTTAGGGCAGATAAAAGTTACGTTTTTACTATCCTGTAGTCTATTAAGTGTGGGAATAGCATTATATCTTTAAAAAACAATGTCTATGCCTTAATTTAAAAATATTTTATTGCTAACAAATGCCAACCACCATCTGACAATGCAGGGTTGCCACAAACCTTCAGTTTGTAGAAAACACAAAATCTGCAGAGCACAATAAAACGATGTGCGCCTGTATTTCCAATGAAATACATTACCTGAATGTCTTGTAATGTAAAATACGCACTGGATTTTGAAGAAAAAAGAAAGGAATGTAAAATATCTTGATTTTTGTATTGAGTACGTGATAAAGTCATAATTTTGAGATATTAATTTCACCTGTTTCTTTATATTTTTTGCTGCACTTTAACAAAAATGAAACTGGAAACTACAGATGATAAATTATCTTTTATATACTTAGGCAAGAAAAATAACCAGTAATTTCAATCAGTGGCTTCACTCCAAAGAAAAAAGGCTTTGGTTCTAAAATGGATGTTACTTCTTTAAGTTAATTTAAATGTTTGTGATGTAGGTATCTTTATTTTTTCAAATGACTCCCCGGATTAACAGACTTTTTTTTTTTTTTTTTTGGCTGCGTTGGGTCTTCCTTGCTGCACGCAGGCTTTCTCTAGTTGTGGCGAGCAGGGGCTACTCTTCATTGCGGCATGTGAACTTGTCATTGCAGTGGCTTCTCTTGTTCCAGAGCACAGGCTCTAGGCGCACGGGCTTCAGTAGTTGTGGCACGTGGGCTCAGTAGTTGTGGCTCGCGGGCTCTAGAGTGCAGGCTCAGTAGTTGTGGCGCACGGGCTTAGTTGCTCCACGGCATGTGGGATCTTCCCATACCAGGACTCGAACCCGTGTCCCCTGCATTGGCTGGCGGATTCTTAACCACTGCACCACCAGGGAAGTCCCTAACAAACTTTTTAAAATAATTGAACAACTACCGACACTGCCGCAGTAAATGGTTTCTGCAGTAAATGGTTTCTGCTACACTTCAAGCTGAAACACTGAGAATTTCACCTGCTGCTTTACTGCCCACTCACATATGTGTTCTTGTCATTTACTTTATGCTTAGATTTGTACACTATACACCCTCTTCCAGATAATTTCTAAAGATGTTAAATATTTATAAACCTAATTTTTGTAGGATCCCACTGATTTATAAATGTATTCCCTACTTAAGACCTTTTTTGCTATATTGTTTGTTTCTAATCTTTGAGATAGTTTCCTACATATAAAACCAAATATTTTAGTAATTAAATTTGCAAAGCCTGTGGATGGATCCTTATCAAAGGGATCTGAGGGATCCTTTATATACAATCAGATGTACCTGTTTAAAGAGTCCATTGCTCATGTCCACCATCTCAGTCAAGATCTAAAACATTTCCACACTCCACAAAGTCCTCCTGTATCCTTACACTCAGGTCCTCCCCTCTCCTGGCCCCAGGAGACCAGCCAGTGGTCTGCTTTCTTCCAGCATAGATATGTTCCTTTCCTGGAGTTTCGTATAAATGGAATCAGAAAGTATTGATATGTGCTCTTTGTTTCCACTCAGATTCATCTGTGTGTTGCATTTGTCAGTAGTTTGCTCCTTTTTATTGCTGAGTAGTATTTTATTGTGTGGATGTGATCTGTTTATCTAGTCACTTGATGAACATTTTGGTTGTTTTCATGTTGGGGCTGTTATAAATAAAGCTGCTGTGAATATTCATACACAGGTCTTGGGTGAACATATGTTTTCTTTGACTAAATATGTGGGAGTGGAGTTTCTGGGTCATATGCTAAGTATAAAGTAAGAAGCTGCCAATTTTGTTTTCCGAAATCTGTGTTCCATTTTACATCCCCACCAGCAATGTAAGAGAGTTCCATTTGTTTCATATCTCAAAGGCTTTTTTCAAAAGTCATAAATTAGTCATTTATGTGAGTACTCATTAATTCGTCAGTGATTTGTCTAAGTAGTTAGTATGTGCTAAGCACCATGACATAGATTTGTCTTTTTACTTTTTTTAATGCCCTACTAAAAAATTTTAAATCACTGTGTGGCTCCATTGTATTACTGTTGGTCAGTCAGCACCGCTTTAGAACATACAAGGCTATAGATTTTGAGAAACTTTTTAGTATATTTTATTACATGCTCTTTATGACAGTTGTCTCAAATGCTGAAAAGGTTTTTCTTACTTCTGGGTTTTCAGCTTAAGTAAGAAAACTGGAGGATTCCCAAGGATTGGAGTTGCCTGAAGTGTTCCTCTAGATACGTGAGGTTTCACTGTACTGTTCAGAGAAACAGGTCGTGATCTTGTGGAATTCATTTTCTCAAAGTGGGAGAAGTTAAAAGTAATAGAGGGGCTTCCCTGGTGGCGCAGTGGTTTAAGAATCCGCCTGCCAATGCAGGGGACACAGGTTCGAGCCCTGGTTCTGGAAGATCCCACATGCCGCGGAGCAACTAAGCCCATGTGCCACAACTACTAAGCTGGCGCTCTAGAGCCTGTGAGCCACAACTCCTGAAGCCCGGCGCCTAGAGCCCATGCTCTGCAACAAGAGAAGCCACCGCAATGAGAAGCCCGCGCACCGCAACAAAGAGTAGCCCCCGCTCGCCGCAACTAGAGAAAGCCTGCGCACAGCAACGAAGACCCAACGCAGCCAAAAATAAATAAATAAAATAAATAATAATAAAATTTTTTTTAAAATGTAACAAAAAAGCTATAGAGAAAACCATACCATTTAACTGCTTAAAGAATCTTTGGAATGTTTCATGTATTCAAAATATGTTATATGTAAGAGATATGGATTTGAAAAAAAAATGTGTTTCATTAGGTCATTGTGAGCAAACGTTACCAAATCTGTTTGTTTGCAAAGAAGCAGTGTGGGTAAAGTTTATCACTGTTAACCAGTTACCAACTGGTTTATGAAAGCAACCTGGAATTCCACTAAGAAATTGAAGGTACTTGTAAACAGACAAAATGAAAAGAACCAAGAATTTCCAGGTATCATACATAGCTCTTACTCAGACAGGACCTTGGGTTAAAAATACTCGAAAAGCACGAAAGAAGGGAAATACTAGATAATCATCATAAATTTATCTTTGAAATCAGTTCCATTCAGGTGAAGGAAAGCAGAAACAACATTGCTCTGTTTGGCACAAACAGTGATTAAGTGACTGTCATTAGTGTTCCCTTGGGGAAATGATACCTATAGGCCGCTGTCTGAAACCGTGGTTGAAGCTGTGCAGCTGAAATGTGCACAGACACATAGGATGTGAATTGCACACTCTGTCGGGGAGACCAGCCGGCTCGTCAGTGTTCCAGATTCATCTCTGGCCGCAGTGTGAAAGGCAAACCAGAAGTGGAGCGACTGGAGGCCGGGAGGCCCTTAGGCTGTTGTCATCGTCCAGTTTTCAGCTGGGAGTGAGAAGTGGGAAGTCCCCCAAGAGGCGCTGCGCGCAAGCTCTGTGGGGCCCGGCTTCCAGCGCGAGGAAGAATCAACGGTGGTCACTGCTTTTTCCGGCCAGCCTGACCAGAAGTCATGACAGTGCTAGCTGACCAAAGGGCACAGAGGACTCATTCTCTTGCAGATTGGTTATGGCATCTGTGCTATATTATTAGATTTTCACAGCAGCCTACAAAGTCAGTAGTAGTATCCCCATCTTAAAGATGAGGAAATTGATGTGCAGCACATGATTTGATTCTAAGTCTGCCCAGCTCTGGAGCTTGCTCTTTCTTCAGGTTACCCTGCCTCGTGAGGGAGAACTCAGAGAGGACTGGGCTGAGAAAGGGCTTAACTCTGAGCTTGGAAATGTGAGCCTGATAAACTGGTAGGACATCCACGCTGGCAGCTGTCTGCAGACCAGCAGCGGGGCTGGGATTAGGAAGCGTCCTGGAAGAGGGGACCGTTAAGTCCTGAGCGCATGTGACCTCAGAGGGGAGAATGTAGAGTGAGGTGGGTAAGCCAGAGTCTAGCGAACAGGTTCACGTAAGGGACGAAGCTGAGGGTGAGAAGCCAGGGACTGAAAGAAGGAGAAGCGCGGCAGAGTGCGGGCGCTGGGCTCAGGGCGGAGCCCTCCCTCAACATCCAGCTCTTTGAGGCGTCTTCAGGTGGCACAGAGGCCGCGCGGAGCCCCTTAAGCTTGCAGGTCACTGGGGACCGAGGCCGCGGAACAGAAGGCGTGAATGGGAAAGGCAGAGTTGGTGGCAGCAGAGGAAAATTGCTCTTCGGGGATGTCTGATGATTAAGGAAGGAAATTGGTTTGGGGTTAGCTTCAGGGTGAAAATGTGTCTGTCTGCACAAGCAGGACCTGAAGTACCAGTGTCGGAAGTCACGGAGCCCCCTCACATTCCAGCACCTCAGTCTGCCTCAGGTCCGGGAGAAGGATGTGTTTGAGATGGTCATTATTATTCAAGTAGAGGTTAATAACCATGAAAGGCTGGGCTAGGTCAGGGTGTGAGTTCACGCAGACCGTAGCCCCTCAGCCCTGGGGGAGCTTTCTGCTCTGTTCCTTCCTGGGAGTCACAAGAGGGGGCCAGGTCTTAGAAGCGCTGTCCCCACTGTCCGCCCCCCCAGAACGGGAAAGCTGAGGTGGCGTCATGAAGTGGACACAGTGGGGCCCCTGGTGACCTCGCTGTCACACATGCAGCGCCAAGGCTCAGGTGCTCTGCAGCGAAGTCACGTGGTGGCCCCGACCGACACTGAACGTCCTCGTCCCCTTTCCTTCTTCAGGCCTCTTCTCGGGGAGACTCAGGGCCGCCCAGCAGTCTGCTTTCTGTGTGGGCAGCCTCTGCTCCTGAAACTGTTGAGCAAACCTGCCTCAAAAGCTTTTCAAGTACTTGTTTTAACGTAATAGTTGAACACTCTGAATTTACAGAACACTTTCTAAATACTACAGTTTTTTCCTTAAATGTTTGGGAAATTCTTAGATGACCAATCCATGAATTAAGGAAACAAGAAAAGGAATGTTAGGATACATCACTGATATTTTTTTTTAAGTTTAAGTTTATAAAGCTCAACCTTCTAAGCCTATAAAGGGTTCTTTGTGCTGATCTTAGGAATAAAACACTAAACTTGATAACCCATGGGCATGATGCAGTTTGTCGATTTAAAATAACAGCATAGGGACTTCCCTGGTGGCGCAGTGGTTAAGAATCCGCCTGCCAAGGCAGGGGACACGGGTTCGATCCCTGGTCTGGGAAGTTCCCACATGCTGCGTAGCAACTAAACCCATGTGTCACAGCTACTGAGCCTGCACTCTAGAGCCCGCGAGCCACAACTACTGAGCCCACACGCCTAGAGCCCGTACTCCACAACAGAGAAGTCACCGCAATGAGAGGCCCGAGCACTGCAACGAAGAGTAGCCCCTGCTCGCCGCAACTAGAGAAAGCCTGCGCACAGCAATGAAGACCCAATGCAGCCAAAAATAAATAAATACAAATTTTTTTAAATAAAAAATAAAATAAAATAACAGCATAGAGGAGAAAAAACTATGCTTACATTAATTATTTAAATAATTATTTCATTTCCATGGTCATTGTGTTAGGAAATCTAAGTTTGTAGCATCTTCTATTTGAAAGTTTATTGAAAGCACCAAACAGTTCTTTTCAGATCAGAAAAGCATATTTAAAAGGCAGGGTTTTGTGGGTTTGTTCTTTTTTTCAGCTTATCTGAATGTTTCCCCTGTGCATTTTATTTGTTGCCAGAAAAGTAATGAGAGTTACTTTAATGCCCAAAACATAGATATAACAAAGTGATTTGAACAGCAAATGCAAAAAGTAATGAAGAAATGTATTAATATAAAGTCTTGTAAAAATGTCCTAAAATATAAATTGCCTTAGTTTATTACTTTTGTGTTTTGTGGTACATTCCTGTCTTCTTAATATCCAGATCTACAAACTGTGTTGGTAAGTGTATTGCTCACTTCTTTATCCCAAGAACAAGTAAAATAGCACCTAAGTGTATAAGCCATTCTCTGTCAGATAATAACAAACAATACCAGCAATGATCAAAGCCAGTGATAGTAAATCCATTTAATTTTTACCTTGATAGATAGTACATCTGCTTATTGGGATAAGTGCCAGGGTTTTAGCGCAACTTCTTTAAACAATAAATAGATAGACTGACAAGTCTGTTTACTAGTATAAATTTCTCCTTAGGTGGTCCTCTGGTTTCACATTGTTTCCATACTGGTAGGAAGGACTGCTCTTAATGCAGTCAGGTTATAATTTTATCATGCTAAATATACCTGCTAGAGTTATTAGTAAATATAAAGGCCTTCAGTAGAATTTATCCTTCTTGATTTTGGAACAGTGTTCTTATTCCAGAATTTAAACTATTATGATCCATCCTGAAAGCAAAAATAAGTTAAATTGACCCTATGTACTTTTCATTTTCAGCCTGAAATTGAAAATATGGATCAATATAAAGTTAGTCAATTTGTTGGTAGTTTTTTAGACATTCAGAATTTGTATTTCAATGTGTCTTCCTGCTTCTTTTACCACTTACGTATAAAAGCTTTACCTTTTTTTGTTTCTCTAAGAAAGCACCCCTGTTTCTGCCAGACTTTGCTCTTACCTCCACCTAGAATGCCCTTTCCCCCACCTAGAATGCCCTTTCCCCTTTCCTTTGGTAGCTTTTAGTTATTCAGATCTCCACCCAAATGTCACATCCTCAAAGAGAACTACCCAGAATAAGCCTATCTAACAGAAACCCCTCCCCAGCAGTCTCTGAATCCTGTCACTCTACTTTATTTTTTCTAGTCATAGCACTTGACACTATCTGAAGTTCTCTTATTTACTTGTTCACCTGTTTGTTACCTCTGGCCCATTAGAACGTAAGTTAACAACAGCAAGGATGTTATCTTTCCGTAACCACTCATCCCAGCACTTAGAATGGTCGCAGGAGAGGCACTTAGTCCGTTGCTATCATGAATCAGCATCATGCACAAGCCATCTTAGCAAGTATCTTGGTAGACCAGAGAGACCTTTTGGCCTAAGAGGGTACCTGGATACAAAATAGTTTCAAATGGGGCTGTTATACAGAACTAAATATACAGCACTGTAATTTCAACATGCACCAGAACCTGGGTAACACTCTCCCTGAGTCCAGACCAAAATGTTCTAGATACGACTCTGACAGGACAAGCTTTATGTGGCACTAAATCCACATGGGTAGACTTTAGGACAGACCCTTGTTCTAAATTACACAAAATTGGAATAAGCCAATACTGTAATAAGCCTCCTAAAAAATTCTTATTTCAGTGGACTAATCCTATTTGCTTTTTTGTTTTGTTTGTTTGTTTTTAACTATTTATAATAACTGTGAAGATTATTATAACAATATTAAGTGTCTTATAATAAAAAAAGATGTTTTGAATTTTCTATAAAAATTTATCATTTTATGACTAACATCTGTTGTTTTTTTAATTATATGATAAATTTTGACTAATTTTCAGTACTTGACCTAGCAAAAACAAACAACAAAAGGAGATCTATATTACCAATATTAACAATGAAAAGAGAGAAATCACCAGAGATCCTAGAGGTATCAGAAGGATAAAAATGGAATATTGTGAACAACTGATTCATATGTGACTATTAACCTGATAACTCAGATGACTGGACAAGTGCCTTAAAAAAGCAAAACTTATCAAAACAAGAGGTGGGATAGAAATCTAAATAGTCCTGTATCAAAGGATTGGGTTTGTTATCAAAAACTTTCCCACAAAGAAATGTCCAGGCTCAGATGGTTTCACTGGTGAAATCTGTCAAGCATTTCACTGGTGAAATCTGTCAAACTGTGCCCAGTTTGCACAGTTTCTTTCAGAAAATACAAGAAAAAGGAACATTTCCCTCATGTTATGAGACTAGCATATCCCTGATAACTAAAACTTGGCAAAAACCTAACAGGAGAAGTAAATTATAGACCAACTTTCCCCATGAACAGAGGTATGAAAATACTTAACCAGATAGAACAAAACACAGCAAGCACCGTATAAAATAATACATCACAACCAAGTGAGATTTATCCAAGGAATACAAAATTCATTTCATGGTTGAAAGTCAGTGCAGTCCATCATATTAACAGAATAAAGGAGAAACCAACATGATCATATCAGAACATGCAGACAGAGCATCTAACAAAATAAGGCTTTTTTTGGTAAAACTCAGAGTAGGAATAGGAGAGAACCTCTTCAAACTGATAAAGGGCATTTACAAAAAATTTTTTTAAAATATCGTCATGCTACAACACAAAATATTGAATGCTTTCCCCTTAATCAGGAACAAGGCAAAGGATGTCTTTTCTTACCTCTGCTGTTTAACAGTTTACTGGAGATTCTAGAGATAACAGCAATACAGGAAAAGAAAATAGATAAAAATATTAGAAAGGAAGAAGTAAATTTGACTTTATTCACAGATAATATGACTAGGGAACCAACAACAAAATCAAAGCATAGAAGATCAGTATGGAAAAATCAATTGTATTTCCATATAATTAGTAGCAAACATTTGGAAAATGAAATTAAGATCAGTTCTTTTTTGGATGGTATAAAATAAGTAGAAATAAATTTAACAAAAAACATACACCAAAAACTTCAGACATCGCTGGTAGAAATTTAAGGAGGCCTCAGTAAATGGAGGAATATACCATGTTAATGGATTAGAAGATTTAGTTCTTCCCAAATTGGTCTAGAGATTCAACTTTGCCAAGCAAAATCCCAGCAGTCTTTTTTTATAGAAGTTGACAAGCCAATTTTAAAGCGTTTGTTAATTTATTTTTGGCTGCATTGGGTCTTTGTTTCTGTGCACAGGCTTTCTCTAGTTGAGGCAAGCGGGGGCTACTCTTCGTTGCAGTGCGCGAGCTTCTCCTTGCAGTGGCTTCTCTTGTTGCGGAGCACGGGCTCTAGGCGCGCAGGCTTCAGTAGTTGTGGCACACGGGCTTAGTTGCTCTACGGCATGTGGGATCTTCCCGGACCAGGGGCTCGAACCCGTGTCCCCTGCATTGGCAGGGAGATTTTTAACCACTGCGCCACCAGGGAAGCCCCTAAAGTGTATATTTAAAAGCAGAGGACCTGGGACTTGCCTGGTGGTACAATGTTAAGAATCCACCTGCCAATGCAGGGGACAAGGGGTCGAGCCCAGGTCCGGGAAGATCCCACATGTCGCGGAGCAGCTAAGCCCGTGCGCCACAACTACTGAGCCTGCGCTCTAGAGCCCACGAACCACAACTACTGAGCCCTCGTGCCACAACTACTGCAGCCCACGTGCCTAGAGCCTGTGCTCCGCAACAAAGAGAAGCCTCTGCAAGGAGAAGCCTGCGCGCTGCAAGGAAGAGTAGCTGCCGCTCGCCACAACTAGAGAAAGCCTGTGCGCAGCAACGAAGACCCAATGCAGCCAAAAAATAAATAAATAAATAAATTTATTTTTTAAAAAACGAAAGAAAAAAGCAGAGGACCTGGGACTTGCCTGGCGGTCCAGTGGTTAGCACTCTGCACTTCCACTGCAGGGAGCCTAAGACCCCTGGTTGGGGAACTGAGATCCAGCAAGCCACGAGGCGTGGCCCAAATAAATAAATAAATAAAAGCAAAGGACCTAAAATACTCAAATCGATCTTGAGAAACAAGAACAAATCTGGTTGACTCTCACACTACCTGACTTTAAGGCACTACAAAGCTGTAGTAACAGTGACACTGTGATATCGCCCACAGGATGGACAAGTAGACAGTGGGGGATAGTGAAGAGTCCACACTTACGTGGTCACTTAATTTTCACTAAAGACACCCAATCAGTTGATGGGAAAAGTCTTCTCAACAAATGGCACTAGAACAAACGGATGGGATATATATATGAAAAAGACTAGTCATAACCTCTGCCTCACACCACCTACAAAAAATGTATTTGAGATATATTATATATCTAAACATAAAAACTAAAACCACTAAGCTTCTGGGAAAAAATATAAGAGAATACCTTCAGAATCTAGGGTAGGCAGAGTTGCTTAGGGCACTAAAAGCAGTAACCATAAAAGAAAAAACTGATAAAGTAGTCATCATCAAAATTAATAACTTCTGTTTATTAAGAAAATGAATAGGCAAATTGTAGGATAAGAGAAAATATTTTCCAAACATATCTAACAAAAGACTTGTATCCAGAATATATAACAAATGCTTACAACTTAATAGTTTAAAAAAAAATTTTTTAAGGAAGCAAAAGACTACGACAGAAACTTCACGAGAGAAAATGTACAAATGGGAGATAGCACTTGAAAAAGTGCTCCACGTGAGTTCTCAGGGAAATGCAAGTTAAAACCACAGTGAAGTAGTACAGTACTTCCAACAGAATGGCTGAAATTAAAAAGACTGATCACACCAAATGGTGAGGATGTGAAGGAACGAGAATTCACTTTGGAAAAGGGTTTGGCGGTTTCTTGTAAAGTTGCACAGACCTAACTGTTCCCCTCCTGGGTATTTACTCAAGAGAACTATTAAAACATGTCAGAAACAAAGAGTTGCACAGGAAAGTTGATGGCAGAGCTGTGCTGTACAGCATAGTGGGTGCAGTTAGCAGTACGGTGCCCTGCGCTTGAAACTCCGTTAAGAGGCTGAGTCTCATGCTAAGTGTTCTTACCACCAACAAAACCCAAACAAACAAAAACAGAGGTGATCGATATGTTTATTACCTCGATTGTGGTGATGTATCATGGGTGTATGCCTAGGTACAAATTCATCAAAACATATACATTATTGTGTGCTATGTTCTGTATATTAAGTATACCTCAGTAAAGCTGGGAAAATGGAAAGTTTATGGCAGCTTGATTCACAGTAGCCAAAAACTGGAGACAGCAATGCAACATCTATCAGTGAGTGAATGGATAAATAGTGGTGTATTTATACAAATGGGATACAGCTCAGCAATAAATGAGAACAAACTACTGATATGCAAACAACATGGATAAATCACAAAATCATTATACTGAGTGAAAAGAAACACAAAGGAACACATACTACTTGATACCATTCACTTGAATTTGTAAACTAAGTGAGACTAATTTGATTCTGCCTTTGTGGGGATGCAGCTAGAATGCATTGCCCGGGAATAGACACAAGAAGCTTCCTGAGGAATGGAAATGTTCTGCTCTGTGACAGAGAATTGGTTACTCAGGTTAAAACTGTATGGCTAAGATGTGTACGTTTCAGTGTATAAAAATTTTTCCAGAAGAGATATAAATAATAATAATTGAGAAGGGAACCGAGAGTAGGTAGTAGAAGTATAGCTGGACAGAGAATGGCAGGATACTGTGAACTGTGGAAGCTGAATAATGTATATATGGTGGGTTATTATAGGAGTCTCTTTGCTATGTCTGAAATTTCCATATTAAAAATTTTAAGAGGAGGTGTGGAAAGCAAAGCAAGAAATGTTTGGGTATTGAACTTGGCAGTATGTTGATGGTCAATTTAAAAATAAAGGATAAGGGCTTCCCTGGTGGCGCAGTGGTTGGTAGTCTGCCTGCCGATGCAGGGGACACGGGTTCGAGCCCTGGTCTGGGAAGATCCCACATGCCGCGGAGCAGCTAAGCCCGTGAGCCACAACTACTGAGCCTGCGCGTCTGGAGCCTGTGCTCCGCAACAAGAGAGGCCGTGATAGTGAGAGGCCCGCGCTCCGCGATGAAGAGTGGCCCCCGCTCGCCGCAACTGGAGAGAGCCCTCGCACAGAAACGAAGACCCAAGACAGCCAAAAATAAATAAATAAATAAATAAAATTTAAAAATAAATAAATAAATAAATAATAAAGGATAAAACAAATGAAAGCTTTTCAACTTTATTCCCTAAAATAAGTGGGGGTGGGAGAATGTTGAACAGTTTGAGGGCTTTAGAGAACTAGAGATAAACCATATGCCTAAAATAAATAAAATAGAAGCAGCTACTTTATTAATTTGGAATTTAGTGGCAGTTTTCAAACTATTAAGAAAGAAGTAGCCTAGAAAAAAATGGGTGAAGGTTTGTCTCCTAATTGATTTGAATCCATAGTTTGAGATTTTGTCTACATTTAATTTTTTTTTTTAAACTTTTTTTTTAATTTGCTTTCCATGTGAGGATTGGTACAAATGACTCTGAAAGGTAGGTAGGTTTTTTAATATACTCAGTCTGAAGGTACTGTTTTTTTGTTTTTTGGGGGTTTTTTTGAAGGTACTATTGACAGTTCATAATTAGTAGAAATGTAGGCCTTTAAATTATTTTAATGCTTTGTAAATGCATAAGGAGAAAAGGGAAGAACATTTATATGATACAAATAGCTTTTTAAGAGCTAGGTACTTGAAGTGTGGCCATAAAGCACCAGAGATAGAAAAAGAAGAGAAGAGATAGAGAAAAAAAAAGAAGGGAATAAAAATTCTCTTGAAGAATGAGGGTAATCATGAAGTTTTTATACAGTGATGCCTTTAGAATATATATATGTGTGTGTGTGTGTGTGTATTTTATATATATATATATATATATATATAAAGTAAGCCAGCTTTCTTAGGAGAACAAATGATCCAAGTCATAATAATGTTAATACTTGCATATCTGTTTTCTCCTTTGATCCTTATATGATCTAAGGGTTAAAAACTAATATCAGGAGTTACAATGCAAAAATAATTTAATATTTAACAAATAACTAGTAAACATTTTGTAATAAAAACTTAGCATCTGTTTTTTAGGTTGTTTTTTAAAATCCAGTAGACGTGCATCTAAATTCATGTTTGCATTCTTTCTAGCTGCAGAAGATCATAAGTAAACAGGATGACTTGAAGACAACAATAACTAATGAAACAGAATGCCAGGTATGTGCAAATAAACTAAATATTTCCAAGCAGATGTTATTTACAGTAGCTTCTCTATTCTGTTTGCTCGAATAAGTATTCCCAAATAGTTGGGGAAACTAACAGTAACTTAATTTTTCTAAATATTTTAAATAGATTTTCTACATTCACATGATCCAGACCTCAAAAGACTCACAAGAGGATGTATGCAGGGCAGAACTTTCCTCCCCATGACCCAGGTCCTGGGCATTCTTCCAGAGATATTCCATGTGTATATAAGCATGTATGTAAATAAGCAACTAAACATTTCCATGTGTTCTTTTTTTACCATTTTTATACAAGCAGTAGCATACTATACACTGTTCCATACCCTCCCATTTTTTCTTACCATATCCGAATATCTCATTCTTTTTAATGGCTCTGTAGTACTTTGCTGTATGGATGGATGTACCAGTTGATGTAACCATTCCTCCTTTGAAAGATATTTAACATGTACCCAGTCTTTTGATATTACAAATAATGCAGTTAATAATCCTGTAATCATATCACTTTATATATACGTGAATATATCCAAGGTGTAACTTCCCAGAAATTCACTTGCTGGGTCAAAAGGTATGAACATTTCTAAGGTTGTTGATAAACTTTGACAAATATTGGCAAATATCTTCTGTAGAAAATGAACCAACTTTCATTCCCACCAGTAACGTATATCCTTAAATTTTCCATTGATAATCTTTTAATCAATTGTAATTCCACAGTTTGCTTTCTGTGAGATTTTCTTAAATTTCCAAATCATTTCATCTTTTAGAGCATGTCTGCTTCAAATTTTGCAAATTATTAAAATCACAATTTTTTTATATTTCATTCCCTTTGAGCAGCCCTATGCCGGACTTGTTTCACCTGTGTCCGTGTCCTCTAACGGTGCCCCGTCCCCCGGGTGTGCACCTCCCCCGTGTCCTCAGCTCCCTGCGTGTCCTGTCACACCACCTGCCCCTCCTTAGGGTAACTGCTTAATCGTCTGTGTCCTCTGGAGCGTGAGCATCCTTCTTCTTTCTGAGGTCATGTGAGGGTAGGGAGCAGGCCACACGACCACCCTTACCTCTGGTGCCAGTTGGAGGTTCAGGGGGCCCCCAGTATCACCTTGGGTCTGATAATTCATTGGAAGGACTCATAATACTCCTCGAAAGTTGTTAGGTCCGTAGCTACGGTTTATTACAGTGAGAGGATACATGTTAAAGTCAGCCGAGGGGAGAGACTCGTAGGCAGAATCCAGAGGTTCTGGTCATCCTCTCCCAGGGGAGTGTGGAAAGCGCTGACTTTCCCAGCAGTGACTGTGGCAGCACACACGGAGTAGTGCCAGCCAGGGCCTTGGTGTCCAGAGACTGTTGGGGTCAGCCATGGAAACCTGGTTGGCTGTCCTCGTGGCCGACCTCAGACTCTAGCCCTTCCGGAGGTCAAGCTGATACCCCATGGCCCAAAGCCTCCACCCCAAATCTCATTGTTGGACTACCTGTTGTGGCCCAAGGCCCCTAGGTAAACAAAGACACCTTCTCTTAGGGACCACCTCCTAGCAGCCCAGGGCAAAGGCCAGACATCTGGGTAAGGTTAATTCCTTCCTACACAAGTTGTATCTACATAGCCTGCTAAAGCACCAGGCATACCCTGTATACTCTGTAAATAATTTTTAATGAATGAACAAATATCTAATCTTATGGATATAACACTTCTTTTTAACTTTTTTTTTTAATAGATTTATTTTATTTATTTATTTTTGGCTGCATTGGGTCTTCGTTGCTGCACGCAGGCTTTCTCTAGTTGCGGCGAGCGGGGGCTACTCTTCATTGCCGTGCGCGGGCTTCTCATTGCTGTGGCTTCTCGTTGCAGAGCACAGGCTCTAGGCGTGTGGGCTTCAGTAGTTGTGGCAGGCGGGCTCAGTAGTTGTGGCTCACGGGCTCTAGAGGGCAGGCTCAGCAGTTGTGGGCACGGGCTTAGTTGCTCCGCAGCATGTGGGATCTTCCCAGACCAGGGTTCGAACCCATGTCCCCTGCATTGGCAGGTGGATTCTTAACCACTGCGCCACCAGGGTAGCCCCGGATATAACACTTTTAACCATTGACCTGTTCTTGGTCGTTCAGACTGTTTCCAAATCTTTGCTGTTAGAAGACACGATACAGTAAATAGCTACACGTGTAAATTTAAGATAGAGCTGTAAGAGTCAGGTTGTCAGGTAAAGACATGACTACTTGTAAGGCTTTGACCCATATTGTCTGGCTGCCTTCCACAAAGGTAGTAACAGTTTACGGGCCTGCCGGCAGTCTCTCCAGGGTTGGTATCTTTTTTGTTTTGCTTCTTAATCTGTGTCAGTATGACAGGGGAAAAGGTATCGCAGATTGTTTTTTAAGATAGTAATGTACACCATTCATGTTTCTTATTTTATAAATTTTCTGTTTCTTTTTTTTAACATCTTTATTGGAGTATAATTGCTTTACAATGGTGTGTTAGTTTCTGCTTTATAACAAAGTGAATCAGCTATAGGTATACATATATCCCCATATCCCCTCCCTCTTGTGTCTCCCTCACATCCAAATCTTCTGTTTCTGTTCTTTGGGAATTTCTTTAGGGTTTTTCTTCATATACTTAAGAATATTAAGCTAGTGTCTGTCAAAATTATTGAAATATTTTTCAGATTTGTTTTTATGATGTTTTGGTTATAGATGTTTTTATTTTTAATGTAGTCATGTTTAGCTGTCTTTTTATTTATTCAGTTACTTTCATTCTTTAAAATGCCTTCCCCACATCAAAATCAGTTGTTAAATACTAACCTATATTATCCTCTGATTTAGTTGTGGTTTTATTTTCTTACATATAATTTTTTCATTCATCTGAAATTTGTTTCTTAAGGGCATCCCTAGGGATATTTCATTACTTAACTTTTTTACTATTATAAATGGAGTCTTCACCCTCAAGGGAAAAATTATTGCTGTTAAGCAGGAAATTTATTTAATTTTTAATGTTTTTGTACCAGTCTGTCTTACTGAATTTTCTTATTTTTTCTGTTGATTTTCCTGGTGGTTCTAAGTATAAAATTATCTCTCAATAATATTAATCTTAGTTTATTCCTTTATGTATTGGACAAAATTACCCCCCAAAATGTTTAGTAATAGTGTTCTTGGTAGACATCCTGATCGTATTCTAACCTTAACGAGAATACATCCGGTTTTGTGTTTTAGTGTATCTCCTGGGCATTTATATGGGAATTAAGAAAAAACTCCAGGCATGACTTCCTGCCCACACTTGTGTGGAAGTCCAGTTAAAATCCACATTTGTGGGCTTCCCTGGTGGCGCAGTGGTTGAGAATCTGGCTGCCAATGCAGGAGACACGGGTTCGGGCCCTGGTCTGGGAAGATCCCACATGCCACGGAGCAACTAAGCCCGTGAGCCACTATTACTGAGCCTGCGCGTCTGGAGCCTGTGCTCCGCAACAAGAGAGGCTGCGATAGTGAGAGGCCTGTGCACTGCGATGAAGAGTGGACCCCGCTTGCCACAACTAGAGAAAGCCCTCGCACAGAAACGAAGACCCAACACAGCCAAAAAATAAATAAATTAAAAAAAAAAAAAAAAAAGAACCTCTCATTATAAAAAAAAAAAAAAAATCCACATTTGTATTTATAGTGGCTATTTTATAAAATGAGTTGACACAAAGTCAAGTCTTTAAGAGTCAGTACTGTGGAAGGCTCTGTGTCAGTCAGCCCCGCTGGGACCACCGCTTCCTCCCCATGAGCCGACCCCGTGGCGGGGGGGTGAGGTGCGGGCGAGCCCCCTGCGGCCCCAGGGCCGTGGCCGGCTGGTTGCTGGATGGGTGGGTGACTTGCCTGCGCTGAGTCTCTGCAGTCTGTCCCTTCCAGAACCTGAGGCTGCGCTCGTCTCTGCCTGGCCTCCCAGGAGCTGTGCCCGTGTCCGCACAGCCGGTGTCGAGCAGAGACTGAGCAGGGAGTCTGCTTGCGGATGCAGCCCTGCTCACGGGCTGGGAGGCTGGGCCCCCGTCCCACCTCAGGCTCTTTTCAGGTCTGTCGCTGCCTTCCCTGGGCCAGCTCTGGTTCTGAGCTGCAGGTGGTCACGTTTTGATGCCCTGCCCTGCAGCCCTTGCTGGAGGACTAAACTGTGCTCCCTTTCCTGTGCTCCCATAAAGGCCCTAGACCACAGCCCCCTCCACCGTCCAAGGGGCATTCCCCTCTCTGGGCTCCCGATCATCCTTCAGTTGAACAGTGCCCAGAAGGTTCTAAGTCCGGAAGCCGGTCCGCCCTCTGCCCGAGCCCACACGCTGTCTCGGAGCCTCGCCGGTCCCAGCCACCTTCTCGCCCACTACACCCAGGCTTTCATGAGTTCTCACCATGTGACAGCCAGCCCACCTGCTGCTGTATCTGGGAAGCGGGGGCAGGATTGGGGAGCAGGCCGGACCGTCCAGTGCCTGAATTTCTCTCTCCAGATGCTCTTCTTCAAATTATTTGGTTTACGTTTGTACCCCCATTTGTTGTTTAGTTGCTGCTGATAGTCTTTTTAGCAGATCTGTTTTGTTATTATTTTTGTTTATTTTATTGGAGATTTGAAGGAGGAAGAGGCTATGAATCTGCTTCTCTCATAACCTTGAATGGAATCCTCACCTGGTAACTTTATAATTAGGAAAAGCTAGTGCTTCTCAGATTTCTACCATTCAACAAAAGGTCCAAGACTTCCCTGCTTTAATTCTCTCAGTCCTGCTTTATTAGAAAATGCCTAAGGGTCACATTTTAAAATAACTCATCTCACTATTCTAAGCTCTCTTTCTGGCCTAATCCAAAATGTTGTTCACTGCTGAAGTCCACCTTGGGTCCTTTGAGTATTTTAGCCCTCGTTGTTTTCCTCCTGCTTGAGCCAGGATGTAGAATAGTGTTATGCAGAGTAACAGACAGAACGGCTACATCTGTTCTCACCCTCTTGTTGTTGTTACAAGAATCCTTTGTGGTTATTGTCCTAAGAATTCCAGGCTACAGGATCCATTTTTTGTTCTTGATTATATAATTACTTGAAATTATTGTATCATTTTTTTATAGGAACCAACAGTGAAAGAACCTGAAATTAACACAACCCTTCAGATACATTTCTTTGGAAAAAGAGGAGAAAGAAAACTTCACTATAAAGAATTTCGAAGGTAAATGCAAATATTTATATTCATTTAGGGAAATTTTATAGGTAAGAGATAAAGAAACAACTGAATACATTTATTTATGTCCCAGAACTGCAGGCCATAAAACCAGTTACAGTATCTCTGAGAGGAAAAACCTATGAAATGTAAACTAAAGTTACTATGCTCAAAAATACCTCTAACATATTATGAAAAGTAGTATTCATTTTACAGACTACAATAATTATTCTTAGTAACTTACTGTTTGCAGCTAGAAGAGAGAGATGCCCCTCGTATCAGTTCTTAATTCACGACAAACCAGCCCAACTTAAAACAGTGGCCGTTCGTTATTGCCACGAGTCTTTGGGTCAGCTGGGTGCTTCTCCGGCGGGGGCCAGAATCAGGCCTTCTAGACTGGACAGGCCCCTGCTGTTGCCGTCTGCTGATGGTTGGCTGGAGCTGGAGCTGGGGCCGGCTCTGCTGAGACGGCACAGCCGGGACAGCCCAGCTCTGCCCCCGCCCCCAGCCCAGGGGTCGGCAGCCCTTCTTTGTAAAGGGCCAGGCAGTGAGTACGGTCTCTGTCCTGGCTGCGCAGCTCAGCCGTCACAGCGTGAAAGCGTCTGTGAACAGTGCGGGCGTGTGGATGCGTTGGCATGTGGTGGGCGTGTCTGTGGTCCAGTCCAGCTTGCGGACCTCGCCGCGCTCACGTCTTCATCTGCAGGGAGGGAATCGCACTTACAGTCTGGCATTGTAAGCACCGCAGTGTCGTGTCCTGTTTACCTCCTCCCTGGCAAGAACAACTCCATGCGGAACCAGACCCTGTGCTCGCGGGCCTCCCCGCTAACCAGAGTCTTAGAACAAATACCAGAAAGCAGCTCAGAATGGTGGGAAAGCACCGATTTGGGAGGAAGGAGACGCCTCTTGTCAACTCAGTGCCGCTAACTAAAGACTGACTGAGTGCATTCCATGTGCTGCTGTGTGCCGGGCTGTGCTTCAGACGCAGGGCTGGTCCCTCCTGGGAACCATCCAGTAAACGTGCAGAGAACATTTGAGCGCATTCGGTCAGTGCTGTCACAGGTGGGCAGGGTTTTGGGCGGCACAGAAGGTCGCCTCTGGAGTGGGAGGTCAGGAAGCTTTCTGGAGGAAACAGCCCTGCGCCGACCTTGACAGATGAGCAGGAATCAGCCAGGGAGAGAGGGTCGGGGAGGGAGGCGCGGAGAACAGCACGAGGAAGGACACGCGGGAGAACGTATGGCTCGTCCAGGAATCAGAGGGCAGGAATGGTAGAGAAATAAACAGGCGTAAGGGGTGGGCCGAGGTGAGGGTGGAGGCCCGGGAGGCGTACGCGTCCTGTGCGAGGGCTCACGCGCCAGAAGGTCCAGCCTGAGTTACGCCGTGAGGGAGGCCCCGCAGGGGGCCCGCGCTGGGTGCCTGGTCAGATGGGCGTCACTCTGGCGGGATGGTGGGCAACGACAAGGGGGATCCGATGCGACACGAGGCCGCTGGGCTACTGCAGATGAGGAGTGACAGGAGCCCTGAACCAGTGGGGTGGCGATAAAGACTTTGGACTGGGCATTTTCAAGACACATTTAGGAGATAAAATTGTAGGGCTTAGTGATTGTTTAAAGTTGCTTCTAACTTTAATTTTCCTTAAAGGGAATAATTTCATTTAGAATTCTTACTTTAAAGTTTTTCTTAAAGTTTCTGTAATTAATGGGCCCTGTGAAATTTGTAATACCATTATGCAATTTAAAAAAAGATCCAATTAACAAAGAATGCTTTAAATGCAGATTTTCAGGGACTTGTCTCTTGGATGGAGCAGGCCGCCCCTCAAGTTAGCGTTACTGGGCTAGAATTCGGCAATCATAACATGTGTCTAACATTTTGCGTAAGCTGTAAAGTAACAGAAAGTAGCTTCCATATATTATATTATGAATATATAATATAATATAATATAAAATTATATATATAATTTTTAACTGGTCACCATTATAGTGGCCAAATTAATCATTGAAATTGCACAAGAAGTTCTTTCAGTATGTGTTATGTGGAGCTTATAGTTTTGTTTTTATGGGAGTATAACGTATAATCCTTCCTTATAAAAAGATGTTTGCCTTTTCTCTTCTGACCTTTGTCTTAGCATCCTCTTTACAGCTTGTCTGATAAAGGATATTGTTTTATAAAGTACAGCTTATAAGTCCCAAGGAAAGGCAGGGAAGGTGACACAGAGTTAGTGTGTCGAACCAGACAAACAGGCACCGGCACAGAGCGGGTAGACACCATCGCCGGCTGCCTGGGTAGTCTGAGCATCAGTATTTTTTCCCCTGAACTATACATATGCTGATAAAGAACTGAATTTTCACAATTAAAGTACCTGTTGATTTCATAACAATGAATAGACACCAAAATTCCAGGAGATACAACTTAAATTATACTTTAGCTTTTACTGAATGGCTAAGTGGTATTTCAGCTGGAGAATCTGACTAGCTGTAGAAGTAAAAAAAAAAAACAACAAAAAAACAAAAAAACCCAAACAAGCCACCAATTTATCCACATGTTCCCTCAGTCACTGGTAAGTTTCTCTTGACACCAGATGGCATCTACTAAGTCCGTCTGTCCCTCTGGTCACCTGGGGGGACTACTTCCTTGAAAGCCCACCCAATGCCCCCAACCACCTAGCAGGCAACTGCAGGACCACCTCTTTCAGAAACTCTGTGACTGCTCGAAACTTAAGACAAACCGGGCTCTGAATTTCACCTCTCCAATGTCTAGTTACATGATCTATTATAATAGTTATACCTGCATCTCCTATAAGCTTGTGAACAGCCTCACGGAGTGGGTCTCATCATCACCATCTCACTGGTGAAGGAACAGACCCGACACTCAGGTCCAATCGCTTGTCCATCAAATCACACTTAGCAAACTGTCAAGTTCCGCACTGGAACCCAGGTTTGTCTAAATCATAAATATGTGTTTTTTTCAAAATATAATATTGTTTCTCTAAATGAGAAAACTAATATCTCTAGGCAAATACCATAGTTAGCTACCACAACACTAACTTTTGATTGGTAAACTTGCAAGTTAGTAGTAAATACTCTACAAGACACCGTGGCCTAAAAAACCCAGATAAGCAAAACAGATTTTTCCCGTTGTTTCCAATTATGACACTGTCTTCCAATTAAGACACTAATTTATAAACTATTTAATTTGTTCAGGATGCATTTGGTGGCCTTTTGTACTGTAAATTATTCAATTCAGGTATTTATGTCCAGTATCATGTCCCAGACTTTCATGTCATGACAAGACGTATAATTTGAGACAAGATTTTATCATTAAGCATATTTAATGTTCTTCAAAAGTAGTATAATTAGTTAAGATGAAAGAGCTTAAACCAGACAATGGATAGTTTAACAACAATTAAGTTTATAATATTTCAGCCTCAGGTAGAGCCCAAAGAAAAAGAAAAAGGAAAGGAACAGTTAGTAATGTTTTTATACCATATTTTCTACTTCCCTTATCACTGTACACTCATTTGCAAGTAAAACACCCTTTTAACAATCCTTATGAGAATCAATTGATGCCATCACAGTACCCAGTACAGTAAAACTCAGTAAAACGGAGGACAAAGCATATCAGTAAAAGAGTTAGTTGATCAGCCCAAACTTGAAATGCTTCAAATTTTAGATAACATTCTGCTTTGACCCAAAGACACACAGCATTGATAAATAAATTCATGTATCCAGTACATTCAGAAAATGTTGTAGGAAACCGATTCTTACCTATCACATAGGTAGAAGCCTGAAATCAAACTCCCCCTTCACACTTTTAAGGTCTGCGGAATAAATGCAGGCTCTAAAGCAAGTAAATTTTTCACAGTGACAGTTCTTCTCCCATTGAACGAGAATATCCCTCTTTTGCTCCCCATGTATATTTCTGTTAAATTGTGACATGACATGTAGGACAGATCTTTTAACACGTGGAAGGTACGTAAGGGGATCTGCAACGTATTGAACCTCATGGAGGTGCTGCGTGAGGTGCCTGCAATCCATTTACAACACTAAAGGCGAAGCCATGAGTTCCTAATATCCATCTCATACTTTAACATTTAGATTTATGGAAAACTTACAGACGGAGGTCCAAGAAATGGAGTTCCTTCAGTTCTCTAAAGGTTTGAGTTTCATGAGAAAAGAAGACTTTGCAGAATGGCTCCTTTTTTTCACCAACACTGAAAATAAAGACGTTTATTGGAAAAATGTGAGCGAGAAGCTGTCGGCAGGAGAGGTTGGTGCGCCTTTTTATTATGCTCATGATGAAAATGAAACAACAAGTTAGACGTGTTTATATAATTCAATAAAGTAACTTCCAAATTAATCAAGACTAACCTACTCTCTGTTATATTGTGTGATGCATGAAATGATGATTGCCAAACTGTTAATAATGATTAATGGACAGTGGTGAGATTTTGAGTGATTTTTTACTTTATTCCAAAACAATTTTTTTTGAAATAGGCATGTGTTTTTTTTCTTTGTTTTTTAATTTCCCTCATTATGTGTCCCATTACCCCAAATTAAAACCCAGACCTCGGGACTTCCCTGGTGGCGCAGTGGTTAAGAATCCGCCTGCCAATGTAGGGGACATGGGTTCGAGCCCTGGTCCGGGAAGGTCCCACATGCTGCGGAGCAACTAAGCCCATGTGCCACAACTACTGAGTCCACGTGCCACAACTACTGAAGCCTGCTCGCCTGGAGCCCATGCTCCACAACAAGAGAAGCCACCACAATGAGAAGCCCGCGCTCCGCAACAAAGAGTAGCCCCCGCTCACCACAACTAGAGAAAGCCTGCGCAGCAATGAAGATCCAACGCAGCCATAAATAAATAAATAAATAAATTTATTTTTTTTAAAAACCCAGACCTTATTTTACCTCTTAGTGGGCATGTGTTTTTATATAATTTTTTTAAAGCTATCTCTATAATGAGGAAAAAGATAATAAAATGTAATGAAGATCTCATTTAGAATTGCAATAGAGATATATAACAATTAGAAATAAATTTAACAAGAAATATATAGAAAAAACTTGAAAGCCTTGACGGATAGAAAAGAAAACTTATCTAACTGTAGAGACATCCCCTGGTGTTGACTAGAATGTCTTAGTATTATAAACATAGCAGTTGTCCCTTAAATCAGTCTGTAAATGTAATGTTGTACAGTCTGAACAGCCTAGGTTTGCTGCAGTTTCACATTAGCCCTGGAAGCCCAAGGCTGACACGGGAGAGCTTCCTTCTCAGTCATGCTGCACATCCCTTGTGGGCTGGTGGGAGACCCTGCCCACGCAGTTGCTGGGGGACCCACACTCTCCGAGGCTCCGCCCCTTTGGAGCTCCCCCATCTGCTAGAAACACCAGCCTCAGAGGCAGGAAAAGAAAGGAGTGAGTCACATTCCAGCAATTAAATCTTTAGGCCTGGAAGCATCACACTCGGCCACTGGCCAGACTGATCGCATGACCACACGTTACTGCAAGGAAGCCAAGCAGCGTGGTCCTGACATGTGCAGGTCTCAGGAGAGCACCAGATACTGGTGACCACCAACAGGCATCCACAAAAAGACCTTGGGTTCTTGACAGGGAGCCGGACAAGCCACAAGTGTGTGTGAAACTGCTGATGAGGGGGCAGGGGGTACATGGAGATCTCTGCACCTTCCCCGTACTTTTGCTGTGAACCTAAAACTGCTCTAAAAAAATGAAATCTTTAAAAAAAAGAAAGCTGAGATATTAAAATGCGTCACCAAACATTGGAACTAAAACAGTGTTACTGACAATGAATTTGACAAATCAGTTGAATGGAATATTAAGTCAGAAATAGATTACAAATACAGAAATTGAGTATGTGTAACCTCAGATTGCAAGTTGGTTGGGTAAAAGAAGAACTATGAGTAAATGGCACTGGGGTAGCAATTCACTGGTCCTCTGAGAGAGAAAATGAAGGTAACCTCTACCTCACTCATTACTCTAAAATAAATTCTAGATGGATCAAAGAATTAAATGTTAAAGAGAAAACTGAGTATAGAAGAAAACTTGGAAACAATGTCTTGGAGTGAGGTATATATACTAAGCGAAAACCTAGAAGCTTTCAATGAAATTGATTAAATTACTACCTAAAATGTAGACGTCTGTTGCCTCCCTCATCCCCCCAAAATTATAATCAAAGTCAAAAGAAAAAAATTAACAAAATGGGGGGAAATACTGGCATCACATGTAATAGACCAATTTCTTTAACTTATAATGAGATCTTAAAAAATCAAGAACGTTGAAGGGTCTGACATTCTACCCTACCTAATATAGAAGATGGGATCTCAGATATCAATGCGTTAATTACTAAAGTGTCTGAGATTTTGTCATTTGCAAGTTAGCCTGTGCCACTTGACGGGTGCCAGCAGAAGACAGAAGCCCGTTGGCTCAGAGCCAGAGAAGCTTATCGTTTGCAGCTTAGAGGCAGCTCAAGCACCACGTCTGCGTCCGCCCCCTGCCCCCAAGGCTCACGAAGTGGGTTCACACTGCAGCCGAGGAGCCTGGGTCTTTCATGACGGACAGTAGGCAAGGCTGCCCTCTGCTCCGAGGGAGACGCCGTCTCTGTTCAAGGCTGTTCTCTCTACAGACGTCCTGCAAAGGCCGTCTGGAGCGGAAGGGTGGCTGGGCCTCTGTTCACAAGATGCGCAGAAACGCCAGAGACCCTGGAGAGTTGCCTCCTGGTAACAGGTCACCCGCCAGCCCCTCAAGCCCCGGAGCAGAAATCCACAGATGACGGATGCGCGTAGAAGTGCAGAGTGCTTGCTTACCTTCACTCACAATTACAGACATGCAGGTTGCAGCATTGACGGCAAACCATTTCTCACCAGCAGTGAAGCCAAAATCAGAAAGGTGGGCCCGGTGCCTGCTTTGAGACCACGACGTAGAGAAACAGCCACCCTCCGACGTGTGCTGCTGAGAGAGTACGGCGGGCAGGAGACGTGGAGGGGGCGCCCGCCGCGGAAACAGGCGCCTGTGCGTGTTTGGCACGAGGAGCGCGTCTCTGGAAGGACACACGAGGGGTGTGTCACAGGGGTGACAGAGGAAAGGAGGCTTTTCGTTTTTTACTTACTGAATTGTTGGATTTTTTTTTTTTACCATGTATGCATATTACCTCTTCAAAAACTTAAATTAAAAAAATAAAAATCCGACAAATTCACAAAATCTGAAAGCAGTGAAACTTGAATCAGCCTCACATGTGCAGAGGGCATGGTCCCGAAGGTCTCCACAAAGAGAAAGTTTTTCAGGCAGGGAAGAATCTACTTTCAAAATAAGAATTTTCGTACTTTTCTCTTTTTTTTCAGTGGAAAAACTAGGTTCTTTAACTTATTTCTTGTTTAAGTGCATAGGTTTTAAAATCAGATGGGCCAAGGGTCAAGGCCTGACCGTTGTGTTCAGTAGCCTTAGAGGATGAACGTCTCCCCGAGAGGCCCCTGGCGGCTTAGCGAGGCCCCGACTGTGCCCAGAGGAGAGGGCAGGTCCCTCTCACCCCAGAGCCCCGAGCTCCCCGGGCGCAAGAGCAAGGAGGCGGCCGCGCGACAGGACGCATTCGTCTCCTCGGGCTGCCACAGACAGGGGGCTTAACAGCAGTTCGAGGCGGTTGGGTGTCAGCGTGGCCAGTGTCTGGTTTGCCGCAGACGCAGCCTTTCCTCCGCTCACACTCAGACCAGAGGCCCTGCTGTCTCTCCCTCTTCTCATCAGGACCCCAGCCCTCTCAGAACAGGGCCCACCCCTGAGACCTCGCTCAGCCCTAATGACCCCTGTCAAGGCCCCCTCCACGCACGGCCACGCTGGGGGTTAAGGCTTCACGTAGGACCTTTGAGGAGGTACAGCAGGGCTGTAACACACGCCCCCAGCCCCACGCTCGCAGCCCCGGGGCCCCCAGCCGTGCGCTCCCGCTCACACAGTGCTCAGTCTGCACGGTCACACCCAGGGGCCCTGCACTTAACCTCTTGGGGTTCCTCCTAATCTCTAGAATCTATAGTTGTATTGTTATTCTGCATCTCAGATTTTTCAGTAGACTTGCTTAGAAAGATGTAAGTGCACAGGCTTTATGACAGAAAAGAGGACTCACGGGTGTATTCATAAAATTATTTAATGTGTTTACAAGATTGTAATTAAAAACTCACTTTGTTATTTTATTAGAGCATTAGTTTGGATGAGTTCAAGTCATTTTGTCACTTTGCGACCCACTTGGAAGACTTTGCTATTGCCATGCAGATGTTTAGTTTAGCTCATCGCCCCGTCAGACTAGGTAAGTTATATGAATCACTTAATTTTTATCATTTGTAAACAGTATCACTCTGTTCTTCACCTGGTTGATACCAATCAAGGGACCACTTACCAGAAAAAACAGTTGATTGGCCTTTCAGTGAATTCAGTGTGGGTATTCCAGATTTACAACAATTTGTTTAACAGTTTATTAACAATTACTTTTTTGCTTTTACTTTACCTTTCCCCTGAGAAGTAGAAGGAAATATTTAAATATCTGTGTTCAAAACTCTGGTTACATTAAAATAGCCTGCTGACATTTCTCAGCGAAGTTTATCATTTGAACACATTCTTGATGAGTATTTTTGTTCTTGTTTTACTTCCCAAATGATAAATATACAGATTTGTGTTTACTTCTCAAACAATAAACACTTTTAGACTATTTTACATTGTTGATGAGTTTATATTTTCTCCTTTTAGCGGAGTTTAAGAGAGCTGTGAAGGTAGCAACAGGACAAGAACTCTCCAACAATATTTTGGACGCCGTCTTCAAGATCTTTGATGTGGATGGTGATGAGTGTCTCAGTCATGAAGAGTTTCTTGGGGTGTTAAAAAACAGGATGCATCGAGGTTTATGGGTAACAGATTTTGAGTTTTTAAATAGTTACATGTTTATATTTAGTTAAATGAATGGAAGTAAACCTAGAATTTGAGCAAATGTATAGTCTTAAATGGAGTTTTCATCATTTTTGCAGAGATTATAAGCTATAGTTACAACACTGAAGTATCTCCTACAGATGAGATCCCCCGTTTTTCTTTGCTTCTTTTTAAAATAGTCTGAATCAGGAAGCACTACTCAGAAGTCATAGCCTAGAATTTTACTTTGGGCTTTGCAGTTAGACACCTAGACTCAAACCCCAGCCCTGTCACGTATTAACTGCCAAATCTTGCAAAGCCACTTAATTTTTCTGAGCCTCAGATTCCTCGTCTGTAACGGTGAGAAACTAACAGAATCTACCAGAAAGAATTATTATGAGAGTTAAGCGTAAAATATTTAATGTAGTGGCTGAGACACTTGAAGTAAATGTTAGCTCTTATCATTATTCACTCAAATTCACATATTGGTCTATAACTGAGGGACAAATCAAACTCAAAATTTTGTTTAGCTTAGAATCTGCTAGAAATACTCATGAAAGCCGTCCGCAGGTTGGAAACAAGGTTCCAGGAGATGATAAGTAGGTAATGAGTCCAGAGGAAAGGCAGGAGGGAGAACAGGAGAGAGACTGTGGTGGGTTCATGTAAACAGAGCTGTTCATTTACAGCTTAGAAGAGCACATTCATTTTCCTGCTGCAGACATTATTTACAGAAAATGAACAAATATGATTTCCACCAGCAGACGTGATTTACAAGCTTGTGGTTATCCAGCACCTCATAGTTAATGATCATATTCCTGGAAATTAAACCAGCCTTTCCAGTTAACAGTTTCACATATCCGGCAGCCTCTTTGCCGTTTCTCAAAAACATATTAAAGAGAAGAGCTTCAAATCAATGATAGGAAAAGGACATAAATATAATCTGAAATCGACTTTTGCTTCCACTTGGTGGATTTCCAGCAATGCTGTGCATGTGGTCACCAGGAGCCAAATGTTTTCTAACCTTTGCTTTCTCCTTTAACTGAGAGAAATAATAGCCACACAGTACTTGTGTGAATTATATTATATATCACTATATTATTGGGTTGGCCAAAGAGTTCATTCGTGTTTCCCCAGACGAACTCTTTGGCCAGCCCACTGTTTCTTCTTAAGGCTTCTCATCAAGTATATTGTGACTTATGGTTTCTTTCTTTTTAATTTTAGCCAAGGTTAGGTCAAAGTTTTAGGCTTATAATTTTTGTTCCACATAGCTAACTGAAGTTCACCAGAAAACCAGAAACATTATAAAATATTATAAAAGGAAAACATTATGAAATAATTACATTTTAAAACCAACAAATGAAAGAAAGCCACACGAAGTCTTTGTTACCTTGTTGGGGAGGAGCCTCCATTCTCTCGGTACCCTGGGGGACCGGTACTCACGTTCACTTCTCATCCTTTACCTTGAGTTTACAGTCTCCTGCAGTCACCGTCACAGCGTCATCACCTCCAGCCTTTTCTGGAGGAACGTGGGGCTTGTGCAGCGACAAGCGCGTGTGAACCGGGTTTAACTCGCAGACCGTGACCCTTAGTTTTCATTTTTGGTTAACAGGTGCCGCAACAGCTCAGTATACAAGAATACTGGAAATGTGTGAAAAAAGAAAGCATTAAAGGAGTGAAAGAAGTCTGGAAACAAGCAGGAAGAGGTCTTTTATAGAAAACAATGTGGGAATTATGTTGCTCCAAGTGTCGGAACTTAGGATGTCTTAAAGTACTAGATGGTTATCTTCTTAAGTCTTCATTGATTTCCTTTGTAATATAAAGGTGCCTTGTATTTGCTTTCTGATTCAATAATTTCTTCGTAAGATTTCATTACAGAACTTCGTAAAAAGAAAGTATTCTTTTACGAAAACAGACAGTGGACTCTGTCCAAAGCCTAGGATTGAAGTAACACTTTGACTTTGGTAAGATGGGAAACCTGGTCATTCACCGGTGTCAACACAGCAGCACAGCACGTTCTCTGGAGCAGTCAACAGGTGCGCAGGATGAGTCACTGACGTGAGGCCAGGATCAATTCTGCAGTCCTGATGCTCCTAGTAGGGCAAGTTAAGTTAAAACATTTCAGGTTTTCTTATCTGTACCTTACATCTCATAGACTTCTTGTACATTTTATTTCAGTGAGCTGTATGTTAGTTGTCTTTAAAATAATATGTAAATTTCAGTATTCTGGAGTATTCTGGAAACAGAATAAAGTATAAAGATAAAAAAATTACTGAGGTGCATTTTGTTTTATATGTACTGTTTAAAACTACATTTTGGGGGGCTTCCCTGGTGGCACAGTGGTTAAGAACCCGCCTGCCAATGCAGGAGACACAGGTTTGAGCCCTGGTCCGGGAAGATCCCACATTCTGCGGAGCAACTAAGCCCGTGTGCCACAACTACTGAGCCTGCGCTCTAGAGCCCGTGAGCCACAACTGCTGAGCCCGCGTGCCACAACTACTGAAGCCCGGGCGCCTAGAGCCCGTGCTCCGCAACAAGAGAAGCCACTGCAATGAGAAGCCTGTGCACCACAGCAAAGATCCATTGCGGCCAAAAATAAATAAATAAAACAAATAATTTAAAAAAAATAGTGTGATCGGGAGAAGCTTGATCACATGATGAGGGTCTCTTGGGATATAGTGGTTTATGGGTGCATCTTTAAAATGGTACTAGAAATTAATTGGCATTAAGTATAAGATGGCATATTTTAAATATGGCAAATAATTATTTTTTAATATGCTTCTCAAGAATAGTGCAAATATTTAAAACATGTTCCACTCTCTGGATAAACAGCTGATTCCAAGACAGGTGCAGGCAAACCTTGGAAACATTATGCTAAGTAAAATAAGCCAGACACAAAAGGACTAGTGTGATTCCACTTACGTAGGTCCCTAGAATAGGCAACTTCATAGAGACAGAAAGTGGCCTAGAGGTGGCCGGGGGCTGGGAAGGACGGGGGATGGGGGATTGCTGCTTAATGGTTACAGAATTTTGGTTTAAGGTGATGGAAAATTATGGAAATGCATAATGGTGATGTTTGCACATTTAATTAATGCCACTGAATTGTGTACTTAAAATGGTTAAAATGGCAGTCTTTATGTTTTGTGTGTATATACATATATGTATCCTTTTTAACGTAATTTTTTAAAATAAGTATTGTAATACACCAATAGATGCTGAATTGTTTATGTGGGTAAACTATATGGTATGTGAATTATATCTTAGGCTTTTTTTTTTTTAATATTTATTTATTTTTGGCTGCGTTGGGTGTTCATTGCTGCGCGCGGGCTTTCTCTAGTTGCGGCAAGCAGGGGCTACTCTTCATGGCGGTGCGTGGGCTTCTCATTGTGGTGGCTTCTCGTTGCGGAGCACAGGCCCTAGAGTGCAGGCTCAGTAGTTGCAGCACATAGGCTCAATAGTTGTGGCTTGTGGGCTCAGTAGTTGTGGCGCACGGGCTTAGTTGCTCCATGGCATGTGGGATCTTCCTGGAGCAGGGCTCAAACCCTTGTCCCCTGCATTGGCAGGCGGATTCTTAACCACTGCGCCACCAGGGAAGCCCCTTAAAGAAGCTATATTTTAAAAACAATGTATGATATGGACAAGGTTAACCAGGGGGTGAATAGTTGAGAAAAAGTATGTGGAAATGACAAAAGCCAAGAAGGGATTCATATCTACATCTTGGTTCTCCACCAAGTGAGACCTAATATCCTTTCCCCACCACCACCATTTTAAAAAAAAATTTTTTTGTAATGCCCTTATACTATCCTGAAATGAAATTTATACGTAACATAACCTTACATATTTTTAATAACATAAAGCACTAACCTATATTTTTTAATTTACAATAAAATAGCATATAATCAATATGCACATGTTCAGACACTACTTTACTAAAAGACCCACCGGGGCCCGCACCACCGTTTGCTCTGTCTGTGCGTCGCTTCCATCCTCTCTGGCTGCGCCAGGCCCGGCGCAGGACCAGGGAAGTGCTGCTTGGCTGCCACCGGGATCAAGGTCCACCCCTGGCCAATCACGTGTGCCCCGAAGGGTGGCGTCTGTACGAACGCGCAGCTTCCTTGACCCCCCCAGGGCTGGAGGGGGCAGAGGAGGATGCTTATGAAAAGGGAGGTGCTGCTCCCACAGAGGGGCGAGGGTGGGCGCTTCCTCCGCACGTGGAGAGTCTAACGGCCGAGACCAGTTTGGGGGTCTCCGGGGGCACGCAGGGCTATGACTCAGCGCCAGAGATCAGGGGCGATATTCAAGAAGTCGGCTGCCCACTGAGGACTTGCTCGAAGAATTCTCCATATGTAACCCTTTGTCACCAGTATATTTGAAAGTGTTCCCTAAATTAACAGCTACGGAAAAGATTCTCATTTGATTTGTATATTTTATTTTCTCCTCCTTTTACTGGGGCACGTTGTAGACTTCCGTGAGACTTGGGTAAGCAGAGAGGAGCCGGCCAGGCCCTGTAGCCCCGGGTCTTTTCCCTTTGCTAAACCTCCGCGTGTCCCGTATCCTGCCACCCCCTCACCTCCGCCCGGGTGCTGATGAGCGGGGGGAAGGAGAAGGGAGAAAAGGCAGCACCTGCCCTGCGGTGCGGGCGCCTGAATCTCCTCTCAGTGACCCGTGAGGCCTTTCTCCAGACGCCGCCCTCTCTGCCGACCTCGTACCGAAGGAAAGCACAAGGTGAGCAGCTGAGCCGACCTCCGGGACATCAGTCAGCCCGGGACAGAGGCTGGAGCTCAGCGGAGGGGACCTGACCTCTGGAGGGCTGTTCAACTCCACGGTCTCCCCGCTCTCCTCCTAAGCGGCAGGTATTTCCCTCTAAATGGTAACGGTTACGTGGCTTTTTAAAGAAATTTCCCCGATCTTCCCTAGGGAGGTACAAAGCAAACAGCAAAATCAGAGTTTGATGCTAAGAAGGAAACAGAGAAGTAGATAAAGGCAGCACAGGGCAGACGAGGAGCTAAGGTGTGTCTAAGGGAAACGGCACGTCCTCAAAAGCTGGGGGCAAACTGACACCAATAGCATCTCGGTGCCGTAGAATAAATGAGACAGAAAGATGAGATTCAGGGAGAAAATGAGGAGAACCCTGCCCGTCCGGTGAAGTAGCCCCGCAGCTCCTTTAAAATAAAAGAACTGCAACACAAATGTTCCACAAGATGGCACTCTTGCTTTTCCAAAATAGTTTACCTTCCTTGAGCACCAAGCGTGACCTTTAACAGAAAAACCAAGCAAATACCCAGAAAATTACAGAGTATTTCAAAAATGACTTACTTATTGAAGGAGCCCCGCAGGAGACTTTGGCCGGATGAGCCTTGGTTAAATATCCACCAGCTCGTAGAGAAATGAACACAGGGCGCTACCATGGTGCCCATTCACATGAAATTTGTGTTTGGTTATGTTCAGTGAGGAAGGAAGTTAATCTTTGGAGTCTCTAGGTGACGCATTGTATTTGGAGTAGGTTATTTCTTCAGCAGCATCAGTATCAAATCTCTATTGAACCTGCTCTATCCAGTGTACTCTGCGAGGTGCTAGTCTTCCTTGTATGGAAGCTTTCTTTCCAAGAGGATGAAACGGGAGAAAATATTTTGCTTATAACATTTATAACACGTGGATTTACATAACATTTAGACATTCAATCTTGGGAGAAAATAGTATTAATTAATAACTCCTTTATGGTTTACAGCATGTCATACAAGCTCTCCCCAGTGACAAAATGTTAGAATCCAAAGTGAATTGAAGGAATTTTCATTGCAGCATCATTTCAATTAATACAAATTTAATTTGTATTCATTTGAACTAGCTTGAATGTCCAGCACCATGAGAGTGGTAAATAAATTGTGCTAGAGTTGTACAATGGAATTCCAGGCAGCGGTTAACGTGATGAACGGGTCAAATTAAGTTCCGTGATTTTGCTAGTTGCTAAGCTGTTGTCTCTGTTCCCAGCCCTCCCTCCCTCCCGTACACAGTCAGCCTTGTGATGCTGGGTTGGGCCATGCTCCCATCTGCTGCTGTCCTGCCAATGTCCCCAGAGCCCCAGCCGGCACCCTAGCAGCCCTTGGTACCAGTCTCCCACTGTTCTGGTTGCTGTGAACGTCCCGGCACTCCCAGAACCAGATCACTGTGTTCTCCCGGAGAACCAGGACCACTGGCAGGCGTCCCTCACTAAGCAGCCCGGGGCCTTTCCTGCAAGCTCTGGGTCCTAACACGCTGCCCCTCTTCCCTTTGTGCCCCAGCCTCAGGGGTGGGGGGCTCTTCCTGCAGGTGCTTCCTCTGTGGGACCTCAGTCCCCTTTGCTGTTTGCTTCTCTAACACCTGTTTAACCACGTCCTTGTAGTAAATTTTCTCTGTCGAAATACTTAATGTGAATCCTAACTGATAAAATGACCATATGTCAGGAACTACTGATACACAAGATAGGTAGACGAGCATACATATATTCATACTAGTATATATATACACAGTAGATGTATAGGTTCATGTATACATACAAGTACATACATACATATTTTTACATATACTACATATATACCTGTATATACATACATTGTATATAAAATTTCATCTAGCCCTCCCACCGTGAGATTGATGCCATTATCCCTGATAGACAGAAGAAACTGAGTCTCAGGGAACTTAGATAAATTCCACGATATTATATAGCTAACAAGTGAGGAAGCTGGGGCTTGAATCCAAATATCACTGACACCACAACCCATCTTTTTTCCACTATGCCCAAGTCAATTTATCCTTACTAGTGTTCCACATCATGGTTCCTTCCCTAGGCTGGTCCACAAATGTTTCTTCACCTCATAATATAAATAAGCTTTAACGCTTTTCTAATAATACTAAGAATTTCACCACCATATACAAGACTGCTTCTGTGATCAAAGTTATGGGGAGTTTGAGAAAACTGTGGGGAAAGCATGGACAGCCCTAATTCCAGGTTATGTCAATTAATATGATTCAGTGCCTCTTCTGTGCCTGACTATGTGCTGGGCTCACCATGGAAGCAAAACAGACCTAGTCCCTCTTCAGAAAGCTCACAGTCTGGGGAAGCTATCTTTAATTAAATAATCATACATAGGGACTTCCCTGGTGGCGCAGTGGATAGGACTCTGCGCTCCCAGTGCAGGGGGCTGGGGTTCAATCCCTGGTCAGGGAACTAGATCCCACATGCCTGCTGCAACTAAGAATTCACATGCCACAACTAAGGGGCCGGCGAGCCACAACTAGGGAGCCAGTGAGCCGCAACTAAGCCCCGGTGCAACCAAATAAAAAATAAATAAATATTAAAAAAAAATAATCATACATAGGCGAGGTAGCTGAGTGTATCATACAGGGGTTTAACATAGAGAGGCTGAATGACTCCAGGGCAGTTCCAAATACTGACACCCCCTCACACACACACCCACCTACACACGCACAGACACACACTCAAGAGATTGGCCTGTGCTCCTCTCCTGTCTGGGATGGCGTGTCCACTCTGCCTTTGTTTGCCAGAAACTTGTCAGTTCTCAATCCCGAGCAATCACAGAGAGATCACAGCAATGCAGACAGTAGAGCTGCGTAATGTTCCCTAAAAACCTGTTCTTTTCTGGTAGGGAGTCAATGTTTCCTGAGGCAGCAGCCAAGCCCAGGCTTTCCCCGTAGCCTAAATGCCGTCAGTAACACGTGCCTGGACCGATCAGTGAACCAGTGGCCCGGAAGCTTTCTGGGGACAGATTCCAGATGAGCAAACACAGATCTAACCAAACCAGAAACTCTTGCAGTCATCAGGGTCAGGAATCTATTTGTCATCCCACCGTGACAGCTAAGTCTCTGGACACACTTTTTGGCTGCATTTCATTAGTCAACAAACAGATCATTAGTCAACTACACAGCAAAGAAAAAGAAAAAGGCCTGGTGCAGCCAAGGTCCACCGATGGATGTTCAAATTAGTGGGAGGAACTTTGCAGAGAAGCAGGATATTTGCATAGCCTCAAAGTACCTCCCCCAAAATTGAACAGATGGCCACAAAGTCCTTGACATTCCTCCCTGCAGGAGGTAGAATTTAATTGCTTTCCCTTTGAATGTGGCTGGACTTGACGACTGTTTTCTAATGCATAGTGCAGGGAAAGGGAAATTGTGACTTTACGGTGGACACAGTACCTTAAGCAAGTGATGAAGGCTAATGTCAACAGTAAGCTTGTCGACATCACACCCACCTGCCATGATGAGAAAGGCACACATCTCTGTGCTTTTCTTCCCCAAATCCATAACCGCAGTCTAGTCATGGGAAAACATCAGACAAACCCAGATTGAAGGACATTCTGAAAAATACCTGACCAGTACTTTTTGAAAGTGTTTTTCCATGCAAAGCAAGGAAGACAGACTGTTGGAGACTAAGAAGATGTGGCGACTAAATGCAAAGCGGGATTCTGGGGCAGAAAAGGATATTCGTGGGAAAACTGGTAAAAATCAGTCTGTAGTTTAAAGTGTTGTATCCATGTTAATTTCTTAGTTTTGATAAATACATCATGGTTTTATAAGATGTTAACATTAGGGAGGCTGAGTGAAGGCTATATAGGAACTCTCCTATCTTAAAAACTCTTCTGCAAACTTAAAATTGTTTCACAATAAAAAGATTAAAAAAGAAAAGGGCGGAAAAGCCACCATAAACTGGAACCCATCTCTGCAGATGGATGGAGCGTTTCTGATGTTTAAGGGACGGGTAGTGGAAATGTTACTTTTACATTCAGTAAAGTCAAGGTCTGGGGATAAGTTGGTCCTGTGAGATTGGGACCAACTCCTTAGCAGCCAGGCAAGGACAGGGATTAAGGGAAGGCTTCCCTGAGGCAGAGATGGGCCAGGTCTGACGGAGGGGTGGGAGATGCCAGGGTGAGGGGAAGGGCTGGTTCTTTACATTTTCTGCATAGCAATCCCTTATCAGATATATGATTTGCAAATGTTTCTCCCATTCCATTGGTTGCCTTTTCACTTTGCCTTTGCTCTTAAGTGATCATTTCTCTGGCTATAAAATTTAGGGGTATTAATTACTTTCTCTCAGCACTGAAAATACCACTTTGTTGTCTTCTGGCATCTGTTATCACTGAGAGGAAGTCAGCTGCCAGTCTAGTTAGTGTTCCTTTGGTTACCAAAGGAAATTTGATTTCTATCTCTGGAATCTGAAAAATCCTAAAGATTTTTCTCTTTATTCTAAATGTTTATAGTTTCACTACTCTCTGTCTAGGTTTTAAGGACTTATGTCTTTCTTCAGTTCTGGAATATTCTCATACTTAACCTTTTCAAAACTCATTTCTTTGACATTCCTCTCATCCTCTTCTTCTGGAACGCTTATCATAAATGTACGTTTAAGTCTGCTGGTATATCTTCCATGCTTTTCATATTTAAAAATTATTCTCTGTGCTGTGTTCTGGATGAATTAGAACCATCTTCCAACTTGCTAAGTCCCTCTTCTCCAGTGTCCAGATTAGAATCTGTCTATTCAGAGTTTTTGACAATATTTTAATATTCTGAAGATTTCTAAGTGGTTACTTTTTAAATCCACCTGTTCTTTTCCCAATTTTTCTTATTTTGTTTCAAAAATTTTTGTTATTTTCAGATGGAAATTATTTTTTCATTTACCTCTTTGGGCATGCCATATACTGTTTTTATTATTTTATTTTATTTTATTTTATTTACTTTCTGGCCACACCACACACCCAGGCCACGGCAGTGAAAGTGCTGGATCTTAATCACTAGACCACTAGGGAACTCGTGCCATATACTGTTTTTAGAAGCCTTTGTAAGACTGCTTCATAAAATTATTTTCAGTGAATTCAAGTTCTTTTTTTTTTTTGGCCACACCACGCGGCATGTGGGATCATAGTTCCCCGACCAGCCCTCCTGCATCGGAAGTGCAGTCTTTACCGCTGGACCACCAGGGAAGTCCCAAATTCAAGTTCTTATTGTTAATTTTTTTTTTTTTTTTTGCGTTCTCTCATAGTATTAGATTTGTATGTGTGTTTTGGAATTGCGGTTTAATTCTAAATTTATGAGTTAGTGGGTTTTTTTCTTCTTCACTCTCCATATTTACAGCTACGTGGCTTCCGTAAACCGTGTCTAATGGTTTCACAGCTACCTCTAGTTGCCCTTATTCTTCCCCAGCCCTCAGCTCAGAACCGGAACTTAAAATGGCATTTTGGAGTTCCTGGGTGGCGGTGACAGTGGGGACTCTGCAGACGCAGTCCTCAGGGCAGCGGCACACTTCCAGGACGGGGAGCTGCCCTGTGCCCTCCAGGCTCTGTTGAAAGCCACGGTCCTGAAGGAAGAAGCTGTCCTACAAGGCGGTATGGGGGAGCCGCCTTGGCTGGGACATGATTTGTCCCCTTTACATGAACTAGAACACCTGGCTTAGGGCCCGGCAAACAGGCGTTGTCCATCTGCTTTCGTCACTAAAGAGGAGAACGCAGTACGGGGAGGTGAACGTCCACGCCCTGGGCAGGGATGAGTGCCTGCCCTTCCTGTGCTCCCTCCGCGGTAAGGTCCATCCCAGAGGCCAAGGTCGCGGACTCACTCAACAGGGTCATCTGTCTCCCTTGAAATCTGCAAGCAGCGAAACTTGAAGGTTCTTTAATGATTACAGGCGTCGATGACTACAGCCGTTGTTACAGCCGTTGTTTAGATTCGCCAGGTATAAACAAATCCTGGAAATTTCAGTAGTTTTTGCCGGGCACGGAGAAGGTTGTTACCCGTTCACAACTCAACCTTAAATTTGGGTTTCAAATCAAACTGACACACTACACGGCTTCCATCCTAAATCACACGCACCTACGATTTCCATCTCCGGAAACGGAGGGCTTCCGCCCGAAACACGAGCAAATTATTTCAAAGCGCGGGGGTCCCAAGAGGAGAGGCACGTGGGGCCCCTGAGGCCACAGCTCGGGTGGGCGCGGTCGCCCCGCAGGGAGCCTACCCCCGGGAGCCTCAGTCCGCCCGAGCCGCGCCACGCCCGAGCCGGCCGCCAGGAGGCGCTGCGCACCGCGCCTGCCCGCTCCCTCCGCTCACTTCCGCCGCCCGCTACCCCGCCCCTTCCGCCGCCCGCCCAGCAGGCCACGCCCGTTCATGCCCCGCCCCCACGGCGCGGAGACCCCGCCCCCGGCGGCGGTCGACGCGGACGCAATGCGGGGCGGGGCGGGGCCGGGCGCGACGCGGGGCGGGGAGGGGTCGGGGCGGAGGCGGGGGCGGGGCGCCGAGCCGCGGGGAGTGCCGGAGTAGTCGCTGCTGCTGCTGCTGCTGTTGCTGCTGCCGCCGCCGCCGTCGCCGCCGCCGGGGGTCTGGCGTGCCCCGCCACCCCGGGCCGCTGGGTGCCGAGGCCGCCGGCGGAACATGGCGCCCTGCACGTTCTGGCGCTGCTGCCAGCGCACCGTGGGCTGGGTGCCGGTGCTCTTCATCACCTTCGTGGTCGTGTGGTCCTACTACGCGTACGTGGTGGAGCTGTGCGTGTGTGAGTACCGGGCGGGGCGGGGGGAGGCCCCTCGGCGCGGCCTCCGGCGCCGGGCAGGCGCGCTCGGTGGGCAGGGCGCTCCCCCGCGCCCGCCGTGTGTCCGCCCGAGCCCGGCCGCGGGGCCCGGTTCAGCCCGTGTGTTTCGGGTCGGCGTCCAGCTTCTTAGACACAATGTGCTTCTGAGGCGAGGGAGCGGCGGCCGCCGGGCCCGGCCTCTGTGTCCCGGCTGTTTGTGGAGTTGACGTTCCCTCCGCCTGGGTTCCGAGGGCGTTCTCCTCGGCCCTGGGCCCTGAGCGCGGGCGGAGGGTCGTCGCGGGGAGCCTAGGCGGGGCCCGTGGTCCAGCCGCCGCTCCCCGGACCCGCCGGCCTCCTCCGCGTCGCTCGGCGTGTCTGCCGCTCCTGTCGGTCCTTGTTGGGAGCTCAGGACCAGAGGCTCCGTGCTGTCGGTAAACCCGGTGCCTTGGTCCCCCAGAATGATCTCGTCTGGGTCTACGCTGAGTCCGCAGTTTTCTAAAGGGCCCAGCAGTGTATACCTTAAGCGGAGAAAAGGCACAGGAGGTAGATGCTAATTGTCTGAATGGGAAGAAGTGGCACCACCCACTCTACTTGGAAGGGCAGAATCGGGACCCTCGGGTCAGGGCCCTGCGCTGGTACAGCTCGCGAATAAGTACTTGGTTAAAACCGAGTTCTGCACGTGGAAGAGACTGCTTTGGCTCAGAAGTTTTGAGGGTAGGTTTTTAAATGAAAATATCCACCTTTGAGAAAGTTATTTTGTACCTATAAAACATTTAATTTTCAGGGAAACTATCCCTGCAAGTAGGTCCAGAATAAATTAGTTGTGGAATACATTTCCAAATAATAATGGAGTTCATCTGTTGCATATGATTGTTTAGTTTCATCCTTTTGGATACCAAAATGTTTGCCGAAAATGTTTGCATCAATTAAAATTGACCAGATTTAGGTATTTCTTAAAGCTACTTCCAGAAAGTGGTCATGGTCATGGGACTCTCAACAGCTTGTGATGATACTTTACCTTCTTTATTCGACTGCACCCCTCTGGCTTGCGGGATCTTAGTTCCTCCACCAGGGATGGACGCCGTGCCCCCTGAAGTGGAAGCCCAGAGTCCTAACCATTGGACTGCCAGGGAAGTCCCATACCTTATTTACTCCGAAGTGGGAATAAGATTTATTCCACCAATCTTATTTAATTCTATCAGAAGATTATTCTCTCCCTCTTCTAATTCCATAGTGGTTTTAAAGTAAAGGTTCTGAAGCTTTACTTGAAAATGTGTGTTTATGTTGAAACTGCACATTTAACCTGTAGATGGTTATCGTACATATCAAAAGGTGACATCAAACACAAAGGGAGGAACTTCCCTGGCAGTCCAGTGGTTAAGACTTCACCTTCCAATACAGGGGGTGCAGGTTCCATCCCTGGTCGGGGAGCTGGGATTGGGATCCCACATGCCTTGCAGCCAAAAAACCAAAACAGAAGCAATATTGTAACAAATTCAATAAAGACTTTAAAAATGGTCCACATCAGGACTTCCCTGGTGGCGCAGTGGTTAGGAATCTGCCTACCAATGCAGGAGACACAGGTTCGAGCCCTGGTCCAGGAAGATCCCACATGCTGCGGAACAGCTAAGCCTGCGCCCACAACTGCTGAGCCTGCGCTCTAGAGCCCACGAGCCACAACTACTGAGCCATGTGCCACAAGTACTGAAGACTGTGCGCCTAGAGCCCGTGCTCCGCAACAGGAGAAGCCACCACAATGAGAAGCCCACGCGTCGCAATGAAGAGCAACCCCACTCGCCACAACTAGAGAAAGCCCGTGCGCAGCAACGAAGACACAACGCTGCCAAAAATAAATAAAAAATAAATAAATGTATTTAAAAAAAAAAATGGTCCACATCAAAAAAAAAAAATCTTAAAAAAAAAAAAACATGAAGGGAAAGGAACGTGCATGTGCTAGTAGGGGGGAACATTCCATCGCTCTCCCCTTTACCCCTTTCATGCCTCTGAGCATAGGTGTCTCTGCAGATGAAGGGAATGAGACTGGTCCTTTGGTCGGTCACACAGCTGTTGAGTGGCTACAGGTGTGTGACCCACATCTTTCCACTCTGTATATAACTTCTCGTGAGCCAAGAGGGTCACTGGAACTGTAATTGTTCCGTTCACAATGGGGAATTGGGGCGGAGCTAAGTGGTTGCCCTCTTAGGAGATCAATTAGGCTTTAGGCCCGTCATTTAGAGATTACACCCCCAGGATTTCATTAAGTGAAAACATTCTGCAACAGTTAAGGCCCAAATGCTTGGCAGAATTTTAAAATACTCAGTGGTGACAGGTCTTACATAGGGACTGCGTTTACTGTTTCTAAGTTATCAGACATTAACTAGGGAGCGTTTGGGAGCTCTGCAGTGTCACTGGCCTACATGGTGGAGCATAAAAGCTCATTCACTCTCATATTAAAACTATCCTTTATACTACTTACGTATAATTTATGTTTGCATAAGCACAGATCATCCTACTGAGATATATCAATGTATAACTTTATAGGAGCTTTAAACTGAAGTGTGAGTTTTATTTAAAGTGCTGTTTCAATAATTTTTACAGAATTTTCTCAGTTTCTGGTGTTCTTTATCAAATTAGATGGGAGAGAATGATAATTGTATCTTTAGTTGTGTTAATTTATTTAATTCTCATAATAACAAAAGTTAAGTGATTTGTGCAGGGTCATACAACTAGTAAATGGCATAACCAGAATTGGAACTCAAGTGGTTTGGCTCCAGGGTCCATGCTTTTATATTTAACTACTGTGCAAGAGTAGTGTACTTGATTATCCAGATCTAGACACTCAGGGCAGATTTCAGTCTTATCTATAGTTATTTATATAAGGTAATTTTTTCTGAAAGATAGTAGCTGAAGGTTCCTAAATATCTCAGATGGTAAAAATGCATGGCCCACTGTAGGACATTTGAAAAAATAAATTGTTTATGAGAGGCCCTTGTTTCAGCCTAGCCTCTATAACTTCTTAATTCTGCAATTCCATACACATACACACACATATACACATACACGTAGAAATATATATAATCAGCAATTCCTATTACTGGTAGGAGTAATATTGAGGATAAAGTTGAGTAAGAAGTAATGCATCTGAGATGGCCATCTCACAGGGGTGAAAAGCGGAGAAGTAACGATGGAGTAATTAGTAATATTGGTCCTTGATTTTAAATTAAACTGAAATTCTTCATTTTTTTCCTCAAGGCTAATATTCAGACATATGAGTTTAGTTATGGGTGGATTGACCAACTTTTCCAGCTTGGTGAAGCTGGTTATTGTTGGGGAAAGTGCTAATACAGTTTCCTAGGATTTTCTCAGGTCGTTTGGAGCTGTTAGTAGTAGATGTGTGCCTCTTATTTGGCATTTAGATGATCTGAGACCTTAAAGAGATTTTAGAGATGATCTAATTCAATCCCTTTATTTTACTTCTGAGAAAACTATTACTTGGAAGAGCTGTATGGTTTGTCCAAGGATGGATATGCCTTTTATCTTTTCTCAGAGAGGATACGTAGGATAGAACGGTAACCTCTGAATCTATGTATCTAATAATTCCTATGTCTCCTGATAGTTTCTTCAGATTTGGAAAGAGACAGATGAATAGCTTAAACATCAACCTTGAGCACACTGTCTTGACACAGTTGCCTCCAGTGTATTTTACTGATTTCAAAAGAAGCAGCTTTTGATTTCACTTATTTTTCTCTATTGTTTTTCTGTTTTCTATTTCACTGATTTCTTGTCTGATATTATTTCCCTTTCTCGTTTACTTTGGGATTAACTTGCTCTTTTTCTAGTTTCTCAATATGCAAATTGAACTGATTGATTTGAGCCCTTTTTTAAGTGTTTACTCCTATATATCTACCCCAAATACTGCTTTATTCACATCCCGTGAATGTTGATATATTGTATTTTCATTTAAATTCAATTAAAATTATTTTCTAATTTCATTTTTCATTTCACTTTTGACCCATAGGTTATTTTATAAATGTGCTATTTAGTTTGCAGTTACTTGGGGATTTTTCAGATCTCTTTTTGTTACTGATTTCAAATGTAATTCCATGTGGTCAGAGAACATATCTTTATGACTTGTCCTTTAAAATGTATTCAGCCTTGTTTTATGGCCCAGAATGTGGTCTGTCTTTGAAGCATTCCATGTGCATTTGAGAAAAATGTATTCTGTATTCAGCAGTGTATTTTGTTGTTTGTTGTTGGGTATTCTGTTATGTCATAATGCTCCATAAATGTCAGTTAAGGCAGGTTGGTTGATAGTGTTCGAATCTTCTGTGTTCTTGCTGATTTTCTATTTGTTTTATCAGTTAATTACTCAGAGAGGTATAACAATAATTGGATTTGTCTCTTTCTCCTAGTAGTTCTCTCAGTTTTTGCTTCATGTATTTTGCAGCTCCGTAATTAGGTACATAAAATGTTTAGGATTGCTGTGTCCTCTTCATGAATTGACCCTTTATCATTATGAAGTGACTTTCTTATCCCTGGTGATATTGTTTGCTTTGAAATCTACTTTGGCAGATATTAACATGTCCACTAATCTTTCTTTTGATTAGTATTAGCATGATATGTCCTTTTACTTTCACCTGTTTAATCTTTATATTTAAAGTGCATTTCTTGTGAGCAGCATATAGTTGGGTCTTGCTTTTTTAATCCAGTCTGAAAATATCTGCCCTTTCTTTTCTTTTTTTAAATTGAGCTTTAATTGACATACAACATTCATTTCAGGTGTCCAGCATGAGTCAGTATATGTATGTGTTGCAAAATGATCACCACAGGAAGATCAGTTAGCATCCGTCACCACACATAGTTGCAAAGTTCTTTCCTTGTGATGCGAACTTTTAAAATTTACTCTCTTAGCAACTCTCAAATACAATGATAGTCACCGTGCTGTACCATCTCTGCCTTTTAATTGGCCTGTTTTGACCATTTGCATTTAACGTGATTGTTGATGTGGGTAACTTTAAGTCTTATCATTTGCTTTTTAAAAAATCTGTCCTGTCCTTTTTTCCCTTTTCCTCCTCGTCCTGCCTTCTTTTGAATTAATCAATTTTCAAAAGATTTTAAATTATTTTGTATGATTCTGTTTTCTCTCCTTTGTTGGCTTATTAGCTGTAACTCTGTTATTTTAGTGGTTGCTTTAAGGTTTATAGCATACATATTTAATTTATCATAATCTACCTTCCACTGATATACCAGTTCACATACAGTACCCTATAAAAGCGTTGTTCTATTTCTTCCCTCATAGCCTTTATGCTGTTGTTGTCAGCATTTTATACGCTATGAAACTAACACTATATTGCCATTATTTTGTTTAGACAGTTTATTATCTTTTAAAAATATTTAAATAAGTAAACAAATCTTATATGTTTACCTATGTAGTTATCATTTCTGGTATACTTCATTCTTTTTTATAAATCCGTATTTCCAACTGGTGTCATTTTCTTCTGCCTGAGGGCTTTCTTTAACATTTATTGTAATGCAAGTCAGTTGGTGATGTTATTTCTGCTTGTGTATGTCTGTAAAAGTTTTTATTTTGCCTTTTTTTTCAAAAAGCAACTTTATCGAGGTATAATTTACATACCATAAAATTTATTCATTTGTAGTGATTTTTAGAAAACCAAGTTATGCAGTCATTACGACCATCCATTTTTGGAACATTTTTTATCACCCCAGTCAGATCCCTTGTGACCATTTGTGGTTAATTCCTGTTCCCATCCCCAGTCGCAGGCAACACTAATCAACACTGTGTCTCTGCATGCCTTTTCTGGACATCTCATATAAATGAAGTCAAACAGTAAGTGGTCTTCTGTGCCTGGTGTCTTTCACATGTTTTTGAGGTTCATCTGTATTGTAGCATATATCAGTATTTCTCCCTTTATTCTCTACTTCACATTCTAATTTGTATTTTTCTGTTTCTGAAATGCAGTTTTATTTAAGAATATATTTCTAGTAAGCCTCCACAGATCACTTGTGCATTGAATTAGAATATAAATAAAAACCATACACTTTATTACGTTTAAGTATTTTAAAAATCCTGCTTTTAAGATTTATAGTATGGTTGGGTCCTATTCATCTTTGTATCCACTAGAGAATCTAGTTACTAGTAGACTTTCAATAAATATGTGGTGAATCGAATGGAATCATACTCCTATAAACTCACTTGAATCATGTTTGAATATGTTGAACAAACATCCACAATAACAATTAAATTATAATTACCAACATATATTTCAACAGTCTTTGGGGTTAAAGGCTACATGATATTGCTTATCGGTTCTGCAGTCTCTGTTTTGGATTTTGAAACAGTGATTCTTTGAAATTATGATGATACGGTTTTGAAAAACTCTGGCTCCCTAAATCTCATCCTCAATAGAGGACATAATTATAGGAATGACATGAATTAGAGTATTTTTTAAAACGTTTTAATTTTGTTATTTCATATCTGTTTTTAGATACAGTGTTCTGCAGACTTCATTATTTGCATTCTTCATTATCTTGGCCTTTTTCTTTTATTTTTTTGAAGAACAGTTTTTTTTCCTTATGACTGCTAGTGATTTAATCTGTCCTGGTAGCATTTTCTGTTGATGCTAGAAAGCAGATTGGTCTGAGAGAACTCTGTAGATAATACCCCAAAAAACCCAAGCCCAAACGAACAAAAAGAGCTTTTATATTTTCTTCCATATAAACTGAACCTTCTTTGGGCCTTTACTGCTTTCTTATAAGTCAAGGAACATGGAAGAGGTGTTGGACAACTTAGAAACCAGGTTAGACTATTTGGAAGAACAACATTATGCCCTAGTCACATGTATAAAACTTTTTTTCTCTGCTGGTCACTTCCACTTTGTGGCAAAGAAGACATCGCATGCTGAACTCCAGGCTCTGATGTCTGTTTTCTTGACATCTCTGCTCAGATATCTTAGAGGCATTTCAGACTTATTGTCCAAAACAGAACTCTTGTGAGTTTTTTTCTCTCTGCTGAACTGCTCCTCCTATCTTAGCTCAGTAAATGGCAGTTTCATCCTTTCAGTTCCCTGGTTGGAAAGTCATTTTACATCCCATTAATCAGCAAATCCTGTCATCAAGTGTACCAAAATCCAGTTGCTTCTCACCACCACCACTGCAGCTATATTTCTTCAAGCCACCATGATCTCTGTCTTGTGTAGTAGATTGAAAAACATGGCCACAATAATTTGTACTTCCTCCCCAGAGGTGGAGTCTTTTGCCCACCCAGTGAATCTGGGCTGGCTTTGTACCTGCTTTGACTAGTAGAACGTGGTGGGAGTGATGTGTGAGATCCGGAACCTAGGCTCAAAACAGCATGCATCATCCATGTTAACTCTTCTGGAACGTTCCGGTCGCCGTTCAGGCTAGACCATATGGAGAGAGAGGCCAAGGCAAGATGAGTTAAGCACCAAAGCCCCTGATGCATGGATGAGCTCCTGCCCCGGTCTAGCTGCCTGTTGACTGCAGCTGGTAGAAAAACAGCCCAGCTGATCACAGCCTGAACTGCCGATCCGCACGATTGTAGGAAATAATAAATGGTGGTTGTTTAAAGTCACTAAGGTTGGGGGATTTCCCTGGTCGTCCAGTGGTTAAGACTCCACACTTCTACTGCAGGGGGTGCGGGTTCAGCCCCTGGTTGGGGAGCTACGATCCTGCATGCTGTGCTGTGCAGCCAGAGAAAAAATGATAATAAAGTCACTAAGTTTGAGGTGGTTTGTTATGCCACATTATCACTTATATTATTGTAGCACCCTTATGTCTTGTCTCTTCCTCCTCATTTCACCCCGATCTTCCCACCTGTACCCTGTCTTCCACAAAGCAGCCAGAATGGTCCCTTTAAAACTAATACCAGATTTGTCACTCCCCTAATGAAAACCTTGGCTGGCCTCCTCTCTTGTTCAGTGGAGCTCCTAACGTCCTTACCATGGCCTCTTCCCCTCATTACTTCTCTGACATAATTTCCTTTCCACTCTTTTAGTTGTTCTGCAGCTGCCACACTGGCCTCCTTGCTGTACCTTTTTACTTGTTGAATGATCTTTTTTTTTTTTTTTTAAATTTTTATTTCTTTATTTATTTATTTATTTATGGCTGTGTTGGGTCTTCGTTTCTGTGCGAGGGCTTTCTCCAGTTGTGGCAAGTGGGGGCCACTCTTCATCACGGTGCACGGGCCTCTCATTATCGCGGCCTCTCTTTTTGTGGAGCACAGGCTCCAGATGTGCAGGCTCAGCAATTGTGGCTCACGGGCCTAGTTGCTCCGCGGCATGTGGGGTCTTCCCAGACCAGGGCTCGAACCCGTGTCCCCTGCATTGGCAGGCGGATTCTCAACCACTGCGCCACCAGGGAAGCCCCCACTTGCTGAATGATCTTAATAACTTATTTATCCTCTCTGAATTTGTCCCTATGGTATAAAATGGGGTAATGCCTGTCTTACAGAATCATGTAACGTTCTTAGCAGAGTAGGCTTTCAAATGTTACTGGGGGTGGGGAGAAATGTAAATAGCCGCGAGCATACTTTTTCTTGCCTTCCCTTTTTCGGCAGGAAGTGTTTTTGTTTTTTAATTCTTAGAGTTGTGTTCCCCCCATGCCCACACACAGTCTTAAGTGAGTGAAGGAGCACATTCTCACACTTTTTAAAAAACTGGCTGCATTTGAAGATCATATTGTAAAAGTGGGTTCCTGTTTTGCTGTGAGCTTGTGGTAGTGTCAGTAGTGTGCATGTGGGAGAACTGTTGTCAAAGGAGGGGAGCCCACCACACCATCATCACGTGGGACTTTAAGAAGATTAGTACCTGGTACTATTCCTGGGAGCAGATAAGCTACACAGATTTACATACTGCTGAAACATGCAGCACATCTTCTTGAGCAGATGGGCACCTACACTTAAATAACTGAAATAGTCACAAATAATGGGGATTATGGTTTTATGAAGAATAGATTTCTCTAAGACAGAGATCCATAAGTCTTGATGATAAAGATTTTTTAAAATTGTTTTTAAAACATTTCTATTCTCTCTGTTCTTCTACTCTTCTTGGTGCTGCATTATACACACTAACGTGAACTTTGGCCCACCCAGTTGGAATCATAGGAGGAACAGTTATTATTAACATACTAATTGAACAAACATGAGCTTATTAAATGTGAAGTCTTCAGGGAAGCTTTTTAAACTAAGTGCATGGAAAGGATATCATCAGCACCTGAAGGAAATAATACCAACACACCAAAATGTTAGCAGTGTGTGTCATTGGTGTAAGCGTTAAGAAAGGAGGTGTGGCGTCGTGGCTGTGGCACACATCATGGACACATGTGCCCTGGCCTCCTAACAGTCCGCTCTTCCCCCACCCTCCAGAAAGCCAGAGTGAATCTTTTAAAGCCCAAGTCAAGATCCTTAGTCCTCTGCATGCTCCAGTGGCTTCCTCCTTTGCTCTTAATGAAATCCAGAGCTCTTTCCGTAGCCTGTGAGGCCCTAAGTGCCTTGGCCCGCCCCTGCTTCTGACTCATCTCTTCCTTCACTCATTCTGCTTCAGCCAGCCAGCCCTCTTTGCATCTCTCAGGCCTTGCATGGTCCCACCTGAGAACCTTTGTACTTACTGTTCCTTCTGCCTGGAATGCTTTCCTCCCAGATTTCCACAAGCCTAGCTCTCTCACTTCATCTAGATTTCTGTTGAGATGTTCCCCCATCAAACAGGCTTTCCTGACTACCCTATATAAAATAAGTACTTCCTCTTTCACTTTCTCCTTACCCTGCTTTGTGGTTCCTCATAGCACTTATTAATTCTTGACATGTAGTTGTTTGTGTTTCTCTCCTGATAAGTGTGTTCACTGCTTTATTTCCAGAACCTAAAACAGGTCCTGTGTAATATGTACTCAATAGATTCATTGAATGAGTGAATTAATTGTGTTTCTGCCACTTCCCATCCTAGCACAAGAGGGAGAATTGGAATATATTCACATAGTAGATAACCCACAATTTCAAATACAGATACTCTCCTGACCTTAAAAACATCTCTGTGTTTATTTCAACCTAAATAAAATGTGAATTTTGTTTAAGAAAAAAAAAATCTCTATGTTATTTTAGTAATGTAACAAACATAGAATGTTTACAGTGTTCCAGGTACTGTATTTGACATTGTGAATTCAAAAATGTATAAATGCACATTGTCAGATTCATTTGGACTTTATATAATAGTCTCTATCATTATTTTCACAGTGCTCATTTGCACATTACACATTTTAAGAAGCCCTGCTGTAACTAAGTATGTAACTTTGTTTAATCCAGTATTTTTCTAAATTCTAAATTTTTCTAAATTGCACACACACAAAATACTTAATTTCCACTAAAACCGGCAGTAAATACGTATCACTATGTCCATTGCTATGTTTTGAATAACATTGTATTGACAAAACCAGTTACCACATTCAATCAAGAGAGAATAATTAGAAGCATAAGACATTGGAAAGGAAGAGGGAAAGCTATTTCTACATGCAGATAACGTGATAGTATATGTTGAAAAGCCAAGAGAGTCAATAACAGCAGAACACCTAAACAAAAGGAATTGAGTAAAATGGCAGGATATAGAATTAGCAAACAAAACCGAATACTTTCTATATGTACACAATAAAGAAAATAATGAATAATTGAAAATATGGTAGAAGTCAAGTTTCCATTTCCAATAACATCAAAAAGATAAAATACTTAATAAACTCAAGAAAAATGCCACGTCTATAGGAGGAAAACATTTCTGAAAAACATAGAAGTAGACTTGAACAAATGGAAAGACATTACGTATATCATGTTCATGAACAGAAAAACTCGGCATTACAAAGACTTCAGTTCTCCCCAAGTTAATGCATAAATCCAGTCCCAGTAAATGGTTTCTTGTTTTGTTTTGTTTTTTTCTGGCACTAGACAAGTTGATCCTAAAGGTTACATGGAAAAATAAACAAGAAAGAGCAACCAAGAAATCCCTGAAAGAATGATAAAGAGCACAAAACTCCACCTGATTTTAAACCACAAATCTCTATAATTTAAATTGTGAGAGCAGGGGGTGTAAATAAGAACTCTCTCTACTTTCTGTTCAGTTTTGCTATGAACCTAAACTGCTCTAAAAAATAAAATCTGTGGGGCTTCCCTGGTGGTGCAGTGGTTGAGAATCTGCCTGCCAATGCAGGGGACATGGGTTCGAGCCCTGGTCTGGGAAGATCCCACATGCCGCGGAGTGACTAGGCCCGTGAGCCACAATTGCTGAGCCTGCGCGTCTGGAGCCTGTGCTCCGCAACAAGAGAGGCTGCGATAGTGAGAGACCCGCACACCGCGATGAAGAGTGGCCCCCACTTGCTGCAACTAGAGAAAGCCCTCACACAGAAACGAAGACCCAATACAGCCGTAAGTAAATAAATAAATAAATTATTTTTATTTTTTTATTTTTAATTTATTTAAACACTATTTTATTTATTTATGGCTGTGTTGGGTCTTCGTTTCTGTGCGAGGGCTCTCTCCAGTTGTGGCAAGTGGGGGCCACTCTTCATCGCGGTGCGCGGGGCCTCTCATTATCGCGGCCTCTCCAGACACGCAGGCTCAGTAATTGTGGCTCACGGGCCCAGTTGCTCCGCGGCATGTGGGATCCTCCCAGACCAGGGCTCGAACCCGTGTCCCCTGCATTGGCAGGCAGACTCTCAACCACTGTGCCACCAGGGAAGCCCCAATAAATAATTTAAAAAAAAAAAATAAAATCTGTTATAAAAATTGTGTACCAATTGTGTGGTATGATGTGTGGACAGACATATTGGCCAATGGAACAGAATAGAATGTCCAGAAATAGACAGTAAATATAGAAATTTAGAATAAAGTAGCACCTCAAATCACAGAGGAGAAGGTGGGACAACTGGATACTTATTTGATAAGAGAGAAAATTGGGTCCATATCTCACACTGTATTCCAAGATAAACTACAAATGGATAAAAAATTTTTTTCTTATATTTTACACTTTTTATTTTAAAATAATTTTGGACTTGTGAAAAATAGTACGAAGAATTTTCATATATCCTTCACCCAGATTCCCTAAAGGTTATTATTTGCTACATGCTTTATCATTTATTCATTCTGTCTCTGAAATATTTGAGAGTAAGTTGCAGACCTTATGTCCCTTTACCTGTAAATACATCAGTGTTCTAAAAGCAAGAGTGTCGTAGTCTGTTTAGGTTCTTTAACAGAATACCATAGACTTATGGTGGTGGCTTATAAACAGTAGAAATTTATTCCTCACACTTCGGGAGACTGGAAGTCTTAAGATCAAGGTGCCAGCAGGGGTCTGGTGAGGGCTCACTTCTTGGTTCATAGATGGCCATCTTTTCACTGTATTGTTACATGACGGAAGGAGTGAGGGATCTCTTTCTTATTAGGGCACTAATCCCATTCATGAGAGCCTCACTCTCATGATGTAATCCCAAAGGCCCCACCTTCAAATACTATTACACTGGGCATTAGGATTTAACATGAATTTTGGGGGAACACAAACATTCAGTCTATAGCAGAGAGCATTCTCTTATATAATCAGAGTACAGATATCAAGATCAGGAAATTAGCATGATAAAATGCTACTCTCTAATCTGTAAGCCTTACTGGGACTTCTCCAGTTGTCCCACTAAACCGTTGTTCTGCTCCACAGACCAGGCCAGGCTCACACATTGCAGTTAGGTATCAGGTCTCTCTAGTGTCCTTTGATCTGGAAGAGCTCCTCAGTCTTGTTTTGTGTTTCATGACCGTGACATTTTTGAAGAGTATAGGCTTCTTGTGTAGAATGTCCGTCGAATTAGGTATGTCTGATGTTTCCTCATGTATACATTTTTAGCGTGAATACCACAAAAGTAATACTGTGTCATTGATTGTACTGTCTTGGGAACTGTTTACTTTGGTCACCACGTAAGCAGGTATCTGCCAAGTTTCTCCATTCTGTAAAGGTACAGTTTTCCTTGTAATTAATAAGTATTCTGGTAGACCCAGACAACCCACACATACCCCTCTTTGAGGAAGGACTTGCTCAGTTGTGGCATGTGCGGTCAGCAGACAGCTTCCAGCAGTCAGCTCTCAGCTCGTTCAGTGTGACTCAACTCACCCAAGGTCACACCCTTCCTGGGCAGTGGCATGCAGTGCTGAGTGAGAAGGGGTGGACTTCTTCAGAGCTCCCTGCCTGTGGCCAAAGCTTGAATAGGCCTGCACGATAGTGAGATGTCTACCTCTGCCCAGTTCTGCTTCCCCCACTTCCTTTCGCATGTGTTGACCCCTAGTGAGTATCTTGCACCCCAAACTCTGTCTCAGCACCTGATTCCAGAGAACCCAACCTAAGGCAAGTATCTTTGTGGGAAAATCTGTTCATGATTACTTGCACTTACTCTTTTGTAGCATCTGTTGAGGACTCTTGCTTGAAACAATTACTGTGCTGGTTGCCAAATGGTGATTTTTTAAATTCTATGATTTCTTCTACATTTAATAATTAGAATTAAACCGAAAGGAAGAGCTTTCCCTCCTCCCCATTTATTTATTTATTTATTTATTTATTTATTTTTTGGTTGCGTTGGGTCTTCGTTTCTGTGGGAGGGCTTTCTCTAGCTGCGGCGAGTGGGGGTCACTCTTCATTGCGGTGCACGGGCCTCTCACTGTCGCGGCCTCTCTTGTTGCGGAGCACAGGCTCCAGACGCGCAGGCTCAGTAATTGTGGCTCACGGGCCCAGTTGCTCCGCGGCATGTGGGATCTTCCCAGACCAGGGCTCGAACCCGTGTTCCCTGCATTGGCAGGCAGATTCTCAACCACTGCGCCACCAGGAAAGCCGCCCATTTATTTATTTATTCATTCATTTACATCGTCGTGCTCTCATGGATTCTTATTTTATGGGTTATAACGTATCATTTATTTTTTATAAATTTATTTTTTATTTATTTATTTATTTTTGGCTGCATTGGGTCTTTGTTGCTGCATGCGGGCTTTCTCTAGTTACAGCGAGCAGGGGCTACTCTTCGTTGCGGTGTGCAGGCTTCTCATTGAGGTGGCTTCTCTTGTAGCGGAGCACGGGCTCTAGGTGCACGGGCTTCAGTAGTTGTGGCACACAGGCTTCAGGAGTTGTGGCTCACGGGCTCTAGAGCACAGGCTCAGTAGTTGTGGTGCACAGGGTTAGTTGCTCCGCGGCATGTGGGATCTTCCCAGACCAGGGCTCAAACCCGTGTCCCCTGCATTGGCAGGCCAATTCTTAACCACTGCGCCACCAGGGAAATCCCTGTATCATTTATTTTTGTTGCTCAAATTGTCCCAGATTTAGCCAGTAGGAGCCCTTTTAGTTTGGTTTCTGTGTCCTTTTGACATGTCGCCATCATTTTTCTTTCCTTATCTTCAGGTGCCAGGAGATTTTTTTTAGGCTTATCTGATACTTTTCCTACCCCTGGAATCTGCCATTTCAGAATGGACCAAATCTGAATATAAAAAATAAGAACCTTCCAACATTAAGAGAAAACATGGCTGGATGATCTTACAACCAGGGAGTGAGGAAAGCCTGATTAAAAAAATTTTTTAAATGGATGTGACATAGACAGTTCATAGGGAAAAAAAACAAAAATGGCTTATAAACATATGAGAAGATGCTTACCGTAATTTATTTAATGCAAAGTAAAATTACCCTGTAGTATCAAAAGTCTGAAGATATTTTATTGTAGAGAAATAAGCAGCCTCATGCATTGCTTGTAGGAGTATCAAAATGGTACAACCCCTATAATTGAGTTTGGGGAAAGCAGAGAGATTTACTTTCAGTCCAGTAATCGCACTGTTAGAAATCTACACTGAAGATAAACTTCCACAAGTAAACAACACATGCATAGGGTTATTCATTGCTGCACTGTTTGCAACAGCAGAAGATTGGAGACAACCCAGATGGCTATCAATAGAGGCCTGGTTGTATAACTGGAACACCCACACAGTGGAATACCATGAAGTGCTTTGAAAAGGAAACAATGGTTGTCTCTGTGTACTAATGTGTAGTGATTTCTAGGGTATAAGTGAAAAAAGCAAGGTGTAGACCAAGATATTTAAAGGAAGAAATTAGAAATACATACTTACTTGCTTATTTTGCTAAAAGAAGTAGTGGAAGGATAAAACAAACACTAATAAAAATGATTATCTGGGGTGAGGGGGTGAGGAATGAAAGCCAGGCCTTTCTGAGTACCTTTTTACATAGTTTTTTTTTTAACTTTTAAACATTTATATTTGTTACATATCCAAAATAAAAATAAAACAGGGGTAAAAGCAAACTGTAAAATTTGAAATCATGAAACAAATGAACTTAATTTTATGAAGTTGGTACTATAACTACACAGAGGAAAGAATTCTTTCTAGTGAGTTTTGAAAGTAACACAGGACTCCTTAGTTGGATGTAGTTTAAAGCCAAAACAGAATAAAATTAAAAAACTGCAAAGAAATCTTAAACTAGTATGTAGTTTTTAAACTGTTTTATGTACATTTTAGGATAAACTGAATAAATAAGTAAATTACTTAGGAACTAAGATTTTCATTGTGAAAGTAAAGAGATACAAATACAATGCCAAGAAATTAAGAAAAAACTCTGTAATGTTCTATTTGAATTGGAAATATCAGTGTGAATATAAATATAAATGTATAATACTCCTTTTGTAACCCAAAGGGCCTAAAAGCAATGAAACTCCAGTAGCTGTGAGCACCCTGAGAATTCAAAGCTTGGTTTCTAAATATCATTAAAAGAAACCAGTGGCCCTTGAAGAAGTGGCTAATGTCAGGTCCAGGGGAGGAAAATATAAAATGAGCCTGGGACATCTTGTGCTGTGCAAGGAAGTGCTCAGAGACTAATGGGATGATCAGGACGCCACAGGAGTCAGCTGGAAGAGGCATTAGCCAAGTGGGGCAATTTGAACATAAAAATAACGAGTGTACTTGATGACACATCTAGTAAATAAAATCCGTAAGTTTCTGTATTGATATTCAAGAAGAGAAAAACTAAATTTATTTGCTAACAATGGAGGTGAATTTTTAAAATTTATTTATTTATTTATTTTTGGCTGCATTGGGTCTTTGTTGCTGCGTGTGGGCTTTCTCTAGTTGAGGCAAGCTGGGGCTACTCTTGGTTGCAGAGCGCGGGCTTCTCGTTGCGGTGGCTTCTCTTGCTGCGGAGCGTGGGCTGTAGGCGCAGGCTTCAGTAGTTGTGGCACACGGGCTCAGTGGTTGTGGCTCGCAGGCTCTAGAGCACAGGCTCAGTAGTTGTGGCACACGGGCTTAGTTGCTCCGTGGCATGTGGGATCTTTCTGGACCAGGGCCCGAACCCATGTCCTCTGCATTGGCAGGCGGGTGCTTAACCACTGTGCCACCAGGGAAGTCCTGGAGGTAAATATTACACCAAATTTTTATTCTGAAAATGGGTAATTAAAGGGAAATAATTATATTTTTGTACTGCCTTTTTAGAATGATTCTAGTTCATCTCCAGTGAGGGAAAGCTCTTTACAGAAGAATGCCAGCTTAAAACTATGGAAGTAAATAATAGAGGGCTTTTAATGGTGATTTTCTAATTCTACAAAATAATAGATTCAGGCAAGGCATATCAGTGATGCTAAAACCGTTAGGGGAAGAAGATATTCACATACCCTTAACGTTTTACTCCACCAAAGATTCCATGATTGTCAAAGTGAAAAATGGACCTTTACAAAGGAGACATTTGGTGGTCACTGCCTTACCAAATGGCCCAAACGTAGCATCACTGATAGTGACAAACTTAAATAATGTGTCTCCTGAGTATCTCCTTAAATACTATACAGTACCCAGATGAGTATTCTTGTCCATCCTCTCCCACCTGCTCCCTCAAATTATACTCAAGCCATTAGACTTTGAATGGAATGGTAGGAGGAGGAAGAGGTTGGGGTAGATGAAGAAGTGAAGGAGGGGCTTCCCTGGTGGCGCAGTGGTTGAGAGTCTGCCTGCCGATGCAGGGGACACGGGTTCGCGCCCTGGTCTGGGAGGATCCCACATGCCGCGGAGCAGCTAGGCCCGTGAGCCACAACTACTGAGCCTGCGCGTCCGGAGCCTGTGCTCAGCAACAGGAGAGGCCACGATAGTGAGAGGCCCGCGCACCGCGATGAAGAGTGGCCCCCACTTGCCGCAACTGGAGAAAGCCCTCGCACAGAGGCGAAGACCCAACACAGCCATAAATAAATAAATAAATAAAATATTAAAAAAAAAAAAAAAAAAAAAAGTGAAGGACACCAAAAAGAAACAAAGTCAGAATGTAGCACATTTCACAAGACATATGGCCTCTTCTCTTCAAAAAGTCACTGTCATTTGGGATTCTGGGAAGATGATGGTCACGGTTTATTATTTTTGAGTCTCCCCCAAATCACTGCATATAAACAGAACAACTTGAATTGTATCTACAACAAAACCAGTTTGCTAGAGAATGGGGATGAGCTTTAGACAGCCCAAATGACCACAGAGACAGCAACTTAAACTATGATATGAACAATAAATATGTGTGTATGTTCTTATAGACCTAAGTGAGAAGGGTTATAAGTAAGAGAAAAATATAATTTGTAATGGTTATTTGCTCTAACAAATTAGATATGGTACAGCTATTAGAGAATGTAGAGCATATATGCAACAAATTATTTAAACCTTTCAGTAATCATATTACTGGCAGTACTAATGGTCTCATTGATTGAAATAATATCAGGCATCTTATCTGACCACAATACGATGAGACTAGAAATCAACTACAAGAAAAAAACTGCAAAAACACAAACAAGTGGAGGCTAGAAAATATGCTACTGAGCAACCAATGGATCACTGAAGAAATAAAAAAAAATATGGAGACAAGTGAAAACAAGAACACAGTGATCTAAAATCTATGGGATGCAGCAACAGCAGTTGTAAGAGGGAAGTTTATAGTGATAAAAGCCTACCTCAGGAAACAAGAAAAATCTCAAATAAGCAACTTAACCTTACGAGAAAGGATGAGAAAAACAAGAACAAAACCCAAAGTTAGTAGAAGGAAAGAAGTCAAAAATCAGAGCAGAAATAAATGAAATAGAGACTTAAGAAAATAGAACAGATCAATGAAACAAAGAGCTGGTTCTTTGAAAATATTTTTAAAAATTGATAAACCTTTAGTCAGACTCATAAGAAAAAAAGAGAGGGCCTGAATCAATAAAATCAGAAATTAAAAAGGAAGTTAAAACTGACACCACAGAAATACAAGAGATCATAGCAGATTATTACGAACAACAATATGCCAATAAAGTGGATAACCTAGAAGAAGTAGACAGATTACTAGAAGTGTACAATCTCCCAAGGCTGAACCAAGAAGAAATAGAAAATATGAACAGGCCAATTACCAGTAATGAAATTGAATCAGTAATAAAAGAAATCCCCAACAAACAAATGTCCATGACCAGATGGCCTCACAGGTGAATTCTACCAAATTTGAGAAGACGTAACACCTATCCTTCTCAGACTATTCTAAAAAACTGCAGAGGATGGAGTGCTTCTGAACTCATTCTGTGGGGCCAGTATCACCCTGATACCAAAACCAGACAAAGATACCACAAAAAAGGAAAATCACAGGCCAGTATCACTGATGGACATAGCTGCAGAAATCCTCAACAAAGTATTAGCAAGTCAAATTCAACAATACATTAAAAGGATCATTTACCATGATCAAGTGGGATTTATTCCAGGGATGCAAGGATAGATCAGTATCCACAAATCAATCACTGTGATACATGATATTAACAAATTGAAGAATAAAAACCATATGATCATCTCAACAGATGCAAAAAAAGCTTTTGACAAAATTCAACATCCATTTATGATAAAAACTCTCCAGAAAGTGGGTACAGAGGGAACATACCTCAACATAATAAAGGCCATATATGATAATCCCACAGCTAATATCATACGCAACAATGAAAAGCTGAAATCATTCCTCTAAGGTCAGGAACAAGACAAGAATGCCACTCTCACCATTTTTATTAAACATAGTATTGGAAGTTCTAGTCACAGCGGTCAGAGAAGAAAAAGAAATAAAAGGCACCCAAATCGGAAAGTAAAACTGTCACTGTTTTCAGACTACATGGTACTATACATAGAAAATCCTAAGGACCCCAGCAAAAAAACTACTAAAGCTCATCAATGAATTTGGTAAAGTTGCAGGATACAAAACAAATATCAGAAATATGTTGCTTTTCTATATAGTAACAACAAACTAACAGAGACATTAAGGAAACTTGCATTTACCATCGCATTAAAAAAAAAAACAAAACAAAACCTAGGAATAAACCTACCTAAGAAGGCAAAAGATCTGTACTCAGAAAACTATGAGATACTGATGAAGGAAATTGAAGATGACACAAACAGATGGAAAGATGTATTATTTTCATGGATTGAAAGAATTAATATTGTTAAAATGACCATACTACCCAAAGCAATCTATGGATTCAATGCAATCCCTATCAAAATACCAAGGGCATTTTTCATAGGACTGGAACAAATAAGTTTAAAATTTGTGTGGAGACACAAAAGACCCCAAATAGCCAAAACAATCTTGAGAAAGAACAGAGCTGGAGGAATCACGCTCCCTGACTTCAGACTATACTACAAAGCTACGGTAACCAAAACTATGGTACTGGCACAAAAACAGACACATAGATCAACAGAACAGGATAGAGAGCCCAGAAATAAACCCACTCACTTATTGTTAATTAACCTATGACAAATGAGGCAAGAATATATAATGGGGAAAAGACAGTCTCTTCAAAAGTGGTGCTATAGAAACTGGACAGCTACATGTGAAAGAATGAAATTAAAACATTTTCTTGCACCATGTACAAAGATAAACTCAAAATGGATGGAAGACCTAAATGTAAGACCTCAAACCATAAAACTCCTAGAAGAAAACATAGGCAGAACACTCTTTGACATAAATTGTGGCAGTATTTTTTTGGATCTGTCTCCTAAGGCAAAGAAAATAAAAGCAAATGTAAACAAATGGGACCTAATTAGGGGACTTTCCTGGCGGTCCAGTGGTTAAGACTCTGCACTTCCACTGCAGTGGGCACAGGTTAGATCCCTGGTCAGGGAACTAAGATCCTGCATGCTGCGAGGTGTGGCCAAAAAAAAGGAAGGAGGGGGACTAATTAAACTTACAAGATTTTGCACAGCAATGGAAACCATCGATAAAATGAAGAGACAAGCTACTGCATGGCAGGAAATATTTGCAAATGATATGACCAATAAAGGGGTTAATATCTAAAATATATAAATAGCTCATACAACTCAACATCAAAAAAAAACCTGATTAAAAAATGGGCAGAAGACCTGAATAGACAATTTTCCAAAGAAGACGTACAGATGGCCAACATCTGGCACATGAAAAGATTCTCAACATTGCTAATCATCAGAGAAATGCAAATCAAAACCACAGTGAGATATCACCTCACACTTGTCAGAATGTCTATCATCAAAAAAACCACAAATGACAAATGTCGGCAAGGATGTGGAGAAAAGGGAGCCCCTGTACACTGTTGGTGGGAATGGAAATTGGTGCAGACACTGTGGAAAACAGTATGGAGGGTCCTCAAAAATTAAAAATAGAGCTACCATATGATCCAGCAGTTCTACTCCTGGGTATATATTCTAAGTAAATGAAAACACTAATTTGGAAAGATACATGCACCCCAGTGTTCATAGCAGTATTACTTACAATAGCCAAGATATGGAAGCAACTTAAGTGTCCATCAACAGATGAATAGATAAAGAAGATGAGGTATATATATTACAATGGAATACCACTTCATCATGAAAAATAATGAAATTTTGCCATTTGCAACGACATGGATGGAACTGGAAGATATTATGCTTAGTGAAATAAGTCAGAGGAAGATACTAAATGTTATCCCTTATATGGGGAATCTAAAAGAAAAAAAAAAAAACTAGTCAGTATAACAAAAAAGAAACAGATTCGGAGATATAGGAGAACAAACTAGAGGTTACCAGTGGGGAGAGGGAAGGAAGGAGGGGTAACAACTGATGGAGGATTAAGAGGTACAAATGACTATGTATAAAATAAATAAGCTACAAGGATATATTGTACAGCACAGGGAATATAGCCAATGTTTTATAGTAACTATAAATGGAGTATAATCTTTAAAAATTGTGAATCAGTATGTTGTACACCTGAAACATACAATATTGTAAATCAACTATACCTCAGTTTTTAAAATGCTGATTTATAAGTGGATCAAAAAATTAAATAAAAGGGATAAATCTAACAAAATATGTGCAAGGTTTGTGTATTGATCAGGTAAAATCTAAAGTGAAGAGATATGCTGTGATCATGGAATGGAAGACAATATTATAAAGACATCAGTTCTTTCTAAAGTGATCTATAGAGTCAATACAATACCAGCCAAAAATCCCAGCAGGCTTTTTTTTTTTTTTAATCAATAAGATGAGCTTAAAATGTATATGGAAATGCAAAGGACCTAAAATAGCCAAAACACTTTTGAAAAAGAAGCTGGAGGAGTCATACTGTCTGATTTCAGGATTTTCTAAAGCTGCTTGGAATCAAGTCAGGGTGGTGTTAGAGTAGGAGTGGACTATAGATCAATGGGGCAGAATAGAGACTTCAGAAATAAACCCTTACAAATATAGCTGATTAATTTTCATGAGACGATCCAGGGTAACTCAGTAGAGAAAGTATAGTTTTGTTGGCTAACGATATTGGAACTATTGTCCATCTCTAGGCAAAAAAATTAACCTCAATCCTCACTTCATACCATATATTTTTAAAATCAGCATTTAAAATCTATTACAGACCTAAATGTAAAACCTATAAACCTTATAGAAGTGAACATATGAGAAAGTCTGTGTGACCTTCGGTTGACAAAGATATAGAGAAGAGCCATCTTTAGAACTGGAAATTTTAGAACTGAAAAATACAATAGCCAAATTAAAAAACTCATAAAAGTCTGCTCAGTAGCAGAATGGAGAGGGCAGAGTAAAGAATCAGTGAACTTAAAGATGGAATAAAAATTACCCAGGGTGAACAACAGAAGAAATTAAACTGAGAAATAAAGATGAATAGATCATCAGGGACTTGTGAAACTATTAAAAAAAAAAAAATCTAAACTGTGTGTCATCAGAGTTCCAGAAGGAGAGAAGAATGAGAGTGTGGCTGAAAAAGTACTTGAAGGAATAATAGCTAAAATTTTTGCAAATGTGACAAAAGACGTAAACCTACAGGTTCTAGAAGCTGAGTGAATGCTAAACAAGATAAAGAAATCCATGCCAAGACACATCATAACCAAACTTGTGAAAACTAAAGACAGATAAAATCTTGAAAACAGTGACAAAAGTTTACCTTACCTATGGGGGAAAATTAGAACAACAGCAGGTTTTTCATCAGAAACTGTGGAGGCCAAAAGGAAGTGCTATGGCATTTTTCAAGTGTTAAATGAAAAGAACTGTCAACCCAGAATCCTGTATCCAGCAAATATTCTTCCCTCAAGGTTGAACGTTGGCAATTACAGATTGTTAGCACATCCTTACACTATAAGTATGCAAAGCAAAAACAGGATGAAGGCAGTTACAGTGGCTTTCTCCTCACATGCTTCTCACTTGTCAAGGAAGAAAAAGTTTTTTCCACCATAACTTTTCCTTTTCCGAAGATGTATCCATTAGCCAGAACTGTATCACATGGCCACAGTAGATGCAAAGGATGGTGGTAAAGTGAGAGTATCTGGGATTTTCAATCTCAATTAGTGGGGAGTAGGTGAGAAAAGGGGGCAGTTAAGTGGAGAAGAGCATGTGGCCAGCTCTCAGGTTCACATAGAAACTTAAATTTAGATTAATATTATCTGCAAATGAGATTATACATGGTCACTGACATGATTGAAAAAAGGACATTCATTATACCTTTACAAGGCACATGTAACCATTAGTATGTGTAATGTTTTTTATAGTTCTGGCTTTATCATCAAAAGAACTTTTAAAACTATATTGGGATCCTCAGAAAATGGAATATCCCTCTGTGAGGCCAGAGGCTCTGCAGACGGCTCAGCGTTCGTTGTCCCTAACTGTCCTTTGTCTGTGTAGTCGGAGGGGCAGCTAACAGATCCTGGGGGCTGGTTCCACTCCGCCCTGTGCCAGGCGTTGGTGACTCAGTCGCGTCCCTTCCTCCAAGAAAAATCTGGAAGGAACTACAGATTAGAAACTAGTAATTACATACCAGTGTCAGGAGTGTTATGATAAGGGAATTATATAGTGCTGTGGGAAGGTATGCTAAGGAGATTTATTTACCCCACTCCTGTGGTCAGGAAAGCCCTCTTGACGAAGTAGTTCTGGTCATTCTTGGTTTGTCTAGCTTTGTTTTTGGTATGGAACAGTTTTGTTGTTTCCTGTAGTTGCGTGTTGTCCTAGTGGGAAGTTGGAAGAGGCAGCCACCAGAAACTGTTAGCCAGATGCAGTTTAAATCAGAACTCTGCTCTGACAAGTGTGATCACACAGTATGTTATCAACTTTTGATCTTTACTAATGTGATTACTAAAAATGGTATCTTCATGTAGTTTTACTTTGGATTTCTGTTATGACTGAGGTTGACCATCTTTTTTATGTTTGAGATGTTTGTATTTCCTTTTCTGTGAAAAAGTGGGTTGTTTAAAAAGAAACTCATTGATTTGTAGGTACTCTTTAAACAGAGAAATTAGTTTTTAGTCCATAGTAAGAATTGTGAGTATTTTTTTCTACTTTCTTGTTGTGTTGTAGTGATTTTTTTCGAGCGTTTGTTTTTACTTTTATGCAGTCAAATATATCAATATTTTCATATGGCTTCTGTGTTCTGTGTCATACTCTGAAATACCTACTCAGCTCCAAAAGTGTATATATTTTAAAATTTCCCTTGTTTCATGTAGTACATGCATGATTTTGTTTTTATTTTTATTTTTTGCATTTAAATCTTTGATACATTTGGGATTTATTCTGACCTGTGTTGTGAATCTCAATGGTATCTTTTTTCAACATGGCTACCCATTTATTCTGATGCTATTTATTGGCTCTGTCCACACTGATTTGAAATCCCATGTTTATCATATAGTGAATTCTTATATGCATTTGGTTCCATTTGGGAGCTTTCTGTTCTGTTCCAGTGATCTATTTATTCATGAGCCAGTACAACTGTTTTAATAATTGGGGCATTTGTAATATTTTTAAAATACTGTGCTCTAGGATTTGACTTGACTAGTGCTACTTCATTATTCATCTCTTTCAAAATTTTCCTACTTCATCATGTAAGTTTATTTTTCCACAAATGAACTTTGGAATCTGACTACTTAAAAAATAAAAGCACTTTTATTGAGATGACACTAAATTTATAAGAATAACCTCAAGAGAATTGCCATTTTAATGATATCTCTTGGGGCTTCCCTGGTGGCGCAGTGGTTGAGAATCTGCCTGCTAATGCAGGGGACACGGGTTCGAGCCCTGGTCTGGGAAGATCCCACATGCCACGGAGCATCTGGGCCCGTGAGCCACAGCTACTGAGCCTGCGCGTCTGGAGCCTGTGCCCCACGACGGGAGGGGCCGCGATAGTGAAAGGCCCGCGCACCGCGATGAAGAGCAGTCCCCGCACCGCGATGAAGAGTGGCCCCCACTTGCCTCAACTAGAGAAAGCCCTCGCATGAACCGAAGACCCAACACAGCCAAAAATAAAATAAAATAAATAAATAAAGTAGCTAAAAAAAAAAATGATATCTCTTCTATGTAAGAATATAAGCCTTTCCACTTGTTCAGATTTTTATTAGTGTCCCTCAGAAACATCAAAATGTTTCTTTTTGTATAGATCTTGCTCAATTCTTACATTTACTCCTAGGAACATTATTTTTTTAGGTGGCTTTGTAAATAGAACTTTCTTTTATTATAACTTCTACATAGTGATTATGTGTATATTGGGAATCTACTGATTTCTGTATATCAGTTTTTGTACGCTATCACCTCTTATAATAGTTTTGCAGTTGGTTTTCTTTGACTATAAAAGAATGTAGTCATATAATCTACAAGTAGTGATACATATGTCTTCTTTTCAATTTCTATACAATTAATTTATTTCTCTTTTATGATTGTGTGGCTACTGTAGTGCTTCCCAATCACTTCATATATGGCACCTAATGAAAATTATATTTTTAGTAGTGTACACTAGCATAAAGGGGAAATGCTTTGTGAGGCCCGAGGGGACCAGCCCAGGGTTTACCTACCCCAGACCATACCTGAATGACCTAAGATGGGCTGGAAAAAGCCCTATGCCTCTCTGAAACAATGTTTGAAAAAAAAAAAAAAAAAAAGTAATGATCATGAACCTGCTTGCTATGTTCCTGACTTTAGTGGGAATACTTCTATTGTGTTTTCTCATTAAATTATGTTGGTTTGGGGATTGAGATAGATATATTTTAGTTTACTAAGGAAGTATACAGATACTCCTATTTTATCAAGAGATTTTAGTCAAAAATGGATATTGAATTAATAAACATTTCTTAAGCATTGTTGCTGTATGCCAGGCTTTGGAACTAAAACACTGAATAAAATGAAACACACTCCAGGAAAGAATACAAGTCCAAATACACTTGAGTTCAGATTTTTTTTTTTAATTAATTTTATTTATTTATTTTTGGCTGCGTTGGGTCTTCGTTGCTGCGCGCGGGCTTTCTCTAGTTGCGGCGAGCGGGGGCTACTCTTCGTTGCGGTGCACGGGCTTCTCATTGCGGTGGCTTCTCTTGTTGCAGAGCACAGGCTCTAGGCGCGCGGGCTTCAGTAGTTGTGGCGCGAGGGCTCAATAGTTGTGGTGCGCAGGCTTAGCTGCTCCACGGCACGTGGGATCTTCCTGGACCAGGGCTTGAACCCGTGTCCCCTGCATTGGCAGGCGGATTCTTAACCACTGCACCACCAGGGAAGCCCTTGAGTTCACATCTTATCTACACTGCATGTATTAGCTCTGTGACCTCAGGGACGTCCTTTAATTATTTTGAGTCTTAGTTTATTTATCTGTAAGAGGGAACTAATGATAACTGTTAGGGTTGTTATTGTTCTAAGACATGATCCCACACTAATGCAGTCCAGCAGGGTGAGACAGACATGTCAACAAGTAATTGCGAAAAATGAGGTGGTATGGTAGAGATGGAGGGGTGAGCAGCGTTGAAATAAAGGAGTGACCCGCTCTGCCTAGAGTGGGACTCAGGAAGGCTTTGCCAAGGAAGGAGTGTATACACCGGGTCTTGAAGGATGAATAGAGGAAGCAACAGTGTGTGAAACAGCCTGATGTATTTAGGAAACTGCAGTTTTTTTCAGGATAATTAGACCGTGGGTATGGGCAAATGACAAGAGACTGGAGAGGCGGACAGACTGTAGATCACAGAGGGCCTATAGTGTTTGCTCCTCTGAAGATTGTGGACTTTTTTTGTAAGTGACTGGTGGGTGTTGATTTGCTGGTGGTAAGGATGTTGTTCAACTGCAAGCAGAGTTGCTTTAAGCTATCGCATTTGAGAAGGTCCTAAAACAAGGCAATGGGAGAAATGGGAGGGGGAGGCAGATGTGAAGAGACTTAGGTAGTAGAATCAACAGGACCCAGAGGCCATTGGACTATCCAGAGCGGAGGAATAAGGAGCAGTTCCCAGGGTTTCAAACTAGGAAGAAAAGTGCTCTAAAAATTACAGGATAAGTTCCTCTTTTTTTTTTTTTTTCTGTAGAAAAATAACAATGTGTTTTGTGTGTAGCTTTTACAAAAAGTTTGGTAAATTACATCACAGACTACTTAATTAAGTGCCATATGAGTGCCATAGAGGAGAGTTCCACTCACTCTGTAGGTAGCATTAAGAAAAGAGCTAAAGAAAACATCATAACTATAACCATATTGATACGCTTAAAATTAACAAAGGTCTGAAGAAAAATTTTAATGCGACTGCAATGTTTATGATAAAGAATAATTTGAATTTTAGTGTTTCCATGGTTTTTGAGTGTGCAATTCTGAATTTGCATTATTGTTTACATTTTACAACTAAATTTTATGTTTATGAAAATGATATTAAGGTGAATAGTCAACCTGAAATAAAGTTTATATACAAGTGTTTAAAATATATTCACTGTGTTTTCTTCTATTCTAGTTACACTTTCTGGAAATGGAGAAAACGGTAAGGCACTTTTAACTTTTACTCTCACGTTAAGTAGACTACTTATGGTATCTTAATTACAACCCATATACTTGTTATTTAGTGATGACTGTGTGTGTTTTGGTTTCCAGAAAGAAAATATATATTCTTAAAGCTTAAGTGATTAAAAGGAGATGTGTTATTAGATTTATTTTTATATATTCAGTATATTCTCATTTGTGTTATTTATGTAAATTGAAGTTGCTGTTATTTTGTAAGGCATCTAGTACCCAAACTTCTTTGATGTATTTATATACATATTTTTGCCTTGTATATTCTTCAGAACTCTTTATAGTAGCGGTTCAAAGATTTTTAATATCAGTTCTAGCTAAGTTTGAGGAGGAGGTGTTGTTTCATGATGTCTAAATTTTATTGGTGGTTCTCTTGTTTATGCATTTGTTTCAAATAGTACTTTACTACTCATAGTCATTTAATTAAGTAACCAGACTCTGAATTTGTAAATTGTATTACTAGTTCATTTTGAAATAGAATTAAAGTTTTAATGACTAGTCAAAGAGACAGTGTCTAGAGAGAAAAATCATTACTCAAAATTTTATTGAGATAAAAGGAAATTTTAAGTCCTTTGAGATCAAATTTCAAAAATAAAATTTGATTTGAGATATGAAAATCCAGAGGGTTTCTAAAACAGTTGAATAGTTAGGAACTTTTTTTTTGTGGTGGTTGTTTTTTTGGCCGAGCTGCGTAGTTTGCAGGATCTTAGTTCCCCGACCAGGGATCGAACCCGTGCCCCCTGCAGAGGAAGAGCTGAGTCCTATCCACTGGACCGCAAGGGAAGTCCCTAGAAAGTATTAATAAATATTCTTATTGTTGAAAATAGAAGGCATTAAGCATGTAAACCTCAAGTTGACTTTGGATCTAATTTCTCAGTAACAGAATAAATATAGACTCAATCTTGCTAGGCTTGTTTTTCTTGCTTAAAATCAAAACTGTTTCCTGTGTGTTGAAAGCACAGATATAGAAAGCAGAGAATTTCTGAAGTTCTTATAAAAGAACTTTTAACTTGGATCATTATGTCTTGGGGCTATTTTCCCCATGTCTTTCAGAGAGTCTTTCAGTAAAGTTTTTTGTTTGCTTATTTGCTTGTTTCTTAATTCAGTTACAGGTGATTTTTGAGTCAGACTTTTTGATTTATAGGTTCAGTTTTTCTTTGAACTTTGATTCAGTTTGATGAGTTAAGCTTTTACTTTAAGTATTACTTCTAACCAATAGTTTATAGCATATATATGGGATTATTAGTAATCACACTAATTTGAACTTACTTAAAAACAATATTTCCTGTTATTATTTATAATTTGATAACTACCGTCTATTAAGTGCTTACTATATTCCAGGCAATATACTAAGAGATTTATTTTATCTTTTCTTTCTTTAACTGAAGGTTAAGATTTTTTTAAGGCAAAAACCATGTGTTTTTGTTCTTATGGAGAGCAAAAATATTCTAAAAAAATATTAAATGTTTAAAAAATGTTAAAGTATATTGTTCTATATTCTAGCCTTAGTTGTAAGTAACTCAATGATTAAGAAGTTTAAAGTTAAAGTAACCAAGCTATGCAATAATATGTAGATGAGGATTGACAAACTTGATTGAATATGGGGGCAAGGCAATAATATAAAAAAGTGAAATGAGCTAGGTGAAGATAAAATTGCAGACTTGATAAATGGTTTCAGTGTTGGTGTAACAGGAGACTGAGCTCCAGCCTGTTTTTCCAAAGGAGAAACAAATGAAGGGATGCTATTGAATCCATTGGTTAGACCATGGGGTTTAGCCTAGAGGGAGCTGGAATAATAGAGAATGCAGATTTTGCGAAACCACAATTTTCAATGAGGATGACAATCAGTTTTTGTGAAAGTGAAAAGAAAGCATATTTGAGAATAGAAGGAAGTTGTGGTTAGGGCTTCATCTTGGCACCAGATGTTATCTCTGAAGTAGGATGTGACCACTAAGATAATAATTTAAAAAGCGGAGGAAAATTAGTTTAGATATGACACAGTGAGAAAGACCTTGGGTTTTTATCAAGCATATATGGGTTTGAATTCTGGCTTTATCATTTAATAAGTAAGTATCACTGGGCAAAATATTAAATTCTCTGAGCCTTCGATTTCACATTTGTAAACTGAAAGAATACCTACGAGACCATTGTGAGGGCTAGAAATTAGGTAACGTTATATGTCTTCTAGTAGACTTTCAGTAGGTAGAAGGGCTGATTTGAGTAGCTATAGTTAAAATAAATATGGTTACTAGGAAGTTCCAGAGTTTTAGAATGCATTCATTAGTCATGTAGATGGAGCTATTTCCCAGGAATTTCATAGCCAACGGGGATAAGAAACGGTGGGCCACATATTTTACGCTGGCCACTGAGATGGATTGGAAGCAAGAGACTGGAAGGCAGGGGCGCCCATTGGCTTGTGCAGTGACCCAAATGACATGAGCAACAATTTAAGAACTGTTGCACTAGCAGTGAAAAGAATGAGAAGTTTACTTTGAAGGAGATTTTAGGAGCTAGAAGTTGAAGTACGCGCTCCGTGCTGATTGGCCAGCCATGCGTTGTGCGGGTCATCGAGCCCTGGCTTCCTGCATCAGTCATCTGTGTGTCTCAGGGTTCTGTTCTGTTAGACCAGGCATGGACCAGTATAATTGCAGAAGAAAATGCTGGGGTCCAGCAAGTTGTCAATTTTGTATCATTATTTTATGTGAAGACATTTTTTAAAAACCAAAAACATAAGGAAAAGTAACCTCAGACCAAAAAGAAGGACAGTACCTCAAATTGAATACATGTTAGCTTTATAAAAACTTCACTACATTGTTCTTAATGTTTCTCATTAAACTGCAGACCAGTGAAAACTTCTATCAGTCTATATACTTGGGTAACACTGAAATAGGGAATGCACAAAAAGAACCAGTTTTTGAGAAGAAGGAACTGCTATACTTGGACAGCAATGATAATAATAGCCAGTATTTATTGAGGATTTATTATGTGTCAGACACTGTTCTAAGTGTTTTGCATTTATTAACTCATCAGTATTAAGCAGCTAACCTAAAGGAAACACATTAAGTGCTTTAATTGAAGTCTGAGTAAATTATTTGGGGAGATAGTATGAAGGGATAATAAATTCTGAAAGTAATGGAGGAGGCTTTTGGAAAAAGTAATATTGGATCCGAACTTTAAAAATGAGTAGAATCTCAGACTTTTATGCTCATCTGTGCTTTGTTTTCTTCAGTGAGTTTGTGGTGCTGCATTCCAAACTGAAAAAGAGTTTAAGCACTTGGTAACTAGTTCTGGCTTCTTAATGGAAACCAGTCCCACTTCTTACAGATAGAAAAACCACAGAACACAACAGAAAGTTTTTAGTTATATCAGTGAGTGAATATTTGGAGATAAAGATGTTGGAATGTTACACTAATCCACTTAGGAAACAGTTATGGCAGAAATTCAGAGTGGCTAAAATTTTTTCATTACCTTGTGTTGAAAAGGACAATGGAATTTAGGATACCTTTCCTGACAGTCCAGGAATTGAGTTGTTTATTTTCAGTATATAGTTCCTTGGATTTAATGTTCATAGTGAACATTAAATAATAATTTTTAAGTCATTTAAAATCTAACTTTTAGGAAGTGCTTTTGAAGGAGGTGCTCATAAGATTTCAGCTTAAATCTTCAGCAACTTAATGAAATCAAATCTCATCTCAGAATACAATCTTTACTTATAAACCAGGCCAATAACCCTTAAATGCAGGAATAGAATGTTTTTTCATATCTGTAATGTTAACGTCATGCAGATGAAGGAGTGTATATATTTGATGTTTTTAGTACATTTTAATTAAATTTTTTATTGGATCGAGCCTCCTGACCCTAAATATTGTGTTTTAATATATAATGCTTTTTCCTGTTTTCACCTGGATTCAATGAAATGTTATTTGTTTTTATTTACCAGGAAAGGCCGTTGTTTACCTTGTGGCTTTCCATCTGTTCATTGTTATGTTTGTATGGTCCTATTGGATGACAATTTTCACGTCTCCCGCTTCCCCCTCCAAAGAGGTAAATTTAATGTTGGTAAATTACCAAATGCTTTCACTAATTATGGAATTATTTTCCCTGTGTTGCCTTTGTTAAAACTTTATTACATAATGCATTTGTTCTGTTTTCATTCATAAATTGCTTGGTAACTCTGCATTGTGAGTGTGAGTCATCAGCGTATCCCTCAGATACAGCCCACTGACGTAGCATCGTAAAAGATGGGCGATGGCGCTAAGGTTTAGTTGTGCTAATATTCTTCTGTCCTGCTACGCTTTCTTAAATTAAAGATGTACTTTATGTCACTGGAGTGAATAATCTTAAGGGACAGAATTGAGTTAGGAAAGTAGAGTTTATTTTTAGAAACTCTCAACATTTATTTTTTCTCAGGCCTGAACAAATAAGCTGCAACTAAATAAAGTGTTTTGATTGTGGGAAACAAATTGTCTATGCTGTGGCTTGTCACACCTAGTGTGGCTGGTGTTTTTTCTACTTGGAGGTTCCACTTGGAAATAATATGAGTGCACATTTATGTGGAGTAAAGCCGAAGACCACTATGTCTCTTTTGCCTTGATATAGCTGACTGAATTCTCTTCACCTAAAGTTTAGAATAGCTACATAGATAAGAATATATATATACTCTAGAGTTAGGACTGCCTGAGTTTGATTTTCTGCTCTAACACATTATTTAATGAATCCAAGGCTTAGTTTTCTGTTTGGAAAGTGGAGCTAACAGTCATGCCCGTCTCTGTAGGATGCCTGTGAGGATTAAGTGAGATTCGTTCATGTAAAGCTCTTAACATAGGACCTGCCATATGGTTAGCACTCAAATATTAGATGATGGTAATAATGTAATTGTTTCCCTTTGTAGTAAATTCATCAAAAGCCATTAAAAATTATAGACGTATGTTTAAAGATATCAGCTTCCATTTAACTTTTTATAGAACATATATGCAGAAAACTCTACATGCCATAAATGTACACTTGACGAATTTTCATGAACTGGACACGTGAGTAACCAGCACCCAGTTCCAGAGGCAGAACATGACCGGTTTCCCGTGAGCCTCCTCACACGCCCCCCAGTCACTGCTGACGAGACACCGCTCTCCTGCTCCCCCGACCCCTACCCACCCAGTAGCGTCCACTGGCTCTGCCTGGTCTGCACTTCACGTGGATGGAGTCACACAGGACGTGTGCTTGCGTGTCTGGCTTCTTTCGTTAACGTTCTCTTCGTGTGCCATTCATCCATGTTGTATACACTTGTGGCTCCCTCCTCTGCTGTGTTATATAACACAGTTTACTTATCTGGTCTACTGTTGATGGGCATGGGCCGTTGGGCAGCTTGCAGTCTCAGGCTGCTACACATAGGACCACCATCAACATTCTAGCACACGTACGTACATGCATAGTTCTTAGGGGCAGATGCCCAGGAGGAGAATTGCTGGGTGCTGCACGTCCATTCAGCAGTAGTGGGTAACGCCAAACTCATTGCCCATTGTTTGTACTGGGGCTTTTGTTTTAAGGGATAATGTAAACCACTCATCACGCTTACTGTTTCTTCAAATATATTCTTCAAACATTTGCTAATAATTAGTCAGCCCTTAAAGTTATATTACAAATTGCCATCCATATCTTAATCTCTTAAGTTGAAAAGGACCAAATTTTATCTAATCAATTACTAGTAGTGATGGCTGTTGGAAACATAGCATGTGTGAAAGTAAATAGTTTTTATTACAGGAAATAAAAAATATAATAAGAAAAACAATTGGTAATACTTTTGAGAAGCAGGATAGTACAGAGGTTCAGAACTCAGCCCCCAGCTCCAGACCGCCTCGTCTGCCTCATGCCTCTGCGTTTCTAGCCGCGTGACGTTGGACACGCCCCTTAGCTGTCTGTACCTCAGGTACGTCCTCTGTAAAGTGAGGATGGTAGTCGTATGCACCTTATTGGATTGTTGTATGGGTTAAATAAATTAATCATACGTACATGTGATTGATGGTATTTATAATAATATATAATTAATGCTATAGGGAAAGTGCTTAAAAGAATGCCTAGCACATAAGTGCCATCTAAGTTATTTTTTTCTTCTTTGGTTGTTGTATTTGCAATGTTGTACCCATTTAGCATTTAGCCCAGTGCTTGACTAAGCCTTTACGTCCACTCCATCCCTCGTGCTCCCCTGTTCCTGTAAGTGTAACTGTAAGTGTGACTGACAGCCTGTGTCCAGTGGCCCTTCTGTGGCACGATCTGCCTTCCCTGTCACGGACCTCGTCATCTAGTATTGTAATTGCCCGCTTACCTGTATGCATCACCTTATTAAGTCGTCGGGTGTTTAAGGGCAGGGATCATTTCTATCATGTTCTCCACTATATCCCTCTCCCACTATCTGGCACATAGTGGGCATCAGTAAGTATTGAAGGGATTGATTATTCAATCATGAAGGGCCAGCTAAGCTAGGCTGCAGTGACAACCAGGAACAGGAATGTAAGATTATCTTTCTGAATAAGCTTACTCTGGGCTGCCTGAGTAGCTCTTGATAAGAAATTGCATAGTTGTGAGATAGGTGTTCATGACCGCATTAAAAGGACTCTAAATGTAGAGGCTTGAGCAACACTTTGGGCTTGGATCTAGGGGGATTGGTTGGGTCTAAAAAGCAAAAACTATACATTTTTAGGGAAGTTAAGTTATAAAGGTAGGCATTTTTTTTTCATTCTTTCAGGCAGCAAGTATTTACTGAGCATCTGCTCTTTGTCAGACTGGTGGGCTCTGGGAATAAAAAGAACGAGACAAACATAAAATGTTATAAATCGTGATACATTTAGAAAAAGAAAGCGATGATGTGGCAGAGCATAACAGTAAAAGCTATTAGGAAAAAAGCTATTTTAGATAGTGTGATCAAAGAAATCTCTGAAGATGTGGTATTAAAGCTGAGACCTTTATAAGTTATCTCTTCCACGAAAGGATAAGCTTTTTGAAGGAAGGCTCTTTGTTACTCACTGCTGTATCTTCATTGCCTAGAATCAGACCTAGTATATAACAGATTGCTAAATACTTGAATGAATGAATGGTAAGGAGGAAGCAGCAGAAAAGCTGGTAGGCATCTTCCATCGCTAAGTGTCATCTTTCTAAAAAGAAAATATGGTTCCGTCGCTTCTCTGGCATTCCTGCAGAGGTTGCCAGTGGGCTGGTCATTTGCCTGGTACACAGACCCTTCACGAGCTGAAGTCTTACTTCATGTCCATTGCTTCTTCCTGGAACTCTGTATTCAAGTAGTGTGTTGCCCTCAATATACTATTTTCACCTCTTTGTGTTTTCCATATGCCGCTTCGTTTGCCAAAATTTTCTTTCCTGCTTTGTCTTCCTGGACGATTCCTGTTTATCTTTCTAAACCCCGTTTAGGTACCACTTCTTCCAAGAAACTTTCATTGACAGCCCTCACCCCTCCTGAGGGAACTTTGATCACACCTTGCAAGAATTGCTGATTTGTAATTCTTTGTTTACATGGTTAACATTCGTACTGAACTATAGGAATGTGTTTTTGAAGGCAAAGGCTGTATTTTTTATTCATCTTTGGAGCCCTGGTACCTGGGACAGTGCCAAGCTCTTAATTGGTGTGTAACAGATACTTAAATTGAACCATTTGAACATTAAATTTAAGATAATGGCACTTCATAGTTTGAATTCTGTTCAGTAGTATTTAATGAAAAATAGACAGTAATAATTTCAAAACTCTAGTTCATTTTAAGTTTTGTTCCATTCCTCATCTAAAATCCTGGTGTCTCTTGAGATTTTCATTTGGTTTAAGCTTTTCATAATTTATAACCATAGTTCTTACGGAAAAGTAATGATTTTGAGGCCTGGCTAGAAGCAGTTCAGCCCAGGAAAATTCTGTTCAGATTTTACAAGGAAACTGTAAAATTTGATTAGAGCATCTTTTTTTCCAAATATATATTTAACGTTATACCATATGATTTTTATTCTTTGTTTTGAATGTTTCAGAGATGCAGCATGTCAGGGAAGAACTTTCTAGCAAGTTACAGTTCTCTTAAAAGAGAATGGGCCGTCTTACAAAGTAGGAAAGTATTTTTGTACCTGAAAGTATTCGAGGGGGTGGATCTCAGAAATGTCTGAAGATTCCAGCCTGCCTGGGAGTTTAGATAAGTGACCTCCAGAGTCTCAACTTTAAGATTGTGTGTGATTTTTTTCTGTCCTGTTCATATGTCCATGTTACTTCTTGTCCTTTATAAGTAAATTGGGGATTTCTTGTGTGCCATCAAGATTTAGTTGTGGGAGCTAGGCTAGGTAATCTAAATGGACTCTTCCACTTCTTAAGCCATCGTGTTTTGGTCAGGTTAGAGTAACAAGTTTGTAAAAAGAAAGAACACGTATTTCACGTTAGCAACACAGAGGGAAACATACTAGCGTAGAACTCAAGAGACTTGTGTTTTTATATCAGCTCTGCCAGTAACTCTGCAGCCTTAGAAAATTCCCTGAGCTGCTTGGGATCACAGTTTCCTCACCCCAGAGCTCTTAATCCTGCCTGTGCCGCACTATCGCCCCGTTTGTAACAGAAGAGGCTGCATCAAGAAGGCAGTGCCGTTATTGACAATGAGGCATTGAGAGCGTGGAAGGCTTGGTACTTGAGTTCGCAGGTAGACCAAAATACTCAAATTTTAAAAGATAAAGTTTTAGTCATGACTCCTTAGACCTTTTCAAGCAAAACCCTGTAAGTAAATAAAAATTGAGGAACAGTATTGTTAAAGTATGAACTATGATCAAGGGCATGTCTAGGGCCGTTTTTTTGTTTTTTAAAAAAATCTGTGAAATAAAGACCAATAGAAACTGAAAAAAAACTCCTGGTTACATAAAATAGAGGCATAAAACTGAGGTCCTTGAGATGCTGGGATGACAAGAAAAGAAGAGCAACTGAACAAGTCCGTTGTAGGAAAATGCTATTTAAAGAAATAGGCTGGAGGGTGCCCACACACGGGAATTAGAACTTCAGAAGTGGAAACTGGAAACAGCTCTATAAAGGAAGGGTTCTCCTTGAGAAAAGGAGATGGTGCTTACCTTGGCAATCCTTAATAATTCTGGAGAAAGCACCCTGATTGATTAGCTTTTTAAAAGCAAAAACAAAGTAGTAAAAGAAGGACTTGTTGTCCTCACTGAGAAATTTGGCCAGAAAATAGTAGGGCCCCATGCCTGTGATTTAGCCTGTTACGCAAAGCAAGTGACTCTTTGGACATCCTTCCATATCTCTTGACACTAACTTTCAAACACCAGAATTTTTACTAACAGAAAATATATATTAAGCCCTTTTTGATGGGAAAAGTTAATCTTCTCTGTAAAAAACAAAAATGCAAAAAAGATTTAGTTCATGTTCTTTGCCATCATTAGTATGGAGGGCAAATATTTCTCAATCTGTCAGAGGTATGTGGTTTTGTTAAAATGTGCTTAATTTAGCTTCCTAAACAAATTCGAAGACAAGTTTTGCCTTTATAGAAGGAAATATTTTTGTTTTTTCTGTTCTGGATAAAACTTTGTTTTTCTGAGCCTGATAGTTAATAGTCATGGGATTAAAAAGAATTAATAGTTATTTCTCCTTTTATAGTTCTGCTTGTCCAATTCTGAAAAGGAACGTTACGAAAAGGAATTCAGCCAAGAAAGACAGCAAGAAATTTTGAGAAGAGCAGCAAGGGACTTACCTATCTATACCACATCAGCTTCAAAGAGTAAGAAAAACAAATCTTCAGCTTTTCTTCCCAAAGAATTTTTAAAATATGGTAATTTTTGCCAAGATATATTTGCATGATTTGACTATTAAGTGGATATTGTGGTTGCCACAAATAGCATCTGTGGGAACAGGATTTTCATATGTTGTGTATCTTACATGGTATTTCAGATAACAGGTATGTACATATGTCGATATAGATTTTTTAAATGAATTTATTTATTCATGGCTGCATTGGGTCTTCGTTGATGCGCGCAGGGGCTACTCTTTGTTGCGGTGCACAGGCTTCTCATTGCGGTGGCTTCTCTTGTTGTGGAGCATAGGCTCTAGGCACGTGGGCTCAGTAGTTGTGGCTCACGGGGCTTAGCTGCTCCGCGGCACGTGGGATCTTCCTGGACCAGGGCTCAAACCATTGTCCCCTGCATTGGCAGGTGGATTCTTAACCACTGCGCCACCAGGGAAGTCCCCTGATAATAGATTTTTTAAGGGGCTCACTTTAATGTGGATCTCTTTTTTCTGCATTTCTTTTTTTTTCCCAACTCAATCTTCATGGGTAAAAATTTCATGTATAATTTTTAGTAAACCATCATTTGGAAATCCTGGTTTGCATTTGAATATTTTGTGTCATCACTGAGTAATTTTTTAAAAAATCAAGAATGTGCTAACTTAGAATGGGGAGAATAAAAGACATCAAGGGGAAGAAGCTTGTTCAAGGTTATAAAGCTAGTATGCAGAGAGCCTGAATTTGAAGTCAGGTTTGTCTGGTTCCAAAGCCGTGTCTGTTCCACTGGCCCCCTTGACGTTTGTGACTGCAGCAGCTTCCTTTTCTCAGGGGCAGAGCCTTACCGATAGGGATGGACCTGTGAGCGGCCAGACTGGTCATTTAAGTACAGGAAATTGTTTTAAATTATGTATTATACATCTCACTAATTCATGCAAATACCAGATAATGGTGATAGCTAACAGTTATTCTGACCCAAGTTCTTTACACATACAGACTCATTTAAACTTCACACCAGCCTGTGAGGGAGACACTGTTCTCTCCATTTTACAGACGAGGGAACGGAGACAGGTTAAGTAACTTGTTGAAGGTCATACAGGTAGTCATACAGGTAGTATGTGAAAAGGTGCTCTGCCTATAGAACCCCTATGCTTCTCAACTCTGAGGGGAAATAAAAGGAGCTTTACCTTTGTGTAATTATGTACACATTCTGACTTAAGAAAATTTAAAATTTGTGCAAGATTTTAGGAGGGGATATTTGACCGACATTTAAATTTTTCATGCATTTCATATAGGCACACCTTGGAGATATTGTAGGTTCGGTTCCAGACCAGTGCAATGAGGTGAATATCACAATAAAGCAAGTCACATGAACTTTTTGGTTTCCCGGTGCATGTAACCGCTATGTTTACACTGTACTGTAGCCCGTTGAGTGTGCAGTTGCATTATGTCAGAAAAACACATACATACCTTAATTTAAAAATACCTTATTGCCAAAAAATGCTAACCATCATCTGAGCCTTCAGCAAATCATAGCAGTAATATCAAAGATCACTGATCACAGATCATCATAACAAATAAAATAATAATGAAGCTTGAAATATTTTGAGAATTACCAGAATGTGACACAGAGACACAAAGTGAGCAAATGCTGCTGGGAAAATGGCACCAGTAGACTTGCTCGATGCAGGGTTGCCACAGACCTTCAATTTGTAAAAAAAAAAAAACAAAAACGCAGTATCTGTGAAGCACAATAAAATGAGGTATGCCTATACTATCCCTTTGCATAACCAATACATTACCGTATAGAATGAAAACATGGATTTCAGATCAAACCCCAGCTTTTCCATTGCTAGTGCAATGAGAGTCACTTAAACTTTCTAAGCCCTGGTTTCCTCATTTTAAAATGAGAATAATAGTCTCTAAATCTCTGGAAGTATACATAAATGAGACAAGCACTTAGTATAGATCTCAGTGTACAATAATAAATTTTCAGTAAATGAGAGCTTATTTATTTATTTATTTATTTTTAACGTTTATTTATTTTTGGCTGCGTTGGGTCTTCATTGCTGCCCACGGGCTTTCTCTAGTTGCAGTGAGCAGGGGTTACTCTTCGTTGCAGTGTGCGGGCTTCTCACTACCGTGGCTTCTCTTGTTGCGGAGTAAGGGCTCTACGCGTGCTGGCTTCAGTAGTTGCAGCATGTGGGCTTCAGTAGTTGTGGCGAGTGGGCTCAGTAACTGTGGCTTGCAGGCTCTAGAGCGCAGGCTCAGTAGTTGTGGCACACAGGCTTAGTTGCTCTGTGGTATGTGGGATCTTCCCTGACCAGGGCTCGAACCCGTGTCCCCTGCAATGGCAGGCAGATTCTTAACCACTGTGTCACCAGGGAAGTCCGAGAGCTAATTTAAAGTAATCCCTTTTTATATTCAATTATAAAATGTCTAGTTTACAACAGTTGTTAGTAGCTGCAGTTATGTAGATTAGATTTTTTTTTTTTTTGGCCGCGCTGCTGGGGCATGCGGGATCTTAATTCCCTGACCGGCGAGCGAACCCATGTGCCCTGCAGTGGAAGCGCGGAGTCCTAACCACTGGACCGGCAGGAAATTCCCTAGGTGTTTTTAACCCAAAGTCCCAGGATTTCAGAGAATTAATGAAACCGTGAGATTAAACACAAAATTTTGGGTACTTTTTGAAGTAGCCTATTCTTTTGATTTTCAGAGCAGTACCTATGCCCCAAAGAGTTAAAAGCTGCTAATGTAAAATCTTTACCCTTAAAGCTTTATTACTTTTCATTAATTTTAATGGCTTTCCACTACTCTGAAAAATACCCTTCGTCTGTTGAATAGTGCACCAGAATTTTGCTGAGCACTTTATGGTGATTACTTATGCCCCTCTGAGACAGTGCAGCACTTATCCCCACATTAGAGACGAAGAAGTGAGACACAGGGAAGGGCCCTGAAGTCCCCGAGTGGCAAGGTCTGGGATTTACACCTTATCTTCTGACTGCAGACAGAGTCCCTGCCCTTGAGCACCATTTTATACTGCATTTCTACTGCTTAGAATCCCCAAGAACATTGGAGGTTTTTCTTCTTTTTTTCTTATTATAGAAATAATATCTTGCATTCTTTAAAAAATGAAGTTACAGAACCACATGTTATAGAAAGTGGATCTTTCTTAGAGCAGAGATGAGTGAAAGTGGCGGAGCTGCCTTCATGGAGGGGCATGGGGACTGTCACTGAGCTCCTTTTGTGCTTTTTTGAACCCCGTGGACATCTCATCTATTAAGGAAACAAAATGAGTCTTTCTAAACCTCCGCAGTCTGGATACAACCAGTGTCTCTCTTTAGCTTTCTCCTGCTCCATTTCCCTGTGTCAACTCTGCTAAAACTCTGTCCTTCCCCACCTTTTATTTTTATGTCTTTTTCTCTTCCTAGAATGATTATTTTCTCCTCCCTAAATCTACTTTAAAGTTTTAATTCACTGTCCAACTCTCTTCAACCATTTCTATTCACTTAAACAAGAAGAGATTTTTAAAATCTTCCCTGAACTTCTCACATTCTTACCTTGTAGATCTCAGTTCACTGTCTGCTGGTTGTCTGCGCTCCTCACGCCTTGACTCTGTCCTGAGGCTCTCGCCCTGGGATCTCCGTCCATGGCCCTAACACAGCAGTGCGTCGCCCCCCAGGCCCCCAGGAGGCGTTTGTGGGGTGAATCTGTTCCTGGGTGTTCTCCGTAATGGCTGCTTATACACTTGAAAGATCTCCCTAGTTTTCTCCCCTTCACTAATCTTTCCCATCCTAGAGGCTCACTTTATGTTTTATCAAAAATAATAATATTATTGTAACGATAATAACTGCTTTACTGGGAATTTGATATGTTCCAGATTTTTTTTTGATCTGCACAGTAGTCCTTTGCGCTTCATATTATTTGTATTTACAAAAGAGGAAATTGAGGCTTTGAGAAAATGAGTTACTGACCCAAGGTCACAAGCTAGTAAGTAGGAGAGAACCAGTATGAAACATGGCGGCAGAGTCCCAGCTGCTTCCAGGCTTGGGGGCTGCCCTGCACCTGCACACACTTGGCTGTCCCTCAGGACCTCGCTTCCTTCTTGGGGTCTGCATTCTTGTCCTTTATTAAACTTGCATAAAGATTGCTGACCTTTTTCTTCCCTTCTCCCACAGTTTGCTCCTAAAAATCTTGCTTCTTCACTTAATAATTTCCAACCCATTTCTTCCCTCTGCTTTCAGGTGTACTTCAAAGTGTATCTCCTCTTAAAAACAACAACAAAAATTTGGTTCTGATGTGTTCCAACTACCATTCTATTTTCTCTTCCCTTTGACTAGGTCCCCTCGTAAGTTGTCTGTACCCTGGGCCTCTTTTCCTTCCCAGCAGATTCCAGGCAGCTGGCTTTCATTCTTCCTAACCAAGTTTGGTGGCTTTTTGTCATTCTAACTGCTTGAAAAACTTTCTTCTTTGTGCTTTTCCATTCTAGTTATTTTTGCATCTTTGAATGTTTATTCTTCCTCCTACATTTTTTTAACCCCACTTTACAAGCATGCCTCGTCCCAATTCTTTTTGTACTGTTCCTTCAGCTGTTTTTAACCATGGAATTCTGACACTGCGATATTGTGATCGTTGGTTCACTGTGTCTCAGACGATTTGTTTTCTTTAATAGTTTTCAGACTGAGTTACCTTTTCTTACTGTGAACTAGCAGATTGAGGGATGTTGTCACACGAGCCTGCGCTTGCTGCCCAAACCCTTCCCTGTTGTCAGACAGAGGCGTGGACTGTGGCTGCGCCTTCAGAGGGGTGAGGCTGCCTTGCCCTCCCCCAGGGCCCTTGGAGACCCTTGTCGGGGCTTTGGCACTCCGCTTGGCACGTGCGCCCACTAGAGCTCCATTCTCGTACCTCCACCTTCCGAAGGATAGCTGTACCTGAGTGACCTGTTATCCCAATTCAGGTCAAGCAAAACCTAACACCGTGGGGGCAGGAGGGAAGTCTGTCTTGTTCAACTTTATACTCTCAGCATGAAGCCGTGTTTGTCACAGGGTAGAGGCTGAATATTTGTTGAATGAATGAACGAAAGAAAGAAAAACAACCTAACCCCCCTCCCTCCACCCGCCCCCATCAAGCTTGTTTCTGTCACTGGCAGCATCATTCTTCTGGCCACCCCTCCTAGAAACCAGTTTTCTTTGACTGCTGCTTTTACTTCAGTTCTTCTATCTACTCAGTCATCAAGACCCTTAAAAAGGCTTCTTGAAAAGTCTGTTTAGTTTCATCTCATCTCAGAGCAGTGGCAGAATTTTGAGTGGAGGAAGTGTAGAGGGAAAGGAAAATAAGACCCTGGGCTCTGGTCCCCGATCTGACCACTCAGAGAGAGACAGCGAGGGAGATGATCTGGGCAAACTACTTCTTTTCTCTGTAGGTTTTGGGGTGTTTCTAACCTAAAGAATGAGAGGTTGAGTTAGGAGACCTCTCAGGTCCTTTATACCTGCTCTGCTTTTTCTACCTTGTATGGTTTCACTTCCCTAGTGTCCAGTCTAGCCAAGGTACTACAGAAGGCCCTCAGTAAGGTATAGCTTATTCATTTAATAAGTGGATATTTGTATAAATTCCTTTCATCTTGAAGTTTGGTTTAAATTATAAAAGTAATACAGGAACATGATTTTAAAACAATTTTTTAAGGATACCAAATGAGAAGTGTCTGCCCCTCACCCTGGCACTACTCCCCAGAGGTTGCCACCCTTCTTGTATATCCTTGCAGAAATTTTTTATATATAACAGAATATTGCAAAACTTATACACAATCAATTCACATTTTAACAATGAGAGTGGATAGGTATTAACCAGTACAGATTTGGTTACCTGGGTAGCTGCCTTCTAGCAGGTGTAACTTCTAACACTGCTTCAAAATAACACTTTGTGTCTCCCTTATATATGTTAATTCAAGTCTGAAGGTGGATACATTGTACTGGGATGTGTAAAGAGAAAAATACATATATTCTTCTACCCCTCAGAGATATGAAACATGCTGCATATCAAACTATTCTGCAGTTTGCTTTTTTCCACTTAATATGTTTGCACTTTTCCAGTTTAGGATATGTGTCTATTTTGTATGGAGAATTCTTGTTAAAGTCTACGTAGTGTATCATAAAATGCTTAACTATCTTCATAATTCGTTACTCCTAGTGTTTTGTTATTGAAACCATGTTGTGGTGAGAGCGTGTCTATAGAATAAATTTTCTAGCGGCAGAGATCCCAGGCAGAGAGTGTGCATGCCTTACGCTTTTATAGATACGGCCAAATTCTTTTCCAAAAACACTATCACATGACATGGTCCATCTACTTTTTAGAGGGTATGTTTAATTTAAATTTTTATTTGAACCTGTTTTCTGTGCTGTTACTATGTTTGTTAGCCCTAATGATCACAAGTAACAGACAACAGCTTAAGCTTTTTAACTCCCCCTTCCCCGCAAAAGAAACTACCATAACACACGGGATGGTGTAAGAAAGTGGTGGGTGTTTCCTGTGCCCCGAGGGCAGGACTGCAAGGAAGAACTGGAGCTGAGAACCGGGAGCCACAGGGGCTCCTGCAGCTGTTCCTGCTGCCCCCTGGCATCTGCTCCCTTTCTACACTGTTGCCCTTAAAGTGATTTTCCCTTTCTTACCCCATCCACGTGGCGAAGCGTGGCCATCGCGTGTTACTCACTTCCACCCCCTGAGATACAGCTCACTGCCCCTCAGCCCTGATTCATAGGCGAGAGCGTGGACCAGAAGGGGGAGGTGGGTGGCTTCACACAGTCCAGGTAGAAGAGGGGTCTGAAATCATTTCCTGGAAAGAGAGCGACCTACAGACCAGGCGGATACCCCCAAAAGAAGTCCACTGCACTTACAGTAGATCCCGTAGAGTATTTATTAGTCAAATGCTGTAAGTCTGTGAAAGTTTCAGCTCTAGTGAAAGACCCATAGTAATTTGTCTTGTTGCCAAGAAGCATTTGTTTGCTTTGGAGGCCGTGATATGGAAAAAGGTTAGCATCTCACTGTAATTTTATTATTCTCTATTCATCCAAAATAATGGTTTTAAAGAATTATTGATTTGTGAAGTCTTGGGACATTTCCCTCATAAATCTGAAAGAACTATTTTGTCACTTACTTAGATGTCAAAAACCAGAACCTGAGGTTCTGAATGTTCTGCAGATTCTGGTGGAGCTCTTCGTTCAGTTGGCTTTTTGTTTTTGCCTGTGCTGTGTGGCATGCAGGATCCTCGTTCCCCGACCGCGGATTGAACCCGCACCCCTGCGTTGGGAGCACGGAGTCCTAACCACTGGACCGCCAGGAAGTCCCCTCCAGTTGGCTTTTTACTCTTCTCTCAGAGTACTTGAGCGGAGTGGGGAGAACAAGCCTTGCCTGACCCAGCCTCTCCGACCCTGCCTCGTGCCCTCCTCCTTTCCTCTCTGCTCCAGGCACACCGGCCCCTCACTGTTCCTGCACACTGAGCACCCTCCCACCCGAGGCCTGTTCCCTCTCCTCAGATTCCTCTTTTCCCACAGAGCTGTGTGACTGACCGGCTCCCTTCTTTCAGTTTCAGTTTTCTCAAATGACTCTAAAATTACAGTACCCCAACTCCCCTTCCCTGCTTTATTTTTCCTGTCAGCACCTATCACTAATATACTACTTCTTTTGTTACCTTGCCTTGCTTATTACTCCCCGTCTTTTCCACTAGAGTGTAAGTTCCGTGAAGGCGGGGATTTATGCCGAGAGCGATATCTGGCCCCTAGTAGGTGCTCATTATGTTCTGAATGAATGAAGATACAAACTGTATATATTAGAATTTAGTGGGAAGAAGTTTAGAGTTCTTTTGCAATAGTATGTTTTCAATTTTGCTATTTATCTGGGATGGGGTGGGAGATAATTGAGAACGTTTTGATATTTTACTACAGACATCGTGGTACAGTAGGAGAAAATACTTGATTTAGGTCTTAGTGTATCTGAGTTTTGCCGCTAAACTACATGTTTGACTTTATACCAGTTCCTTATTTCCTTGGATCTCCTTATTCATCTGAACGTTGCTGGGCCAGGTACATTTCTGAGGTTCCCTTCTGCCTCTTGACATTTGGATTTCATAAGCTCTCCAATGAACTTTGGTATTATTTTAAAATTATTAGTTGTCAGTTTCCTAGAGTTGTTTGTAAGAAATGAAAGCAAATTTTTATAGTCAAATTAACTCAACTCTAAACATACATTCTTCAACAACTTCCTTTTAATTCTTGAATGTAGCCGTCAGATATTGTGAGAGATGTCAGCTGATTAAGCCTGACCGTGCGCATCACTGCTCAGCATGTGACATGTAAGTGTTTCTCTTTGGCTTTCATTTAACCCCAGTACTGGAACTGGAGATGGGAGAACAGAAAGTGAAGGAACTTAGCAAAAATACTGTATCCTCTCCCATTATTTGCTCTGTATGCAGAGCTAACATAAATATGTATATAAGCTAGAATGTACTTTGAAGTAATCTTTGATAACAGTTCCTGTACCAGTTGTTAGAATTTTCTTTAAGTATGTGTACTTCTTGTGCATGTGCTTAATGTAATATTGATGACCAAGTAAGTAATACCCACCCCCTTGAGAAAGATAACTTTAATTCCTGGATTAAAAAGACCATCATGACACTTTTCTTGTTTTTATTATTAATGTTGGTATTAAAGCCTAACAAACCACAAAAATATTACTTTCTTTTTTTAATATTTATTTATGTATTTATTTGGCTGCACCGGCTCTTAGTTGCAGCACGCAGCATCTTTGGTTGTGGCATGCAGGATCTAGTTCCCTGACTAGGGATCGAACCCTGGTCCCCTGCATTGGGAGCACGGAGTCTTAACCACTGGACCACCAGAGAAGTCCCATTATTACTTTCAGTTACCACCTCTGAAGTTGTTCCCCCAAAAATTTCAAAGATTTTATCCCTTATGCTCTTGTGAGAAGGTAGTGTGTTGAAAGAAAGACCCCTCGTATGGGAATTCCAGTGAGTCCTTGAACTTGAGTGAGACAAGTCATTTAACCTTTTGGGTATCAGTTTACTCATTTGTTGTATTACTTGAAATGATCCATTGTCTAACTTTGTGCAAATATACATTACGTATACTGGTGAGGAGGCAAATTTGGGGTTTTTTTTTTTCTGATTATAAAAATACAGTGGTTCTTACACATGGGATAGAGTTGTATAAAATCTGTGGAAAAAAATAACCACCTACAAGCCCATCAGTGTTAATATTTTAACAATATTTGCTTCTAAAGTTTTATCACTTGCACATGTTTAAAATAACTTTCATTTTACTTTCCTCAGCTGACTTTGTAAACTAGATCTAGCCAATGTACCAAGTGCTATATGCACCATATCTGTATATTAAAATGTTATTTGATGTGGTCCAAGTCAGCTGAATTCTCAGTGTGAAAAATCATTACTTCTTACCTACAAAAGTATTTGTGGAAATAACAGAAATTGCCTCTAACCTAACGTCTACCGGGTTGGTTTTTCTAAGATGTATTGCTAAAGGGAAAATTTTAAGTAAAAAAAAAATATATATATATATATATCTCAGAAATTAGAATCAGGGGAATTTTTCTACATGGATTTTCTTGTGTTCGTTTGTTTTCTTAGGTGTATCCTTAAGATGGACCATCACTGTCCCTGGTACGTATAAAACCCGGAGGAAATGACGTGGGGGGGAGAGGTGGGAGGGGAGCATTCGGAGTGGTTACCTCAGCATTCCTAAATGTTGAAGGTCAGTTTAATTACTCATAGATATCAAGATTGATCTAGTTTTATGTTTCTGCTACATGTTTTCCTTTAAAAATATATTCTGATGTTCTTAACCCAAGTAATTGTCTACTAAGAATTAACATTGAAATTCCAAATTCCTTACAGAATTTATTTAAAACACACATCCATAATTAAGACACTGCTCCCTACTTCCCAAATGACCCATTTTCTAGTTATAGTGATTTTAAGTTTTTTCATCTGTCCTATTTGTTATTATTATGGTAAAAAAACATTAAATTTGCCATCTTAGCCATTTTTAAGTGTACGGTTCAGCAGTGTTAAGTACGTTCACATTGTTTTGCAACCGGCGTCCAGAACTTTTTCATCTTGCAAAACTGAAACTCTGTACCCATTAAACACTCCCTACTCCCCTCCCCTCAGCCCCTGGCAAACACCATTCTAGTTTTCGTTTCTGTGAGTTTGTCTTATTTTTACAGTGTGATTTTCTTTATTCTTCTAGGGTGAATAACTGTGTGGGATTTTCTAATTACAAATTCTTCCTGCTATTTTTATTGTACTCTCTATTATATTGCCTTTTCGTGGCTACAACAGTTTTACAGTACTTTATAAAATTTTGGACGGTAAGTCTTTTTTTCTATCTTAAAACATATATTTAGGACTTTTTAAGATGCTATTTCATAAGTAATTCCTTCATTCTTTATTATAAGTAGACATACTTAATTTTACTAGTTAGAGTTTATAATGGCTCAGAAGACAGATGGAGTTAAAATTTACCTTCATATATACATGTTTGTAAATAAATGAATATTAAATAGGATATAGTGAGCTTCTTTTAGTAATCCAAACTGTTTCCAACCATACTATCGGTTTTAGGGAAGTAATTACTTTTATTTCAGATGATGAGACTTACTGCAGTTTTACAGTAATAAAAGTGAAATCCCCAGCCCCAGGTAACCACTAATCTGTTTCCTGTCTCTGGAGATATTAATCCTTTTTCTGTTGTGGGTTGCAAATGTTTTTCCACAATTTTGATCGATGTCTTGTAACCCTGTTTGCTTTTGTTTTTACTAAATCAAAATTTTATATTTTTAAAGCAGTACTTTTAAATTATGATTTCTGGCTTTATTCTGTTCACTGTAAATTTATACAGATATTTACCCAGCTTTTCTTCTGGCATTTTTATTGTGGTTTTTTTTCCTCCCTCCATTTAAATCTTTGATTTTGAAGGTGGGAGTTATTGTGGTTAAAGGTACTTTTGTATTTACTCTTCCTAAAAACCCTATGAAGGTATTTTATTTTATTTTATTTTATTTATTTATTTTTGGCTGCGTTGGGTCTTTGTTGCGGCGTGCGGGTTTCTCATTGCGGTGGCTTTTCTTTGTTGCACAGCATGGGCTCTAGGCATGTGGGCTCAGTAGTTGTGGCTCGCGGGCTCAGTAGTTGTGGTTTGCAGGCTCTAGAGCGCAGGCTCAGTAGTTGTGGCGCACAGGTTTAGTTGCTCCGTGGCATGTGGGATCTTCCCGGACCAGGGCTCGAACCCGTGTCCCCTGCATTGGCAGGCCGATTCGTAACCACTGCGCCACCAGGGAAGTCCCTATGAAGGTACTGTAAAATGTAGGTTTTATTATTCTTCAGGTATGGTGAAGCTGACAGATGAGGAGATGATAACCATTGAAAAGATAGTGTGTTACTCACAGTTCCAAGGGAGGGTTCATGCCACCCCGTGCAGGGCCACACAGGGAAGCACCAGAGTTGCTCAGGAAGCAGAAGGCACAGGGCCCATGGGAAAGCATGGTGAGGCAGGGTAAATGCACTTAGGGTTAGCTAGTTTGAATAATTTCAGTGGTCTCTGAGGATACAGGCTGTCCCTGGTTGTCTGGTGTGATTAGGGCAGGGTAGTATTGCCCCCTGGAGTGTGAGAGCCAGAGAAAGGAGGTGTTTTGGAGTATGGGCTCTGGATTGATTAGTTTGTATATGAGAGGTACATTCCTTGCTATCTCTGTAAGAATTGGATGGCCCTGGGAGAGGCACTCTCTCCCCAGTCAGCAAGGCTTCAGATGCCAGAGCATCAAGAATACAGAAAGGAAGAAAATATAATGAATGCAGAAGGAGCTATTATTATTCCAGTTTTCAGAGTTGGAAACTGAGGTTGGAAAAGTTAGGTAACTAACAAGGTCACATACTTAATAGTATAGGAAGCCAAAATTTTAATTTAGATCTTTCTCTTCCAACATCCAGATACTTGAGTCAATCAGCCTAATGAATTTTAGCCTCTGTTGTTCCCCTAGTTGGGCAGCTTTGTTCAGTTTACAACCTACTTCACCATACTCAGTGGTCCTATTTAAATGAAGATGAGGGAATTACCTGGTGGTCCAGTGGTTAGGACCGCTGCCTTCACTGCTGTGGCCCAGGGTTCAATCCCTGGTTTGGGAACTAAGATCCTGCAAGCTGTGCAGCATGGCCAAAATTTTTTTTTAAATAATAAATGAAGATGAATCTGTGCCAGATGAATGAAGTCCAAATTGTAGAATTTCCCATTCTTTATCAGAAACTTGTGTTTGCATGTAATGATTTTTTAATTAAAAAATAAATATTTTAAAACTTTTTGAGGGCTTTCCTGGTGGCTCATTGGTTAAGAATCCGCCTGCCAATGCAGGGGACACGGGTTCGAGCCCTGGTCTGGGAAGATCCCACATGCCGCGGAGCAACTAAGCCCGTGTGCCACAACTACTGAGCCTGCACTCTAGAGCCCCCGAGCCACAACTGCTGAAGCCTGCGTGCCTAGAGCCCGTGCTCCGCAATAAGAGAAGTCACTGCATTGAGAAGCCTGCGCACCACAACAAAGAGTAGCCCCTGCTCGCCGCAACTAGAGAAAGCCCACGCGCAGCAACAAAGACCCAACGCAGCCAAAAATAATAATAAATAAATTTAAAAAAAAAAAACTTTTTGAGATTCATCATGAGTAAGGAAAGACTAATAAACTTAAGTCTACTTTTTTCTCCATTCTTCAACAATTACTATGTGCCAGGCACATATGTTGTAGGCACTTGGGATATATCAATATACAGAAGAGGCAAAGAGATCTGTCTTTGTAGAATGTACTTTTGAGAAAGGGGAAACAAATAATAAACATAATAAATAAGTAAATTATATTGTATATTAGAAAGTAAATGCTGTGAACAACAAGTAGAGCAGAGTAAGGGATTTAGCAAGTGTGTGGGGAGGGAGGTGTGACGGGTGCAGGTTATAGCACTAAAGAGAGTGATAATGGCAGACCTCCGTAAGAAGATTAAATTTGAGCAAGACTTGAAGGAAGTTAGTGGATATCTGAGATAAGAATATTTATGCGGGATTTCTCTGACGTTCCAGTGGGTAAGACTCCATGCTTCCAATGTAGGGGGCGTGGGTTCGATCCCTGGTCAAGGAACCAAGATCCCACATGCCACATGGCACAGGGAAAAAAAAAGAAAAAAAAAGAACATTTATGCACCCAACAAAGGAGCACCTAGATATATAAAGCAGATATTAACAGAAGTAAAGGGAGAAATAGACAGCAAGACAATAATAGTAAGGGACTTTAATACCCCACTTTCATCAGTGGATGAATCATCTAGACAGAAATGAAAGAAACATTGGACTTAAATGACACTTTAGTCCAAATGGACTTAACAAATTTATACAGAACACTTCATCCAAAAGCAACAGAATACACATTTTTCTCAAGTGCACATGGAACGTCCTCCATGATACGTTACGTGTTAGGTCACAAAATAAGTCTTGCAAATTTAAGAATATTGAAATCATAGCAAGCATCTTTTCTAATTACAGTGATATGAAACTAGAAATCAATTCCAAGAAAAAAAACGAAAATTCACAAATATGTTTAGATTAAACATGCAACTGAACAACCAATGGATGAAAGAAGGAATCAAAAAATATCTTGAGACAAATGAAAATGGAAATACAACATAACAAAACGTATGGGATGCAGCAGAAGCAGTTCTAAGAGGGAAGTTCATAGAGATAAACCTGTGTTAAGAAGTAAGCAAGATCTCAAGTAACCTAACTTTACACTTCAAGGAACTAGAAAAAGAAGAAAGCCTGAAGTTAGGGACTTCCCTGGTGGTCCAGTGGTTAAGACTCCGTGCTTCCACTGCAGGGGGCTTGAGTTCGATCCCTGACTGGGGAACTAAGATCCCACATGCCGTGCAGAGCGGCCAAAAATAAAATTTTTAAAAAAACCCTAAAAGGAAGGAAATATAGATCAGAGTGAAAATAAATGGAACAGAAACTAAAAAGATAGTAGAAAAGATGAGTGAAACTAAGAGCTGTTTTTTTGGTTTTTTGTTTTGTTTATTTTTGGCTGAGTTGGGTCTTTGTTGCTGCACGCAGGCTTTCTCTAGTTGTGGTGAATGGGGGCTACTCCTCCTTGTGGTGCACAGGCTTCTCATTGTGGTGGCTTCTCTTGTGTGGAGCACGGGCTCTAGGTGTGCGGGCTTCAGTAGTTGTGGCACGCGGACTTCAGTAGTTGTGGCACGCGGGCTCAGTAGTTGTGGCTCACGGGCTCAGTAGTTGTGGCTTGTGGGCTCTAGAGCATAGGCTCAGTAGTTGTGGTGCATGGACCTAGTTGCTCCACGGTATGTGGCATCTTCACGGACCAGGGATCGAACCCATGTCCCCTGCATTGGCAGGCAGATTCTTAACCGCTGTGCCACCAGGGAAGTCCTCCTCTTTCATTTCTGATTTTGAGTCCTCTATTTTTTTCTTGGTGAGACAAGGGAAAGGCCTGTCTATTCTGTTTATCTTTACAAGAAACCAGCTCTTAGGGCTTCCCTGGTGGTGCAACTAGAGAACCTAGAGAAAGCCCGTGCACAGCAACGAAGATCCAACACAGCCAAAAATAAACATTAAAAAAAAAAAAAAAAGGAGACATTACAACTGATAAATACAAAGGATCAAAGAGATTTCTGTGAACAATTATATGCCAAATAATTGGATAACCTAGAAAAAATGGATAAATTCCTAGAAACATACAACCTACCAAGACTGAATCATGAAGAAATAGAAAATCTGAACAGACTGATTAATAGTAAGGAGATTGAATAAGTAATCAAAAACCTCCCAACAAACAAAAGTCCCAGACCAGGTGGCTTGACAGGTGAAGAGTTAACATCTGTCCTTCTCAGACTTCCCAAAAATGGAAGAGGGAACACTTCCAGACTCATTTTATGAGGTCAGTGTTACCCCAATAGTAAAACCAGACAAGGTCACCACAAGAAAATTACAGGCCAGTATCCCTGATGAACATAGATTTAAAAATCCTCAACAAAATACTAGCAAACCAAATTCAACGATACATTAAAAGGACCATACACTGTGATCAAGTGGGATTTATTCCAGGGATGCAAGGATGGTTCAACATCTGCATATCAGTCAACGTGATACACCACATTAACAGAATGAAGGATAAAAATTACATAATCATCTCAATAGATGCAGAAAAAGCATTTGTCAAAATTCAGGATCCATTTATGGTAAAAACTGTCAACAAAATGGGTATAGAGGGAATGCACCTCAGCTTAATAAAGGCCATATATTGACAAGCCTACAGCTAACATCATACTCAGTGGTGAAAAGCTGAAAGCTTTTCCTCTAATATCAGGAACAAGACAAGGTTGCCTATTCTGGCCACTTTTATTCAACATAGTATCGAAAGTCTTAGCCAGCCAGGACAGTTAGGCGAGTAAAAGAAATAAAATGCATCCAGATAGGAAAGGAAGAAGTTAAACTGTCTCTATTTTCAAGTGACATATTAGAAAATCATAGAGTCTACAAAAAAACTGTTAGAACTAATAAATTCAGTGAAGTTGCAGGTTACAAAATCAATATACAAAAATCTGTTGCATCTCTATACACTAATAACAAAGTGTCAGAAAGGGAAGTTAAGAAAACAGTCCTATTTACAATTGCATCAAAAAGAATAAAATACCTAGGAATAACTCTAAACGAGGATATGAAAGATCTCTACACTGGAAAGTATGAGACATTGATGACAGCAAATGAAGAAGACACAAATAAATGGAAAAATAATCTGTGATTATGGGTTGGAAGAATTCATATTGTTTAAAATGTCCATACTACCCAAAGCAATCTACAGAGTCAATGCAATCCCCATCAAAATTCCAATGCCATTTTTCACAGAAATAGAACAATCCTAAAATGTGTATAGAACCACAAAAGAGCCAAATAACCAAAACAGTCTTGAAGAAAAAGAACAAAGCTAGAGACATCTCACTTCCTGATTTCAAATTATATTACACATCTGTAGTAATCATAACAGTATGTTATTGGCATAAAAACAGACACATAGATCAGTGGAATAGAATAAGAGAGCACAGAAATCAACTCATGCACATACGGTCAGTTAATTTATGACAAGGAGCCAAGAAGATACAATGGGGAAAGGACAGTTTCTTCAGTAAATGGTGTTGGGAAACCTGGGTAGCCACATGCAAAAGAATGAAACTGAACCTCAGTCCTACATCACAGGCAAAAATCAATTCCAAATGGATTAAAGACTTGAACATGAGACCTGAAATCATAAATCTCCTAGAAGAAAATACAGATGGTAAGCTCCTTGACTTCAGCCTTGGCAATGATTTTTTGGATTTGACATCAAATGCAAAAGCCACAAAAGCAAAACTAAACAAGTGGGACCATGTCACACTAGAAGTTTCTGCACAGAAAAGGAAATCATTAACAAAATGAAAAGGCAGCCTACTGAATGGAAGAAAATATTTGCAAATTATGTATCTGATAAGGAATAATATTCAAAATATATAAAGAACTCATACAACTTAATAGCAAAAACAAAACAATCAGATTAAAAAATGGTCAGAAGGTCTGAATAGACATTTTTCCAATGAAGACATGCAGATGGCCAACAGACACATGAAAAGATGCTCAACATCACTGATATCAGGGAAATGCAAATCAAAACCACAGCAAGATACCACCTCACACCTTTTAGAATGGCTATTATCAAAAAGACAAGAAATAACAAGTTTTGGCAAGGATGTGGAGAAAAGGGAGCCCTTGTGTGCTGTTGGTGGGAGTGTAAATTAGCGCGGCCATTGTGGAGAATGGTACGGAGAGTCCTCAAAAAATTAAAATTAGAACTATTATGCAATCCAGAAATTCCACTGCTGGGAGTATATCCAAAGGAAAGGAAAACACTAACTCAAAAAGATATCTGCATCCCTGTGTTCACTGCAGCATTGTTTATAACAGCCAAGACATGAAAACACTCTTAAGTTTACATTGGTGGATGAAGAAATTATGGTATAAATATGCAATGGAATTTATACCGTTGCATAAATGGTATAAATTCTGCCATAGAACAAGAAGGAAATCTTGCCGTTTTTGACAACTCCGATGGACCTTGAGGGCATTATAATAAGGGAATAAAGTCAGACAGAGAAAGACAAATACCATATTATCTAACTTTTATGTGGAATAAAAAAAAACCCCATAGATACAAAGAACATTTTGGTGGTTGTCAGAGGTATGGGGTGGGGGATGGGTGAAGTGGGAGAAGGTGGCAGAATAAGCCTGGGGCTGTAATGTACAACATGGTGACTATGGCTAATAAGTATATTTGAAAGTGTCTAAGAGTTAGGTCTTGAAAGATCTCCTCACAAGAAAAAAGTTTTTGTGAGTCTGTGTGGTGGTGGGTGTGAACTAGACTTCTTGTGGTGATCATTTTGCCGTATAGACATATATGGAATCATTATGCTGAACTCCTGAAACTAAAATAACATTATATGTCAATTACATCTGAATTTTTTTTAAGAGTGATCGTGGTAGGCCTCAGTAAGAAGGTAAAGCTGAGCGAAAACTTGACGGGACTTAGTGGATACCTGAGAGAAGAGTGTTTCAAACAGAGGAGACATCTGACCTCTAGAGTAAAGGCCCAGAAGGAGCGGCACCATGCCAGGCAGCTGGCAAGGCTGGAGTAGATGAGCAGGGGAACAGGGGGTCCAGGAGGCGGCTGGGCATGCAGGGTCTCTGCGGGCGTTGCAAGGGCCGTGGAATGGGGAGCAGGGGGTAGCGCCATCGGCCTTATAAAGGGTCCCTCTGGCTGCTGTGTGGAAAGTAGACTGGAGGGGAGGAGATGGCACCCCTTGGAAGGCTACTGCAGTACCAGTGAGGCAGGTGAGAAATTATTAGATCTAGTTTTTAGAAACTAGTCATCAGAAGTTTTTAAAAAGCTGTTTGCTAAAAAAATCAATTTTATGCTTTCCTAGATACAAATCTCTGTTTTAAAAACTTTGTGGAAAGGTATGTAAAGTGTACCCTAAACGTGCTTGGAGGGCAGAATGTTCTTGTCTTTTGCGGTTTTTGAGAAAACGTCGTTGATGACCTTTAGAGAGCCACGTCTTAGTGGTCCTTCCAAACGTGAAAGGTTTATGACAATAGTGCGCAGGATAATTTTGTATAAAAAGTGGTTTCTTAATGCGTTGTCTCTATTTGTACAAGCTTTGCCGCAGGAAATCTACAGAGAGTTGTCCAAAGGTAATACATCATTGCCATGACAGTCTTGCCATCTTTTTTGTGACATTGATAGTGAGTATGTATAGTACTCATTTGTTACACAAGATGGGGAGATAGAAGAATCACTTGATGTATTTAAAAGGTATTGCGGTTACTCTGGAAGAGAAGAGGAGAAGATAGATGTCAGAATCACCTAATGCTAAAAACCTTCCTCTTAGCCTGTAAACAGTGTTTAAATCAAGCAGGAGCAGCTCTTGTTCTGTGAGGCTGTGGTTGGCTGTGCGGCTTTGTCGTGAGAGTGAATGCTTAAAGGCTTCCTTGTAATCCTCTTGCTAGAGACTGACTTCTTCTGGGTTAACGCTTTGCTTCTGTTGAAATGAATCTAGCCATTAGAATGGGTAACAGAAGCTGTTTTCGTTCACTAATGCCTTGTGGCAAATTGACATACCAAAATCGGTAATTACCAAAACAGGCTCTGTAGGAAAGGAGCAAGGATTAAAAAGGTAGGAATGGAAGCAGCTGAAGGGATGGCTGTGTGCAGTGGTGTTCCGAAGACAGAGACTAGGGAAGTCCAAAAATAAATTTATCACAATTAGTTTCTGGTTATGTAATTAAAACAAGCAAATAGTAGCGTAGATGGAGAAAACCCTCGTGTATCCTGGATGTTGGGGAAAGCTTGAATATATGTATAAAGTACAAAAGAAAAACGTTAGGTAAAAACGTCCATCATTTTATTTTATTACTGAAACTATTGCTAAAATTTAAGAGCGGTTTTTAAAGTGACTCTTTCTGACATGTTATGTAAGCAAGCCCCTCTGCTAATACCAGTTCTCTGCTTTGGGAAATGTTGCTTTTGGATATATTATCTAATTTATTTTATTACTTCTCATATCTGGCATTTTTTTGGCAAATTCAACAATCTTCAGGAAGAACCAAATTTGTGAGAGTATATTTTGGAGGTTGACTATTCTGAAAAGGAAGTCTTCTTTTTTCTTTCCTCAGAATGAACTCTCAGATACACGTGCAAAATTCCACATACTTTTTCTTTTCTTTGTGTCGACGATGTTCTTCATCAGCGTGTTGTCACTTCTCAGCTACCACTGCTGGCTAGTTGGAAAAAACAGAACAACTATAGGTAAGTAGGTTAAAATAAAGCATAATTATTTGGGAAAATGGCCACAAATGAACATGAAGTCTAGAGAAGGACAAAAGATGATAAAGATAAAATAATTCTGTATTAAAATTAACTTGGACTGGATAGGAACAATGGCTGTTTAATAAATGTAAAGGTTCATAATTTTGAGAAGGTTGAGGAAGTAAGATTGACTTTTATATATTTTTTCAGTAGTGTGTTGTCTATAAAAGTAGAGAACTGACTATATTTTATAAATTTTAATAAAAGCTGTTTCCTGCCGTTGTTGTATCACTAATGTTAGCACTTATGTCCCGTTTTTGCTCATTTTTTTAAAATGAAAATATTGGGGAAGAATTCAGTAAGGTATTCCAACAATTGGACACACGCTTCTTAAACAACAGTGGTGTGGCATTGCTCAGACTAAACCATAGGCGTGTAAGCAGCAACACCAGCCATAACTGGAATATTGAGGCATTGGCTAACAAGACAGGGGTCTGTCGCAGGGTTTCGAAAGAAAGTTAAACGCTCCCTGCTGTCGAAAGGAGAGGTGGACGTGTTTTAACATAGAAAGATGCAGACATTGCAGGGAGATTCTTAGGTACTCTTACATTTGGACCCCTTTAATCTCGTGTCTTGTGGAGTCCTGTAAGACGTGATGGGCCTCCAGGGTAAAGGGTTCGGTGCCCCGCCTTTCCCAGCTCACTCTGCTGTTGCTCTCCTCCAGTTCCCACGCCTTCATCCCTTTTCCGTGTGAATAAGCTTCCTTATGTCAATTAATTTATCATCGTCACAGAATATCCTGTCATCTCTTCACCTTTAACCCGAGGTTACAGAAGGCAGCCCACATGCAAAGCCTAGCTCTTCAGACCTCCCAAGCAGCTGGACACTGAGAGATTTCACACAGAAAAGGAGATTTCTTCTTTTCAAAACTGATGACTCTGGTGGCCCTATTTTCCCACCTGGCGTCATTCGGTAGGAGCTCAGTAGTGGCTGACTGCTTCCGGTGGCCACGAGCATTTAATTGGCCACGGTTCCCACCCTGCTTCACTTGTTTCCCGCCCAAACCCTCTAGGTGTCTGAGAGGTGAGTGCTTCCTGGGAAGCAGTGACTACAGTAAGAAATGCATCATTTTATATCACTACCTAGTGCATGCACACACATTTATAAAATTATGTAATTAGAATAAGCAAAATCTTCGTAAAACATCATTAATGTCTACTATGTCCAATGTACTCTAATATTTTCTGTTCTAGTTCTTTAAAAAGAAATGGTGGTTTCAAAGCACTGAATTGATTTTACAGCCTATTAAGATGTTTAAACCCACACTTTGGAAAACCTTCCCCTAACACACCACTCCCCGCACACCCTGGTGTTACCCAGCTCTGCACTGCTGCTTCCAGGTGTCCTTTGGGGCATCACTTGTACCTTCCTCATAGCTGTCACCTCCCTACCTTGAATCATTTCTCATGTTACACAGTTTCTATTAATACATTCAAACTGCTGCTGTCACCCCAGACAGGCTGGTTGGTCTCTTTGATCCTGATAGCCAGTCATTCCTGTACCCAAACACTGAACCTTTCATCACTTGAAACTGAAGAGGCCTCACGTTTTCACCTTGAAGTTTCCATTCTCTGACCACAGTCTTTATCCGTTCAGCTCTCCCTTTCCGTGCTCCAGTGCGTGCCCTTTCTAGCTTCCTGAGTCCTCCACACTGCACCACTTTTCTCCCACGTTTCTTTCCCTCTGGTTTCGTCTCTCACCCTTTTCCATTCTAGATCCTATAATAAATGCCCTCAAGCTCCCAGCAGCACCCTCGCATTACGCATGCTCCTAGGTGCCTCTTCTCCCATAACGCCTTTGCCAGTCCCTGACCCAGGTTATTCCAGCGATGCGTTCTTCTCCCAGTGCAATGGGGCTGGAGAGAGCTGGTGAAGGCCATCTCACTCCCACAGAGGTGGTCACAACTACAGATTCAAAGTCTCAGACCTCACTTAGGCCCTCAGCTCTATTTGGCAGTAATGTCACGTGTTTCTGATCAGGTTTGCCACGTTATTACCCACAATAGGTATTCCAGACTTTCATCATTCTCCCTAATTTCCTTACCTATTTTGTGAACGCTTCATAGAAAAGTTAGAAGTCGCCACAAGTAAATTCTTATCGTCTCACCTTTATAACCTCACACAAACATTTCTACTTTCAAACCCACCAGTGTCACCCTCTTTCTAACTTCTACGGACACGATGTCTTTTCTGGTATCTATGGTTAATCTTTAGAACTTTTCTAAAGGCCATCCCATTTCTTCTAGAACTTTCTTCCATCAGTTTTTACTTCACTTTTCTGTGTCATCAACCTTTCCCAACCCGTCTCTCCCTGGCTCCTTCTTATCCATAGCTTATAAAACATTCTGAAATGCATTCTATCTTTAAACAGAGATCCTAGGCTCTGGCCGCCATCAGCTTCCTCACTTGTTATTATTCATAGCTCAGGATCGTGCTCAGGCGTCACCTCCTGCATATTTCACCTTCCTTGGCCACCACCCCCAACACTCGCATGTATCTCTATCACACTGTCATTCTGATAGACTTTTGTTAGACTGTGGGTTCTTTGGTCAGAATTTCATCTACTTTACCTTGGGATCCCAAAACCTGGTGCTTTGCCATAAGGCACATAGTAGGAAATTGATAAATAATGAATGAGTGAAGTTGCAAGAGATAGAATATCTTAAAAAAAAAAAAAAAGAAAAAGGCTAAGGTGTATTGAACATTCTTCAGTCAATTTTCCTTAATATCACATAATTATTTTGACATTTTCATTTTATAAGGGTGATGAAATATTCAAGAGGTTATATTTTTTCCCAAAAATGTTTAAAAAAAGAAAAGGAAAAAAAATTGGTACTTTCCTTCCCTCCTATAATTTTCGAATAGGTTAACTCTTCTTTTTTGTAATATATATCTGTAACAGAATCATTCCGTGCACCCACATTTTCATATGGACCTGATGGAAACGGTTTCTCGCTTGGATGCAGTAAAAATTGGAGACAAGTCTTTGGCGATGAAAAGAAATATTGGCTACTTCCAATATTTTCAAGGTAGTTTATAAAATGCACGTCTCAGAAATTATGGAACCTGTGATAGTCTCTGTCTCTGATTAAATGATTCAGAGAATATAGTATATTATGACATTATGAGCCTTAAGAATGAAAACTCAGAATATCTTGATTACATGAAGTATTTTATTTTTCATGTTTTTTACAAGGGTGAAGGAGAGTTTGGGCATATATTTGAATGAGAAAAAAAGATGATTCATAGAAAATAATCACTCTTTTTCTTTCAAAATGAAAATAAGTTTGTGAAGTAAAGAATCATAAGAATTTATATTTATTAGCCATATCTTCAAAGATTTCCAGTACAGGTTATGTATTCTGTTGTGTCTTAAATCAAAGAAGACCCAACACAGAATGCAGTTTTTACCTGCATTTAAATTTAAATGAGAATATATGCTCAAGATGATTCATAATTTCCTTTTCTCCCAAATTCTCAGCCATCCTAGGCCATCTGTAAACCAAAAGTCATTATAGAGAAGGAAAAAATATTTGAAATTCAAGTACCATATTTGTAAGTGTTGTGGGTTTTTTTCCTTTTTTCCCTTAACAGGGAACTGTATTGCTTGTTATTTTGTCTGAAAATGACATATTTGCATTCTTTCTTTCTTTTTTTTCTTTTTTTTTTTTTGCCACGCCACATGGGATCTTAGTTCCCTGACCAGAGCTTGAACCCAGTCCCCAGCAGTGAAAGTTCAGAGTCCTAACCACTGGACGGCCAGGGAATTCCCAATTGCCTTCATTTTTGAAAGACATTTTGCTTGGTATAGAATTGTAGATGCTGCTTGCATTTTTTTCTGATGAGAAGTTTGTGGATATTATGTTTATTACTATTTGTGTAATATGACATTTTTCTCTGGCTGCTTTTAAGATTTTGTTTATCACTAGTTTCTTGCAATTTGATTATGACGTGCCTGGTGTCGTTTTCTTCACGATTCTCGTGCTTAGGATTGTTGAGCTTCTTGGATCTGTAATTTTCAAACTTTCATCAGATTTGGAAAGCACTTTTAACCACTGTCTCTTCAAGTACTTCTTCTGTCGCCTCCCTCCCCTTGTCCCTGCAGGGGCCCCTCGGGAGGCTCCGCCGCGGCGCCCTGGTGGCTGCTCACTTTCCGTGCGGCCTTTTTCCTGAGCTTCATCTTCAAGGGCGCCAGTCCCTTCCGTGCGCTTTATCTGTTGTCCCTTATATTCAGGTGTTTCCACTCTGACTGGTTGCAACATAGCCTATTATTTGTTAAGGTTATTTTCCCTAAACAGAAATTTCAATGTTGGCAGTTGGGTTTTTTGTCTTTGTTTTTTCTTTCCCCTTCTTTAAAGATGTTGTTCCATTATCATCTGGCTTGTGTTGTTTGTGTCAATAAATCAGCCTCTCTCTTATCTTTATTCCACTGTTTGTACAGGCACACCTCGGAGATTATTGCAGGTTTGGTTCCAGACCACCGCAATAAAGCAAATATCATAGTAAAGTGAGTCATACGAATTTTTTGGTTTCCCAGTGCATATAACAGTCTATAACCATAGACTGTTAAGTGTTCAATAGCATTATGTCTAAAAAAAAAAAAAAAAAAACAATGTACATACCTTGATTTAAAAATACTTTATTGCTAAAAACTGCTAATCGTTATCTGAGCCTTCAGCAAGTCGTAATCTTTTTGCTGGTGGAGGGTTTGAAATATTGTGAGAATTGCCAATACGTGACCCAGAGACACAAAGTGAGCAGATGCCGTTGGAAAAATGGCACTGATAGACTTGCTCAATGTAGGGTTGCCTCAAACCTTTAATTTATAAAAATCACAGTATCTGCAAAGCACAGTAAAATGAAACACAATAAAACGAGGTATGCTTGTAAATTACTATGTCTTTTTTCCCCTGTGGCTACTTTTAAGATTTTATCTTTATCACTGGTTTTAAGTAGTCTGATGATGATGTTCCTTAGTATGGTTTGCCTTGTGTTTATCCTCTTTGGAGTTCATTAGGCTTCTTGGATCTATGAATTTGTAGTTTTCATCAGATCTGAATTATTTATTTATTCATTTATTTATTTATTTGGCTGCGTTGGGTCTTCGTTGCTGTGTGCAGGCTTTCTCTAGTTGCAGTGAGCAGGGGCTACTCTTTGTTGCTGTGCGCGGGCTTCTCATTTAGTGGCTTCTGTTTGTTGCGGAGCACAGGCTCTAGGCACACGGGCTGCAGTAGTTGTGGCACACGGGCTCAGTAGTTGTGGCTCGCAGGCTCCAGAGCGCAGGCTCAGTAGTTGTGGCGCAGGAGCTTAGTTGCTCTGCAGCATGTGGGATCTTCCCGGACCAGGGCTCGAACCCGTGTCCCCTGCATTGGCGGGAGGATTCTTAACCACTGTGCCACCAGGGAAGTCCAATCTGAATAATTTTGAAATAATTTTCAATTGTTTTTTCTGCCTGCTTCCCTCTTCCTGTGCCCTTCCCCCACTAGCTTTTCAGGTTCTCTTAAATATATGTCATAACCCACCGGTCATTGCTGTTGTCCCTCCCTTCTCCCCCTCCATCTTTTTTCTCTCTTTGCTTCAAATTGGATCATTTCTATTGTTATGTCTGTGAGTTCACTTATCTTTTCTTCTGTAATGTCTACTGTTAGGCTCATCCAGTGAATTTCTTATTTCAGATATTATATTTTTCAGCTCCAGAAGTTCAATTTGGTTCTTTTTTTATATCTTACATTTCTTTTTTCTTTATATCTACTTTTTCCAGTTAATTCATGGACATATTTATAATCACTGTTTTAACGTCTTTGTTTCAAGTGTTCATGGTCATTTCTAAATCTTTTCTATTGACTTTTTTTTCTCTCAGTTGTGATCACATTTTACTGCTTTTTATGCTAGTAATTTTTGATTGGATGGTGGACATTTTGAATTCTGAATGTTTAAATTTTGTCTCCCTTTAAAGAATGTTGAATTTTGTTTTGGCAGACTTCTGTTTCAGCTTACTCCTCCTGACGCTTGTTTAAACCTTTGTTTGGTTGGGTGTAAAGTAGCACTTTCTCTAGGGCAAGTTTAATCCTACAGCAAAGGTGAGAGCCTGCTGCGGTCTCTGCCATATCCACATGTTCAATGAGGTCTCTCTACTCTGGCAGGTCGAATGCAAATGGCTTTCAGTGCTGTGCAGGCTCTGAGTTGTTCAGCTTACACTCCCCAGTTGTTCTTTTCCCAGATTCACATGTGTGGCTTAGTATTCATCAGAAGACTCAAGTAAAACCCTGTGCAGATTTCTGTAGCCCTTTCTCTGCACATATCCCTCTTCCTCAGCTCTGTCCGATAGAAGGAAGCCTCCTCATCTTCTCGAAACTCCCATCTCTGTCACCTTAATTCAGTGAGACCACCTTGCTCTGCACATCCCCCTGTTGGTGCTCAAGTTCTGGCAGAAGCTGCAACTCCTTGGTTGGTTTCTCTTCTTTCAGACACCACAGTTCTGTGCTGCCTGTTTTGAAAAGAGTTGTTGTATATACTGTTCAACAGGAGGTCAAATGTACCGGTTAATCCATCTTGGCTGGAAGTGGAATTCCCTGCGGTACACAGTTTTGATGTTTTTAGACTGTGGAAGGCATAGCTGTACTTTTTTTTAAGTTGTGAACTTCTTGAAGGCAGAGATTTTCTTTTCTTTTGTTGAGTGGTATATCCCTAGCACTTCAAATGGTACTCGGAACATCCAGTATATTTTCGCTTAATGAATATTGTTGAATAAATAAATATGTGGAACTTACATCTTGAATTTCAGTTTCAGCGTTTATGATATCTTAAATGATTGTGATAAGCAGGTCAGTTAACCAAATATTTGAATATGTATGTTTATCATAACTTCAATAGACATGATCATTTTAATAGTTATGGAAGATACTGTTTTTAACTATATGTAAATTATAAAAGGAAAAGACTTATTTCCTCAGTGGAGTCTAATATCCCTCTAAATTAGAAATCTTAGAAATCATTCTCTGAAATGACAAGTTGTGATAATTTTATACCATGCCTCTGGAAAATAGGTGTTAAACTTGACCACTTTGATTTAACTGAACATGATTAAATTATTACTGATATTTTTCATTATGCAGTCAGGGTGATGGCTGCAGTTTTCCGACTCGTCTTGTGGGGACGGATCCAGAACAAGCTTCTGTTTCAAACCACAGTGAAAATACCAGAAGGTGTGCTTCTTGTCATTAAGTTTTTCAGAATTCATTATAGAGCAAACTGTGTGTGTGTGTGTGTGTGTGTTATACATAGATAAATACAGTAGTAATGTAGCAAGCCAGCATAGATAAAGAGAAATTCTATTCAGTTTTTTTAACTGAGGGTTAAAATGTGGATATAGCTGATATGCTCAGGATAACCATATTTTTTATCATTCAAACCAGAACACTTTTGAGAGTAAGAAAGTGAACGCTTGCTGTTAGTAGTTGAAGCAGGATAGTCTCATGTCACTGGACGCGTCTGGCAGGGTAGGAAGCACGGCTGCCCTACCTGTGCTGCGTCTTCCTAGAAACGAAGACTCTTTCAAGATTTGATTATGTTGGTTTATATCAGTTATATTTTCAAAGAAGTTAGTCATTGTACTATTCACCATTTTATTTTGATAAACGGATTTTAACTGCAGCGTGAAAATAATATTAATGAGGATTCAAAAATACAAATACAAAATTTTTCTTCTTCATCTTAGAGGATATTTTCTCAGAGTTTGTATGGCGAGCACACTGATTCATAAATTCAGAGAAATAGTTCATTTTTAATGATGTTTTAAAGGAGATAGAGATGCTTCTGTCAAAGTGAAACACTTGAAACTTACTCCAGAAATAAGTTGTGGGGGAGGAGGGATTATAAATTCCAAGCTAGCGGATTAATTTTGGAAGAACATAGGCCTTAGAACCTAGGACCTCGGAGCTCGAAGAAGTTACTTAAACTGTCTGAGCCTCAGCTGCCAGCTCTATGAGAGGAGGATTTGTACTCCCTTCGGGGGTTATTGTGAAGATTGCGATGGTGTGTAGAAAGCACCCAGCACAGCGTCTGCCCATAGTGGGTCCCCGACAATACTAGTTCCCTTTTCCTCCTCCTTTTTTTCCTCCATTCCCTCCCTCCCTGGATCTCTTAGCTAGAAAACTAAGTCTACGCTAAATCACTAAATCATTTTTTCCCCTTAGATCTATACTGCAGAGGTAGAAAGCAGAAAACTTGGGAAATGACAGGTAATCTTTTTGTCCTGGCCACAGACATAGATCCTCACCTGTCCTTGTGCTACCTTATGGCTCTTGATTAACATGTTAAAAATGTTTCAGATTGGCCTCTGAAGCTGTTTTTCTTTTATCTAATTGTTTTCATTGGCAGTGCTGAGTACAGATTCTTGGGTCTAGGAGCCATTTAATGCGGGGGGTTGGGGGCACATTTTCTCTTGAAGATGGAGTCTTTTCAGAGTGCTGAGATCTCATGAGTTGCCCTCACATGTTTAGGAGAAGGAATACTAATTTGCTGCTTATTAACTAAGTATCATTAATTGAGCGTTAGACTATTTACTAAATTATTTGCTCCTCTTTCAGTATTGGCTCAAATCCACCCTTTCCTATCAAACCGCTTAGTGAATCAAAAAACCGCTTGTTGGACAGTGAACCTCAGTGGCTAGAGAATGGATCTGAAGAAGGTGTCGTCAGATCAGGTAATGCTCGTCATCTGAAAACATTGCTTTGTCTGGTTAAAATGAAAATCACCAGATTTAATAAATGTGGAAAAATTAAAATACATTATGTGCTATTTTAAAATACGAAAATATTTGAAACTTTTTAATAAAATATCTTATACGTGGGCCGTTAGTGTTTACTGGTAGCTTTCACGGAGGCGAAGGTTGAGTGAGGAAGTGTAGTGGCTGCTGTGGTTTTTTCTGTTCATAATTTTGTTTTTCCTTGTTGTTACCCAGCCATGTATTTTGTCACCTCAGATGTAGAAAATTCTTTTGGCATAATATTCTGGATAATGCTTAAACAAGGTTTTTCTTTGGGGTCATAGCTTTTGCTTATTTGAAAATAATTTTGAAATGCCTTGTACTCTTTGGCTGTCTTGTCTTCGTATAAAAAGAGTGCACTGAATGTATTTGAACCATGATGACTCTTAATCATTTCATGAATTGCGGTACATTATACAACAGTTGCTAAGATAGAAGTGGGCCTTTGAATCGGGCCTCGGTTTATAATATAGTCTGGCCACTCACTAGCATTATAGCTTAAAACATATCTGTGGTTCTTAATAATACTAGTAATAACATTCTCCTTGCACTGTAGGAAAATGGTTTGGTACTAACTCTAGGAAACACCCTAAAACTTGAAAGCTTGCTGTCACAATTTCTGGTTTGCTGTTATTGTCATTTTGGCTTTCAGCAGCATTTAAATTCTCTTAAATTAGTTTCATTAAGACCTTCATTCAGGTGACTTCCCTGGTGGCCCAGGGGTTAGGAATCCGCCTGCCAGTGCAGGGGACACGGGTTCGAGCCCTGGTCCGGGAGGATCCCACATGCCGTGGAGCAACTGAGCCCATGTGCTGCAGCTGCTGGGCCTGTGCTCTGGAGCCCGCGAGCCACAACTACTGAGCCCGCGTGCCACAACTACTGAAGCCCACGTGCCTGGAGCCTGTGCTCCGCAACAAGAGAGGCCACTGCAGTGAGAAGCCCGTGCAACACAACGAAGACCCAACACAGCCAAAAATAAATAAAGTAAAAATAAATTTTTTAAAAAAGACCTTCATTCAGGTCATTAGACCCTCAGTATAAAATCAAGGGAAAAATCCATTTGTGGACTTGAAATTATTCCTCCTGAACATCTTTAGAGCCAATGGACGTTTTTACAAAGATAAGCATAAAACCAGACTTTCAGATTTTAGCACTGCTTTCCTTCCTTCTGGGTTCTAACAGAAGGCAAATGGTTGGCACCAGAAGCCTATTTAGTGCTTACATAATACTTGCTTTTACTGTAATCATCAATTTTACCATTTAGCCAGAAACTTAATATTTCTTTTTTTGTCATGTCATATATAATTATGTGCTTACAGGGACAAATAACCATGTAGCAGTGGCAATAGAAAATTGAGTACCACTTGTTCATAACTAACCAGTTGAATAAGAGCAAGGTAAGACAGTATAAAGGTAATTTCTCCAAAAATTAGTTTATTTGCATGTCATAATCTCAAAACAATTTGCAATTCAGTCTTTTTTACTCTTTCCATTATATCAGCAAAATCAGGTCGTTCAGGAGAGATTGGAAGGTAACATCTGCCTAACTCCCATTTTTCTTACCACTCCTAGCATGATCTTACTGGATATTTGTTGATAGATTAATGAAGAAACTAATAAAAATTGTTAGGATTGCTATATGGACAACTAACCTTTTCACTGAATGGTACCTTATTAATTAGTTTAAGCAAAAAAGGTGACTTTTGCCCACTACTGAAGAAATTTGATCCAGAGAAGAGTGACTAAGATTAAAGACTGAAAAAAAGACTTCAGAGGTTCATTGATGTTATTTACTTGGTAGAAGATACAGCAGAAGAGCAGTTTACTGTAGCCAAGTACGTGGATCAGTGACGCCTTATCTGTGTGCCCAGAGGCAGTAGCCAGAGGAGGCTGATTGAAGTAGGAATAGAAGCCCTTCCCGACGGACCAGTAGGAGCAGTGAGGGCAGTGCTAAAACACTGACACTGAACCGCAGGGATGGAGTGAACTCTCCTGCTGCTTCAAAACAGAGAAGACAGCTGTACACGTTCAAGTCAGAAGCTAAGCTCACTGGCTCAGCAGCATCACACGCAGCTATTAGATTTTTGAAAACCTACGTGTAGTGTTTCCCGGTTACCTATTGCTACCTAACAAATTATCACACACTTAGCAGCTGAAGACAACACACCTTTATTAGCTCAGTTGCTTTGTTCTCATCTGTAGTCTCATCTAGGGGACATCTGCTTCCTTGCTTGGTGTTTGTCATTGGCATTCAGTTCCTTACAAGGACCTGGAGGCCATGTCCAAGTCACAGCCAGAGCCTAAGACTCAGAGAGTATCAGAAACAGCCGCCGGTGGGGCTCCTGGCAGGCAGAGGGTAGCAGGAGCTGCAGGCGGTGATCACGTGTCACTGGCAGCCCCACCCAGAGCTGGTCCTCAGACGGGGCTCCCGGGTTCTGGCTCCGGGCGTCTTCTCTGCCTGTAGGCGGAATAATGGCTGATGCTTGTGGTGCTTGAGAATACTCACTGAAATTCCCATAAACATCTGATAGCAGTCTTCTCAGATTATGCCCAAGTTAACACTAAGGGAAACGTGTAAGGATCTGCCTGTATTAAAATGCTCACTTAATGGCTTCAGGGAAAGTCAGTGATCTGTCCCTCATTTACAGCGTCTAAAAACCTTTATTATTATTAGAATATTAGTAATATTAAAGTATTTCTTTCCTTTTGTGTTGTATTAGCAGCTTTATACCTTAGCCCAAAGAACTATTTAATAAATCTTATTTTCAGAAATACAAAATCAAGTTTTAACAATAATTGTTTCTGGTTTTATAGGTTTATAAAAACATTATGGACGGAATATTTTCAGTTTTATATGCAAGAAGATGATCAATGGAATTAAATAATTGAAGTATAAATGAAGATATATTTTTTAAACAAGGAAACCTTTGTACAGATTGTTGGCTCCACAGAAGCACTACTCCAGAGCTGGAAGATGCCTTAATCTTAAAATAGCCCATTTGTTCAACACTGACTTACAGCTACAAGAGTGACTGAATTTTACTTTGGAAATAACATTTACTCATAATAACATATTATGATATGCTATAATATGAGCTGTCAGGTCACATGTTAACATGGCGTATGTATTCTTTTGATACCTGAGTTACATTATTAGAGTTGTTTCTTAGTATCCATATAAATTTTCACTCCAGAAACACAAGGTGAAAACTTGTCTTAAGTGAAGCACATCTAGGTCAGTATGGTGGCTGAAAGTGCTTGTACTGGGTAAGAAAAAGAAAATAATTGCTTTAAAAACAACTTGGTGTTTGCTAACTTATAGTTACTGTTTTATACTTTTCAACATTTTTACTAAAGATTTTTTTTTATTGTTGGCTATAAAATAACACTCAGAAGGATTTAGATACCTAATCATTTAAAACATGGAGCATGTTTGTATAATTCATTGAAGGCTTAGTTCTAAGCATTAATTAAACCATGTGCAGTGTTGTGCCCAAGGCTTAAAGAAAATGTGGCAGTATAAGAAATTTTTTTGTTTCTCTCTGCTTTTAATATACTCTTTTGTTGAACTTTCATGGGTATTTATACAGGTAGGGAAACAAAGGTTACGTGTGCTATAGAAATATTGGACACTGTAGGATTGGGTAGAAGTGGCTAGAAGAAAAGTAAAGCGAAAGACAAGCTACAGAAAGCTGCTGCTAAAGTATGTTTTCAGAGTGCTGCCTGCTGCTGAGTTGACTTTCAAATTTCAATTTAGGTAATGACTGAAATTTGCTTTGAAACTTTGTACAGTAATCCTATAATAGCTTAAACAGCAACATAAAATACAATGTGAACTAGGGTAAAACTGTTTAGCATAACACTGCTCTCAAGAAGGAAATTCTCACTTGAGTAGTCACTCAGAACTTCCATTCTCTGAGAGGTGGATTCCACTCTTACATGCAGGATTTTAAATCTGACTTCCTAACAGCAACCCCTTTCTGCCTAGACACTTATCCCCCTTTTCCTTTTGAAATCCAATCTAAGTGACAGGGATCGTTGCATTAATTCTAAAGAAAAATACAGTGTCCTATAGCGGAGAAACAATATACAGATGTTACTCCTGCTTTATACTCTGCTTAGTTAGCCACACACAAGCTAAAATGATTGCTTCCAGTAGTGGGTGGAGATCAGTTTTAACCAGCGTCTGTAAAAACATGTTATAGTTTCCTTGTCTATAAAACAGGGTTGGGGAGAGGGGTATTACGAATGATTTCGACTGGACGACCTTTAACATTCTTCAATTTCTAATTTTGCACAATACCTTACTTAACATTCGTCCAACAGATATTTTTGGAGTTCCTTCTGGACGCCAAACAATGTACTAGGGATAGCTCTATAATCTCCTAATGTAGCATAAATTTTATAGCCTACTATTCCAAGTTTATAATTTATAGGATTTGTCTAATTCCATGGGCTATATTAATATTAGATGTTAAAAGGAAGTAATTTTTTTCCCCTTTGAACTAGAGGAATGAGTTAGCTTTGAAAATATAGTTTGGGATACTATAATACAGCTTCTATCTTTATTTCAACACTGTAGTCTTAATAATCTTGATTCTAGAAAACTTACGAGAGTTAAGGGATATCGATTTACCAACCAGAAACATCAGTGTGGCAGTTTGAGTATTATAAGGAAATAGTAAATGTTTAAACGTAAGTGACGGCTTTCAGAAATGTCCGGGTACTTCTTGTGGGTATTTTTACATTTAGGTCAGAGGATTTGCATGCACCTGATTAACAACTGAGGAAACTTAATTTTCCCTTTAACCTATTTGGGTGCTTTTGTGGTGTTTCTCTCTTTTTCAGTTCTTTCAGTATCTGTTAACATCATCTTAATAGCATAGTAAACACCTTTTCAGGAATTTTCAGCTAAAGCCTTTTAATTTAGTTACCTTTGGTTCAATTAATTTATGGCCAACATTTGCCACGTTCTAAATATTTGGCTTCGTTTAGTTGCACATATTAATGACTGTTCAGCAAGGGCCTACAAGTGGTATGGGAATCAGGGACAGGCTGCCTCTTTGGTATTTCTCTGGGATTGATGAGCGCTGCCAACCTTTGCAGAGAAATGGTCAAAATGAAGCCCTGTCAGAATTCATTAGTACTGTCTCTGTTCCTTCAGACACTTGAACAGTTGTGATATTTAAAGGAAAATAAAGTTGAATTTCAGGTCTTGCCATTGCCATTAAAAACAAATTAGACGGGAAACTTGGTTTGACGTGGGTACAAACTTACTTGAATATTCAGTACCTGAGGCATCTGACCACTGTCACTGTGCCAAACCAAAGAGCAGCTACAGCTTAGTGGTCACTGAACTTGCACCGCTTACATAGTAGAGTTTCATCTTTGCATATGGATGATTTTTTTAAATCCTTTTACATATTTAGTGGTTATGATCCAATGTGTCATAAGTTAATTTAACTTAGTTTAAATCAAATATGCAATGTTTACTTGAATTTATTTCTATTAATAGCAGATTTTGACTGTTTGTAGGATTTGCAGATTTTTCAGTCATGTGAGATTTCCCTTCAGTCATCTTTAAAGCAGATGCATATTAAGGGCTGTTAGGATCTGCATATTTGGGGCGCTGAAAACACAAGTGACTTACAAATATGCTTTGCTTACATTTTGTTCTAGGACTAGCACTGCTATCAATGGAAAGTATTTTTAACTAATCTATTAGAGAAATTAACCATATTTTTGCATTTCAGCCAAAATAAAGGCCGTATCTCATATTCTGTAAGATACAGCTAATATGTAAATCTGAAATTCATGTGTTTCTTACGATCTGAACTATATTTTCCAACTTAAAAATGCAAGATAGATTCAGCAAGGTCCATATTTTTCTAACGACTTCACTTTATATTATTTTGTTGAGTTGCATAAAGAAGCAAGGAATTGTATTTGTATTAAAAGCTTCAGAAAGCTGTTGAGTTTATCACATTTGTACGTGATTGCAGGTTAGTCTATGCCCATTTACAGAAAAGGTGAGCGCTATTTTAAAGTGATCTTTAATATGTTTTTATATAAACAAATTTGAAATACAGTTTACTTTGGTTGTTTTTACATATCATGTCCCGTAAATCTTGTATTTGTTTCTCATAAGTGTAACGCTGGACCATGACTTAATGTTATCTTTGCTTTGTCTTTTGGGTGGCCTAACCTACATTAACACGAAGGCTGAACATTTTAAAACTTGTTTTTCCAAAAATCATAATAACGATTACTTTATTAATAAATAAGTAAAGTCCTGTATTTGAACAGCTGCTGTTGTTGTTGTTAGGGGATGGCTGTTGCTTTAGTCACCTGGCAGGTGTGGCAAGGTACAGTGCTGCCTTGGGAAAGCGATGGGGCTGATCCTTTGGGCAACCACGGGGACCGACCCGAGTACGACGACACTGTGGTCTACCTACGCCAGAGCACACGCGGCTTTATCAAACAGGTTTTAATTTAGCTTTTATTAAACAATTTTCAATTGTCCCCTTCATCAAACCTAAGAACTTCCGTTCTTTGAAAGACATTCTGTTAAAAGAATGAAAAGTCGAAGACTGGAAAAAAGAATACCTGAAAAAGGACTCATATCCAAAATACATAAATCATCCTTGAATTTCAAGACTGAGGTGACAACCTGATTTTTTTAAAATAAGACTATTTGGTTTGTTTTTTGGCTGCGCCGCCTGGCTTAAAGGGTCTTAGTTCCGGGGGAAGTCCCCCAAAATAGACGCTGTCCAACTGTCCACCTTTAGGAGCAAATCTCACCAGAAACCTCTATTTTTAGGAGCGCGTTTAACTGGAAAAGTAGATTTTTTCATGTCCGCTTTAGGCAAGACCTGTCGGCAGAAGGTCAGCGAGCATGCACGGCAAAGCCCCCGGCGGAATCTCGCACCGAGGCCCAGATGCCAGAACGCGGTCGGCAGCTTTATCGCGGCTGCGCGCAGGTTGCGTTCCGCATGCCGTGTGACGCGGACGCCGCCCGGTTCCGTCCTCAGGGCAGAGAAGCGAGACGCGATCCGACCGAGACGCGCTGCGGGCGGTGGGGAGCGCGGGCCCGGGGCCTCCGTCGCAGACACTCGCTCGGCTTGGCCGGGGCTCCGTGGGGCTCTGGCCAGAGGCTCCCGCTCGTCGCCGCAAGACGCAGGCGGCGTGGCGCGGGTCAGGACCACTTCCCGGTGACCTTGAGGTGGCCGAGCTGGTCCTCCAGCCGTCGGTGCGCGGGGAACCTGGCCACCTGCGCCGCCTTGAGCGCCTGGAAGGCGGCCGCCCGGCGGGCCGCCGCGTGGCCGCGCTCCTGCTCGACCGTGAGGAAGGGCCGGCTCAGCCAGTAGTGGTTCTCCGCCTCGACCTCCAGGCGGCGGACCATGTTCTGCTTCGCCTGCGCCGACACGGGCCGCGGCCGCCGGTGCTTCCCGATCCACTGCCGGCCGGGGATGCGGCCGCGGCGCAGGAGCGCGGTCAGGAACATGGCGCCTGCCGAGAGCACAGAAGCGGGAGTCAGCGGCGCGCCGGCCGCGGGGAGAAGGGAGAAGGGAGCCCCGCCGCCGCCCGTAGGCCAACCTGACCCCGCGCCCCAACACTCACCAGCCGCACCTCAGGGCCGCCCTCCGCACGCCGGCACACGACGCCGGAAGCAGGAAGCTGGAAGCCGGAAGCGCGCTTTCTCGACGCGCCACCCGTCTCCTCGCGCGAAGCTTCAGCTCTCGCGAGAAGGGTCTTGCGCGAGTCGCGGAACCAATGGCGTTTCCGGCGCCGGGATTCAAACGTGCGCGGGCGCTGAGGACGAGTGCCGGGCTCGTCCATGGATCTGATCCGGGGCTTCTGCGGGAAGCTGCGGTCTCTGGCCGTCACCCTGGACGGCGAGACGGCCCGGCTGCAGCGAGCGCTGGACGGAGAGGACAGCGGTGAGTGAGCCGCGTGAGGGACGCTGGCGCGCGCGCTGGCCGACCGACAGGCGGCTGACTGTGAGGAGCCCTCCCGGGGGAGGCGGCGGCGCCCTTCGCCCCAGGCACCCCCGGGCCCGCCCAGCGCTGCGCGCAGCCTCTGCCCCGCCAGGGACGCGGGGCGGAGAAACAGCCGCACTTAGGGACCAAAGCCCTAATCGAGCCGGAAGGCTGGGCTCGCGATGCACGCGCTCGTTTACACACGACGAGCTTTCAAGTGCACATAGTGGGGGCTTATCACGAAAAATACGACCAAGAGAAGATGAAACGTTTCTTCTAACAGCAGCCGCTCAGCCCTGTTCTTGACATGTAGAGTGACTTTGGTCTCACCCAGATGGTCCACAGTTGCCGTGTATTTTCCCCAACAAACCGTACTGCCAAAACGAAAGCTAATCCGCACTACTGCTTTTAAAAATATAGGTAAAGCAAAATCCTCCGCCACTAACGTTTGTATTAGAGACTTTCTGAAGTTGTTGCAAGAGTAGTGCAGATTTTGAGATTATTTTGTGCGTCATAACTGTAATCCGCCTTAAAATTTCGCACCCCGTAGACGCAGACTCATTTTCCTTTAACTATATTATGAATAGTTTTCCAGCCATTTAAAAATGTTTATGCTTGTGCCTGTGAAAGCAATATATGTGTGCACGGCAAAAAATTTGAGGTAACGCAGAAGTAGTTCTTTGCTATAACTTAACTGTCAGAAGACACAGCTATTAATAGTTCAGTAGCTTTTCTACCATCCTTACTTTTAGCGTTGCTTGTTTTGCTTGACTTTGTTTACGTAGTTGAGATAACGCTAGAAGACACAAAACTGTATTAATGGTTTTGGATTTTTTAGACATAGCTGAATAGTTTTCCATAAAGCTTGTGCTAATTTATTTCCTTACCAATCTATTGCCTGGTTACACACACTCTTTTTTTCCTTTTCGTTTTACAAGAAAAAGTTGGAATAATTTTTTCAATTCCTGGCCCGCATGTATTACGGAAAATATGGAATTGTGATAATTAGAGAAAATGAACATCCCCCAAAATCGCCTTCTATGATCACAGTTATGAATCTCATAAAATTCACCATGTTAAAGGATACAATTCAGTGGTTTTCAGTATCTTCACAGAGGTGTGCAACCATCATCACACTGAGTTTAGATTTTCATAACCCCCCAAAACAAACCCCGGCAACTGTTAACAGCCACTCCCCGGAATCTTGCTCCCACCTGCCGCACTGCTTTATGCGGCCGCTAATCTACTTTCTGTCTCTCTAGATCTGCCTATTCTGGACGTCTCCTATAAATGGAATTGTACAATCTGTAGTCTTTTGTGACTGACATTTCACTTAGCGAAGTGTTGCAAGGTTCATCCCTGTCATGGTAGCATGTATCAGTATTTCATTACATTTTATTGCTGAATAATATTTCATTGTATGGATTTACCACATTTTGTTTATCTGTTCATCAGCTGATGAACATTTGGGTCGTTTCTACTTTGGCTATTATGAGTAATGCTGTTGTAAACACTCGTGTGCCAACGCTTTATGTGAACGTAATGTTTTCAGTTCTCTTTGGTGTGCATTTAGAAGTGGAATTGCTGGGTCATGTGGTAAATCTGTGTTTAGCTTTTTGAGGAACGACCAAATTGTTTACCAAAGTGCACCACTGTACATTTCCACCAGCAATGAATGAGGGTTGCAATTTCTCCACATCCCCATCAACATTTGTTATTGTCTGTCTTTCTAATTATAGTCATTCTAGTGGTATGAAATACAATATCATTGTGTTGTTGATTTGCATTTTCCTAACGAAAATTGGTCAACTCTTTTTTTTATACAACAGGCTCTTATTAGTTATCCATTTTATACATATTAGTGTATACATGTCAATCCCAATCTCCCAGTTCATCCCACCACCACCACCACCCACCCCCGCTTTCCCCCCTTGGTGTCCATACGTTTGTTCTCTACATATGCGTCTACTTCTGCCCTGCAAACCAGTTCATCTGTACTATTTTTCTAGATTACACATATATGCGTTAATATACAATAGTTGTTTTTCTCTTTCTGACTTAACTTCACTCTGTATGACAGCCTCTAGGTCCATCCACATCTCTACAAATGTGAAAATTGGTCAACTTTTAACAGGTGGAAGGAGATGGTCTTGAAAGGAGGCATGTTTTAGAAAAGAGAAATCTTTTTAAAAACTGCTTCTATGTTAGGTATATGCCCAACTGATTAATAAGAAAGGTGATGGTACAGTGGGTAAAGGATGTCTTTTCAGTGCCAGGTCAATTGCACACTCATATGGAAAAAAAAGAATGCATCTTGATCCTTACCTCTTGCCATACACAAAAATCAGTTCCTGATGGATTGTAGCTCTAAATGCAAAAGGCCAGGACTTCCCTGGTGGTGCAGTGGTTAAGAATCCACCTGCCAATGCGGGGGACACGGGTTCGAGCCCTGGTCCCGGAAGATCCTACATGCTGTGGAGCAACTAAGCCCGTGCACCGCAACTCCTGAGCCCGCGTGCCACAACTACTGAAGCCCATGCGCCTAGAGCCCATGCTCTACAACAAGAGAAGCCACTGCAATGAGAAGCCCACACACCGCAATGAAGAGTAGCCCCCGCTCGCCGCAACTAGAGAAAGCCCGCGTGCAGCAACGAAGACCCAATGCAACAAAAAATAAATTAATTAATTAATTTAATTTAATTAATGCAAAAGGCCAAACGATAAAGCTTTGAGAAGAAAACAAAAGCATTGTCACTGGCAGAGATTTTAAAAATAGGAAACAAAACGTGCTCACCATAAAGGAAAAACAGCTAAGTAGGACTGCATTCCCTCTTCCTTCCTCCAGTCCCTGATCTGAGTGCTGATTACGTAGGTATGTTCACTTTGAAAGTTCATCAAACTATATACTTATGGTTTCTATACTTTTCTGTATGTATGTTATAGTTTAATAAAAATTTTAAAGAAAAGTCTTAACACTTTTCTTTGCAAATGACAGGATATAAATTATAAATAAGTATCTACAAGGATTTTATAATTCTAAAAAACTATACTAAATTACATTTTCTTTCTTTTTCCTCCTTTTCCTTGTTATACTTTTTTCTTTCAATATTCATATTGAAGACTTTGAAGATTATCCAATGAGAGTTTTACATGACCTTCATTCAGAAGTCCAGACTCTAAAGGTATCAATCCTACAGTATTAATTTATCATTTTTATGTGGTAATTTAAAAAAACTAAATAGACTTAGTCAAAAGTTAAATTAAAATGTACTTTCTTTCCTCATAAAAGGATGATGTCAATATTCTTCTTGATGAAGCAAGCTTGGAAAGTCAAGAAAGCATTGGTTTCATAAAGGCAACAAAAGTACTGATGAAAAAAAATTCAATGGATATCATGAAAATAAGAGAGTTTTTCCAGAAGTATGGATATAATCCACGTGCCAAGGAAAATTCAGGTGTGAATAACTTGCATTTTATAGCATTTGTTTTAGTATTAAACAAAGAAGGCAGCATGATTAAGACTACTATAGGCTTGGCCATTGTTTCTAGTTCTGACTCTGCCATTATGTGATAGTCCTTTGATCATTTATTCAGCAATCACTGTGTTCTGGATGCAGTGCTAATCAGTGGTGCAATATAAAGACAGTCCTTGCTCTCCTTTGCAAATGCTAGATGAGAACCAACACAATGCTAGATGAAAGAAGGGTGTAAGATAAATCTACGTGACTTGAGGATAGTTGGTTTCTGGTCAGCTCTGCGAGTAAACAGCTGAGAGACCAACCTTAAGGCATGCTATTTCACTTTTCTCGTTCTCAGTTTCTTCTTCCATAGAATGAGAGATTTTTGGCTATATAAATTCATAAAGTCCTTTTTAGTTCTAAAATTCTAATGAAGGGTAGGATAGCATGATGGTTTAGAATTTAGAGTCAAACTGCCTGAGTTCACATCTCTAACTTCACCACTTACTAGCTATATGAATCTTTGACCAGTTACTTAACTTCGTACCTCACTTTCTCATCTGTAAATGAGAGAATTTTTTTTGTGTTTGGCTGCGCCGCATGGCTTGCAGTATCTTAGTTCCCCGACCAGGAACTGAGCCTAGGACCACGGCAGTGAAACCACCGAGTCCTAACCACTGGACCACCAGGGAAGTCCTATAAAGTAGATATGTTTAATAGTATCTACCTCTGAGGCTGTATAAGGGTTAAATGAGATAAAATTTGCTTAGAACAGTACCTCGTATGCTAATCACCCATTGTTAACTGTTGTTATTGTTATACTCATAACTGTGAGTAACTAATTTCAGTATGCTTCAGTGTCTTCATTTCTGTTATGAGAGTCTTTGTACATAAATAAAACATTAATTAGATTCAACAAATATGTATATATCGAGGATATATATGAAGGTATATTAAATAATCCGCATGGTATAATGGAAAGAATTCAGTTGACTTTGGTGTGGACAGGTTGACTTTGGTTACTCAGAAACTGGTTCCACCAGTTACTACATGTGTGACCTTGGATAATTTCTCTAAATTGCTTTTCCTCACTAGTGAACTAGAGATGCTAATACCTCCCTAAGAGGTAGTAATAATGGTGATTATTTTGTTAAACTCATCAGTGACAGCCTTGTAATAAATTCAACAATAGGTTTTTGGGTAGTTCTTGTAACATTTCTCAAAATTAACAGAAAGCACAATGCTAAAACAGCTCTGAATCAGGAGCTCTTCCAAGGGCCAAAAGCCACGAAATCAAAGTTCATAACTTTTTTTTTTTAATGGTGCATCCTTCACATTTAACATGTCGTGGCTTATCATGCACAAAAAACCAGTATCCTATCCTAGTTCATTTCGGTTGCCAATCAAAACAAGGAAAGTAATATCTTCATAGAAAAAGTGTGTACCTCTTCACCTCCTTCAATCCTTCACTTCCTTCAATCTGTAATGACTCCCTAAAAAAAAAAAAAGTATAAGTATTTTCTTTTTAATATTTATTTATTTATTTGGCTGCGTTGGTCTTTGTTGCAGCATGTGGGATCTAGCTTCCTGACCAGGGATGAAACCCGGGCCCCCTGCACTGGGAGCACAGAGTCTTAGCCACTGGACCACCAGGGAAGTCCCTTCCCGGTATTTTCTTAAAAAAGATGCAACAAACAGGAAATTTTAGAAAATTTTATTTCCCATTTCTTTCAATAAATATGTATGATTGTTACAATTAATATTTCCCATTTAGCATCCAAATGTTATCTGTTCAAAATCATCTAAAACAAATTTCTTTATTAACTCCCTCCAAATGCTTAAACATATGGCAGCATTTAGAATCAAAAGATGTGGGTTCAGATCTTGGCTCTTTAAATTCTATCAGCTGAATGTTCTCCAAAATGTTGTTAAGAACCTTAATTTTTTAAATGAGGAAAAAATATTCAAAGATTTTTTTGTGCTTGGAGCAGTTAATATGAAAATTAAATGGAGTAAAAATTAAATATAAAAATGCCTATCCCATCGGGGATTCTAAATACATTTTAGTTTCTCTTCCTTCATCTTACTCTCTCCTCTGTCTCTCCAGCCCTTTCCAATTACTGGTTAATTTTCCTTCTCTACTTCATACTACATTTCTTTAATACACATTTTATATTTGTCATTCTGCATTTTCTTCCACCATTCCATTCTCTACTTTATACCTTGCTGTCTCACTGTCTCACCGAAGCCCTATCATTTGTTAAGTTAATCTCTGCCCAAATCCTGACCAAATCCACTTACCTTCTTTCTAGGTATCCTCTTTCACTTTCTGTTGTCTCTCACACCAAAAACTAGTATTTCTCCTTCTTGAACTCTTTCTTGGCATTGTAAGTGCTATCCTGGATCCAACCTAAGTTCCACACCAAACTTATTAACCAGTGGTGTACCCAGGAAATGGCAGAGGACTGTGGGAAAAAGTATAGTTCTTAGTAAAGTTATTTAGTCTGAGATGTACAGTGTAGTGGTTAAGCATATGGGGGTCTGGAGTCAGATATAACCTATTAAAGATTGAGAAACTACTTGTCTCACTAATTTCTCCTCTGATTTCTCTCAACTAGGTTTTTTTTTTTTTTTTCAACTAGGTTTTTGATACAGGTGTTCCAGACTGACTTAGGTTAAAAATTTATATTTGTGTAACAGTCTTTCCTTTTTACCTTAGGCCATCTGTAAGTTAGAAATCTAAAATAATATTTTACTTTGTGTTAAATCTAGATTGTAGTTAATTCCACACTGTAATTAAATGTCATTACATGATAAGATAGTTTCATAATATGTTAAGACTGGTAAATCACATTAACTGAGAAAGTAAGGAAATGACACTTCTATTTGTGAGTATTGTTTTTTCATCTTTTAACATTTTCGTTTACTCCCCTTCTCTAATGTGTCACCTAGATGAGATATGGGTGGACGAGGCGGTACATGTCAGAAATTTAAAGGGACAATTGAAATAAAACCTTAGAAAATAAGGAGAGAGCTAGGACCTTTGCTGATTTGGGGCATTTCAAATGGAGCTGTCTTATGTGGTTTTAGTATATGACATTTTCTAGTCTGATGTTTGACCAGAATATGACCTTGATTTTTCCTCCCAGTGGATGAGCAAGAAGTCATTGACTCTAAACCAGAGTCCAATAAACGTGACAATCCTGAGAAGCCTGATGTGAAGGGTGATTTGTCGGATTCTGCTCCTCCAAGCAGTTCTGTTTCTGAGAAGCCTCCGCGTAGTCCACAACTTTCCGATTTTGGACTTGAGCGGTACATGATATCCCAAGTTCTGCCAAACCCTCCCCAGGCAGTAAACAACGAGAAGGAAGAGCCAAAAATTTTAACTCCATTTTCCAAACGGCCACTAGTAAAAACTCCCAAATGTGCACTAAAGATGGATGATTTTGAGTGTGTGACTCCTAAATTAGAACACTTTGGTATCTCTGAATATACTATGTGTTTAAATGAAGATTACACAGTGGGACTTAAAAATGTGAAGAATAACAGGTAAGCAGCTTTCTTAAAAGGAGCATTTTATCTAACTTTCTAAATCTTTTGTATTTATTGATGTTTTTTTCTCTAGAAGAAATACGTCTCAGACAATATCTTTCCTTCAAAGATTTTTCAGATACTTCATATTTCAAACTTCTCTGAATCACCAATTCCATCAGTAAAGTGTGAGCTATTAGTTTCCTCAGGTTAGAAGATATAGAAGGAATGGTAAGAGCCTGAAAACAGATGGTATATGGTACGATAGAGAAGAAGGGATAAAATAAAAAGTAAAATTATTAAAAACTTATGACTGATTTGGTATGGAGACTTGGGAAGAGAAGAGGATCTTGGGTAAATCACAGATTTCTGTTGTGTTGCCTGAAGTGATGCTAGGGAACTAAAATAGGAACACCTGCAGCTTGGGATGCAGTAAAGGTGATGTGTTTCCTTACATGTTGGTTTTGAGGTGCTCTTAAGCTTAGGTATTTTAATATGAATTTGAAGCACAGTGATGAATTCCATACTAGACTAAAGAGATGGGGAGTGATTAGTATGGAAGTGGTAATTAATGAGTTACAATGAAAATGAAAATACCGCATATCACAACAGTACCACATATAAATCCATACCTTTAAGAACTGTAGTTATTAAAGAAAGAAAATAAACATTCAACTCAAAGTGTCAGAAAAAAACCCCACAACTGTGGGGAAAAGTGAAGGGAGTAAACACTAAAGATAAAATGTCATTACAAAATATTTTCAGAAGGGTAAAATTGATATGTTGAAGAATTGGTTCTTATTTAAACATTAATGCAAATGGCAAAATTAGGAACTGTGGGCTACATTTTTTATTTTTCAAGCTATTAGAAATACTATAGGGTATAATACTGGGAAATTTAGAAAATTCAGATAAATGAAAAAGTTTTGAAAACAACACAAAATTATCAAAACAGACTTGAATTAGAAAACCTGTATAGACCAAAAATCAGAGAAGAAAACTAGAAAAGTTATCAGAGAAGTAGCTCCAAAAAGCTCTGGGCACAGATGGTTTCCTAGATGAATCCTTTTATAATTTCAGAGAACATATACCTTCCATCTTACATAAAAGTTCTTTTTCTGAGAAGGAGACATATGTTCTAGTTCAGATGCCAACACCTAACCTGGGGACCTTCAGACTCAACAAACGCTAGTGAAATGGATACAACCATACCCATCCTGCTTACATAGAGTTAGTGGGGTATAATGGATAAAAAATTATAAACTGCCTTAAGAATGAGATACTATGAAAATAATGATTTTTAAAAAGAACTGTCATTCTCAGGGGTCCTCAAACTATAGCCAGAGACCAAACCCAGCCTACTGCCTATTTTTTGTAAATAAAATTTTATTGGAACACACACTCAAAAAAAAGTTATTTTTCTAAAACTAGAATAAGACAGAAAACTCTACAGTTCAGTTTGAGATTGATATACCCTTGATACAAACACAGAAAGAGCACACTAAAGGAAGCTATGGCCCAATCTAATTGTGAATATAGATGTTAAAATCACAATTAAAATACTCATAAATTGCATTCTACAGAATAGTAAAACTATAATGCATAACTTCCACGTTAAGCTTATCTCAGGAATGCAAAGATAGTTTAATATTTGGGAACTCATAAAATACACCATTTCTATGATTCAACAAGAAAAAAAAGTAGAGGACTTAACCTGGTGGTGCAGTGGTTAAGGAACTGCCTGCCAGTGCAGGGGACACGGGTTCGAGCACTGGTCTGGGAAGATCCCTTATGCCGCAGAGCAACTAAGCTCATGCACCACCACTACTGAGCCCGTGAGCCACAACTACTGAAACCTGCGCACCAGAGCCCATGCTCTGCAACAAGAGAAGCCACCACAATGAGAAGCACATGCACCACAACAAAGAGTAGCCCCTGCTCACCGCAACTAGAGAAGGCCCATGCGCAGCAACAAAGACCCAATGCAGCCAAAAATAAAATTAATTAACTAATTAAAAACTAGAATAATCTCAATAGATTATCCTATTATTATTCCTCAGTAAGGAATTTTATGAAATTTGACACCTGTTCTTCATTTAAATTGTTTGGCCAAACTCTAAGTGGAAAGATACTTCATTAACATAATAAACAATATGAATATCTAACTTAATAGTGAAGCTATCTGTTACCATTATTAAACATTTTTTTTTAATGTCATTCTTGATGTTCTGGCCAATGTAATGAGATAGGAAACAGAAATAAGTATTACTCTGATGTATTTCTAGGCCATGTTTTGTGCCTGGGCAACTCGAGAAAGTCACATCTAAAATTTCTAGAAATAATAAAAGTTCAAGAAAGAAGCTGATATATTGATGATATATTTTTTATAGTTATAACTATTTAAAGTAATATGCTTTCCTATATTTTATTAATAACTAGTTGGTAAATACAGGGGGGAAAATCATTGAAATTTGAAACAGGTAAAATGCTCATGCCAATTGTATGTGAAAGACCTATATGAATAAAACCATTAAATATTTCTGAGTTATATAAAGGGAAAATTAGGATGGAAAAATATACCATATTCCTGAATAGAATGACTATAATTAAGATGTTCAATCATATCAAGTTAATTTATGGATATCATACAATTACAATAAAACCTTGGGATTTTTTTTTTAAGGTAGAAAGGGATATTTGACAGAATTATTCTAAAATTATTTGGAAGAATAAAAAGTAAGGATAACTAAGAAAATAATGAAAAATAACAGTAATGAGGGTCCTTAACCTACTAGTTATTAAAATATATAAAGCTACAGTAAGTAAAGCAGTATAAAATTGGGACAGAATGGACCGATTGCAGGAACAGAATAGCCCAGAAACAGCCTCTAATTTACATAAGAACTTAATATATACTGAAGGTGTTTTTGAAGTAAAGATTATCCAGTAAGTTACACTAGGACAGTTGGTTAATTGAACCATCTTCTAGTATTCAGTGATATTCTTCTTTATAACTGTATTTCAGACATCTGGGTAATTGGCTAGAACTACCTTAAGATGGCAGGATCAGTCTTCTTAGTCTAAAAAAATGTTCTTAATCTCTATCTGTATACTGGTATAAAATTCCACTTTATGATTTTGAAGCCATGAGCTATACAATTCCTATATTTGAACTAATGTGTTGAACTCATAGCTTTCCTTTAAGTCAAAGTTTTTTTGGTTTTTTTTGGCCGCACGGCATGTGGGATCCTAATTCCCCGACCAGGGATCGAACCTGTGCCCCCTGCAGTGGAAGCCCAGAGCCCCAACCACTGGACCGCCAGGGAAGTCCCTATGTTAAAGACTTTCAACCCACTTCTAAGTCAAAACTGTCAATACAAAATGGTTCTTAACCTTTTTTTGAGCCATGGATATACATTTAAAAACAAAAAAACAATTTGTTCCATGGGACTACTGTTCCATAAAACATAACTGAATATTTGTCCAGACTTGATGATATATAGTAAGATTAAATTTTTTTCCAGAAGTTTAACTTTTTTTTGACATTTATTCCCTTATGAATCACGCCAGTGAGGAGGCCATAGAAACAGAACCAGTGACCAACAATAATTTCTTTGCCACTCCTGGCCCCATAACCCAGCCATTGGAGAAAAATGGTAAGTGTGAAAATCAAGTTACTTCTCAGCTGTACTCTTTTCAGACTATCTTTGTACCAAAATATGGTTCTATCACCTTAGACATTCTAACAGCCTTCTGCATCTTCTCGGTTCATAATATTGAATTATAGGAAGTGCCATTCCATTCAGGTTCAGCATGATTTCATACAAGGGAAATATAATTTTCTGGTATGTTTTTCATACTCTTCCTGATTGTATTCAGTATTTTTCAGCTTGTTTGTTTGTTTTTAACATTTTAACTTAAAACATATATATTCATTCACCAATCTTTTGATGTAGAGCCAATAATACCTTTTTTTGTTTTAGTTTAGCTTCAGCCTATTGATTAGAGTTCTACATTATCTTCCTTACGTAAACCACACCCAGAATACATCAGCTACCATTTCAAATTTTGGGTTTTTTTAATAGTACAAAAACTTAAAATCATTTTCATGTAGTGTTTTCATATTTGTCCCAGGAAACATGAAAACACTGGTTTTCACATAATATAAAATGAAAAATCCTAGAGTTTTATGATTTCTCTGAATAATTATTTATAATCATCTGGTCTATACCAAATTTATTGGAAATTTTTTTAAAGTAACTTATCTATCAGGTCTTTCCAAAGTTTTGGACATGTTTTCAGAAAAATTCTCTTTTTGTGCTAATTGCACTGACTTGTTATTAAATTAACAAATATTGCTGGTATAAACAGGTTTGAAAAAATACAACTGACTCATAGTAAGCTGAGCTCAACTTATAAGACCATGATTATATTGAATAGAGGCCTTTTTTTTTTAAAAAACAAAGAGAAAGAATGAACCACTACCTCCTTCACATCATACTCAGAAATCAATTCCCAATGGACTATAAACTTCTTAGAAAATGATAAAGGAGAATATCTTTAGGCCTTCTGAAGTGGGATGGATTTTCTAAAGAATAGCTTACCAACTGAAATCCTTTAATATACCATCAGCAGTATATTTCACGGAAGGAACAGAATGCTTACGTTTACCCATTAGTAATTTGGTTAAGTGGAGGCTTGTTAATAGAGTTTCTATTGTATTTAGTTTGACCCTATTTTTATGCCACGAAAGTGTCATTATTAGTTTTTATAGTCTCTACTTACTAAAATTTAGTAATTTGTTTACCATTGCTTCTTTTATCCCACTCATTCCTTCTGGGTTTAGATTTCCCTTTTTTTGTGTCACTCATTCTTTTTTTTTTTCCCTCCTGTGCTATCATTTATGTTATTTACTTACTTTAAAAATTTTATTGAAGTATAGTAGATTTACAATGTCGTCGCTCATTCTTGAATGATAATTTAGCTGGATATAGACGACTAGATTGACAGCTTGTTTCTCTTGAACGTTTTTGTTTTGTTTTTCGTTTTTTTTTTTTAATTTATTTATTTATTTTATTATTTTTGGCTGTGTTGGGTCTTCGTTTCTGTGCGAGGGCTTTCTCTAGTTGTGGCAAGCGGGGGCCACTCTTCATCGCGGTGCACGGGCCTCTCACTATCGCGGCCTCTCTTGTTGCGGAGCACACGCTCCAGACGCGCAGGCTCAGTAATTGTGGCTCACGGGCCCAGTTGCCCCGCGGCACGTGGGATGCTCCCAGACCAGGGCTCGAACCCGTGTCCCCTGCACCGGCAGGCAGATTCTCAACCACTGCGCCACCAGGGAAGCCCTCTCTTGAACGTTTTAAAGAAAGTATTCCATTGTGACCTGGTATCTATTGCTGCTGGTGAGCAGAGTGCTATTGGTCTGATTAGCTTTCTTTTGTGGAAAATCTGTCTTTTTTTTCCTGGTAGTCTATAAGATTTTTATTTATTATGTTTAGAATTTAGTATGATTTTTCTTTTTTTTTTAACATCTTTATTGGAGTATAATTGCTTTACAATGGTGTGTTAGTTTCTGCTTTATAACAAGTGAATCAGCTATACATATACATATATCCCCATATCTCTTCCCTCTGTGTCTCCCTCACTCCCACCCTCCCTATCCCACCCCTCTAGGTGGTCACAAAACACCGAGCTGATCTCCCTGTGCTATGCAGCTGCTTCCCACTAGCTATCTATTTTACATTTGGTAGTGTATATATGTCCATGCCACTCTCTCACTTCGTCCCAGCTTACCCTTCCCCCTCCCCATGTCCTCAAGTCCATTCTCTAGTAGGTCTGCGTCTTTATTCCCATCCTGCCCCTAGGTTCTTCATGATCTTTTTTTTTTTTAGATTCCATATATATGTGTTAGCATACGGTATTTGTTTTTCTCTTTCTGACTTACTTTACTCTGTATGACAGACTCTAGGTCGATCCACCTCACTACAAATAACTCAGTTTCGTTTCTTTTTATGGCTGACTAATATTCCATTGTATATATGTGCCACATCTTCTTTATCCATTCATCTGTCAGTGGACACTTAGGTTTCTTCCATGTCCTGGCTATTGTAAACAGAGCTGCAATGAACATTGTGGTACATGACTCTTTTTGAATTATGGTTTTCTCAGGGTATATATATGCCCAGTAGTGAGATTGCTGGGTCATATGGTAGTTCTGTTTTTAGTTTTTTAAGGAACCTCCATACTGTTCTCCATAGTGGCTGTATCAATTTACATTCCCACCAACAGTGCAAGAGTGTTCCCTTTCCTCCACACCCTCTCCAGCATTTATTGTTTCTAGATTTTTTGATGATGGCCATTCTGACCAGTGTGAGATGATATCTCACTGTAGTTCTGATTTGCATTTCTCTAATGATTAATGATGTTGAGCATTCTTTCATGTGTTTGTCAGCAATCTGTATATCTTCTTCGGAGAAATGTCTGTTTAGGTCTTCTGCCCATTTTTGGATTGGGTTGTTTGTTTTTTTGATATTGAGCTGCATGAGCTGCTTGTAAATTTTGGAAATTAATCCTTTGTCAGTTGCTTCATTTGCAAATATTTTCTCCCATTCAGAGGGTTTTCTTTTCGTCTTGTTTATGGTTTCCTTTGCTGTGCAAAAGCTTTTAAGTTTCATTAGGTCCCATTTGTCTATTTTTGTTTTTATTTCCATTTTTCTAGGAGTTGGGTCAAAAAGGATCTTGCTGTGATTTATGTCATAGAGTGCTCTGCCTATGTTTTCCTCTAAGAGTTTGATAGTGTCTGGCCTACATTTAGGTCTTCAATCCATTTTGAGTTTATTTTTGTGTATGGTGTTAGGGAGTGTTCTAATTTCATTCTTTTACATGTAGCTGTCCAGTTTTCCCAGCACCACTTATTGAAGAGGCTGTCTTTTCTCCATTGTATATTCTTGCCTCCTTTATCAAAGATAAGGTGACCATATGTGCGTGGGTTTATCTCTGGGCTTTCTATCCTGTTACCTTGATCTGTATGTCTGTTTTTGTGCCAGTACCATACTGTCTTGATTACTGCAGCTTTGTAGTATAGTCTGAAGCCAGGGAGCCTGATTCGTCCAGCTCCGTTTTTCTTTCTCAAGATTGCTTTGGCTATTCGGGGTCTTTTGTGTTTCCATACAAATTGTGAAATTGTTTGTTCTAGTTCTGTGAAAAATGCCATTGATAGTTTGATAGGGATTGCATTGAATCTGTAGATTGCTTTGGGTAGTAGAGTCATTTTCACAATGTTGATTCTTCCAATCCAAGAACATGGTATATCTCTCCATCTATTTGTATCATCTTTAATTTCTTTCATCAGTGTCTTATAATTTTCTGCATACAGGTCTTTTGTCTCCTTAGGTAGGTTTATTCCTAGATATTTTATTCTTTTTGTTGCAATGGTAAACGGGAGTGTTTTCTTAATTTCACTTTCAGATTTTTCGTCATTAGTGTATAGAAATGCAAGAGATTTCTGTGCATTAATTTTGTATCCTGCTACTCTACCAAATTCATTGATTAGCTCTAGTAGTTTTCTGGTAGCATCTTCAGGATTCTCTACGTATAGTATCATGTCATCTGCAAACAGTGACAGCTTTACTTCTTCTTTTCCAATTTGGATTCCTTTTATTTCTTTTCCTTCTCTGATTGCTGTGGCTAAAACTTCCAAAACTATGTTGAATAATAGTGGTGAGAGTGGGCAACCTTGTCTTGTTCCTGATCTTAGTGGAAATGGTTTTAGTTTTTCACCATTGAGAACGATGCTGGCTGTGGGTTTGTCATATATGGCCTTTATTATGTTGAGGTAAGTTCCCTCTAGGCCTACTTTCTGGAGGGTTTCTATCATAAATGGGTGTTGAATTTTGTCGAAAGCTTTTTCTGCATCTATTGAGATGATCATATGGTTTTCCTCCTTCAATTTGTTAATATGATGTATCACATTGATTGATTTGCATATATTGAAGAATCCTTGCATTCCTGGGATAAACCCCACTTGATCATGGTGTATGATCCTTTTAATGTGCTGTTGGATTCTGTTTGCTAGTATTTTGTTGAGGATTTTTGCATCTATGTTCATCAGTGATATTGGCCTGTAGTTTTCTTTCTTTGTGACATCTTTGTCTGGTTTTGGTATCAGGGTGATGGTGGCCTCATAGAATGAGTTTGGGAGTGTTCCTCCCTCTGCTATATTTTGGAAGAGTTTGAGAAGGATAGGTGTTAGCTCTTCTCTAAATGTTTGATAGAATTCGCCTGTGAAGCCATGATTTTTCAAGCTAAGGACTCATGTCCTTAATTCTGGAAAATTCTCTGACATTACCTCTTTAATAATATTACTTCTTTCCTAATTCCTCGATTTTTTTCCTCAGATTCCTGTAAGATATATTTTAGAATGTTATCCTTCAGCCTCCTTGGTTTTCTGTTTTGTGTTGTTTTTTTGTTTTTATAATTTTATTTGTTTTTGGCTGCATTGGGTCTTCGTTGCTGTGCGTGGGCTTTCTCTAGTTGCAGCAAGCAGGGGCTACTCTTCGTTGCGGTATGCGGGCTTCTCATTGCGGTGGCTTCTCTTGTTGTGGAGCGCAGGCTCTAGGCGCATGGGCTTAAATAGTTGTGGCATGCGGGCTCAGTAGTTATGGCTCATGGGCTCTAGAGCACAGGCTAAGTAGTTCTGGCACATGGGCTTAGTTGCTCCGTGGCACGTGGGATCTTCCCGGACCAGGGCTCGAACCTGTGTCCCCTGCATTGGCAGGCAGATTCTTAACCACTGCACCATCAGGGAAGTCCCTATTCATTTGTTTCTTAAGGGATAGTTAAATTGTTTTTTTTGTTTGTTTTTTTTGTTTACTATTACAGGCAGTGCTCTAGTTAAATTGTCCTTTGGACACATGTCTCTCACATCTTGGAGTAGAATTTCTAGATCAAAGGGGATGCACATCTTATTCTAGAAAATGCTAAATTGTCACTGTAGAGTGGCTATTGTGGTTTATTCTCACCAAGAGTGTTTGAGTTCCTGTTTCTCCATCTTTTTCAGCACTTGATTAGACTTAATAAACTTTTGCCAGTTTGATCATTTTGCTAACATGTTTACTTTTTCTCTTTGGTATTTTTAGGGTGCTTGCATACTTTGTTACAGATAGCAAATGTCCATATACACATGTTCTTGTTTCTAGGTTCTCTCTTCCGTTCCAGTAGCCAGTTCTTCCATCCTTGGCCAGTGTTACACTGCTTTTAGCTACTACAGCTATAGAGGAAGTCCTTGTATCTTGGAGGGCAAGTGGCCTTCCTTGCCCTCTTCCTCCTCCTTTTTCTTCTTCAGAAATTTGATTTTCCCATAAAGGTCTTACACAGTTTTTAACAGATTTATATGTAGGTATCTTATCTTTTTTGTTGCTATTGTGAAAAATATTCTTTTTCACATATATTTTTTATTGTTTGTTGATCTTATACTAGAACTGTTCATTTTTGTGTATTGCATTTGCATCTTGCAACCCTGCTGAACTTTTACTAGTGCTAATGATAATTAGATTGTGAATATGACAGTTTTGTTTTTTCTTGTCAAGTACACAATAGTTATAATTTCTTAAATTATTAAAAATAAAGTGCACAAATTAAACTGACAAAGATTATAATATAAAAGTTAAAATCTTTATTTCAGCCTTATTTTCAAATATGTATTTCATGCCATTGTATGTCTTCTAGATGCCAAGCATACACATTCTCCCGTGGCACCTACATTCTGCACTCCTGGTTTGAAAATCCCTTCTACAAAGAACAGCACAGCTTTGGTAAACTTCCATAAAATTGAAAGTGCTAATCTTTTCCCCAGTGAATTCGATACACTATTTCCAGACTCTAACAGTCTGTTTAAAAAACGTAGACTGTTGTAGCCTTTGGGAGTATATTTACAGTGTTTCCGGAGGGTCATTCGGCAGCAATTATCAAGAGCTTTAAAATTTTTCCATGCCCTTTAACCAGAATTTATTCTAAGGCACATTGGGACAAAGATTTATAACAATGAAGTTATAGAGGGAAGAATAGTGTTATTTATAAGAGCAGAATATGGGAACAAACTAAATGTCAAATGATAAACGGGAAGCAAAATATATTACGGTAAATCCATAAGAGCCAGTGTCATGTGACTAGGATGTTTTGAAAAACAGATAAGAACATACAGAATGTCTTCAAGAAATATTTAATGATATGGAAAATGATATATATGTGTATGTATATAAATACACACATACACATATATTTTAAGGAATAAGAATGGATAGAAACACACCAAAAAGTGGTTATCTATGGGTGATTTTTATGCCTTTTTTTCCAAATTTTTCCCATTGAACAAATTTACTATGTAATCAGAACCTCAGCCCTGTTTAAAGTTGGTATGAACACTTAAGACAACCAATATGGTAGATTGGGCCGTCCAGTGGATCTTCCAGCAGTGATGGAAATGTTCTGTAATCTGTGCTGTCCAGTGTGGTAGCTAGCTGCTGAGCACGTAAAATGTAGCTGGTGCATCCGAGGAGCTAATTTTCAGTTTAATTTTATTAATGTATAATTAAACTTAAATAGCACCATGCGACTTGTGGTAATCCACTGCTTATGTTCCTGGCCTCATTGCTGACGCTGCCCTAGGGGGACGGGCCGGGTTGGCATGAATGGGCTTTCTCCCTGGCAGCAGTGAGGGCATAGCTCATCCTCCTACAACTCTTACCTGGCCCAGGATAGTGTTGCCTGAGTCTGGGTGGTGAATCCGTCTAAATCTGGGGTTCAGCCAACAGGCCTATTTAGATTTCACATGAAGCTCTTGCTCAGCCTTCAGTAATGACGATGGTACTTTTTCCTCCATATGCCATTTCTTTGTGTCCTTGATTTTATTTAGTTCTCGGTCAGGGAAGAGGGGGTCATTTTGGGGCCTACTTAGAGATCACAACAGAACTAACAATTGACTAACAATGTTTATTTACTATATTACTTTATACCACCATAATTTAATTATTTCTTTTTATGCTATAGGTATCCACAAATTATCCATTATCAAAAACAAATAGTTCATCAAATGACTTGGAAATGAAAGACAGTACATCGTTAGTTTTAAATTCAGACGAGTGCTTTGAGAATTTTGCAGATCCCTCTTCTCCTACGATTTCTTCTTATGAGAATCTGCTCAGAACACCTACACCTCCAGAAGTAACTACAATTCCAGAAGATATTCGCCAGGTTATTTTTCTAGGCTATTGTTTGTTTTCTGCGAAAATACCTGAAAATGATATTTAACTGTGTTACTTATCATCGGGCTAATGTGCTGGTTTGGATCTAAATCTAAATTCTGGGCTGTTAAGCCTGTCTAAGACCACCTGGCTAAGGCTCTTCAGAGCTGAGCACAAGCTAGTGATGTCATCATGCCTTTGTTCCCTCATGAGGCATTTTCTCTTTAACTTCATGTTCTGAAATGTATTCTTATAATATTTTCTAATCATTGTTCAAATGTGATCACCATGGTGACCATTGTTTCCATTGGTGTTTCTAGCAAAGTCAGAAATGTCATTTACCTTCCAGTTCTCCAGAGTTGGAGTATCATGAATAACTTGTATCAGTGTTTCTTGAACTTGAGATGTCTTGGGCCTCAGTTTGAGAAACATTTGTTTAAATATATTAGAATATCTGATTCTTTTTTTTTTTTTTTTGGCCGCCGCGAGGTTGGCGGGATCTTAGTTCCCTGGCGAGGGATTGAACCAAGGCCCCAGCATTGAAAGCACCGAGTCCTAACCACTGGAACGCCAGGGAATTCCCATAGAATATTTGATTCTTTAGTACAACATAATTTACCAGTAGTCTGTTACTGGTTTATAGCAACTACCGACTCTACTAAATAACTACCAGCCTGATTCTTTGAGCATCCCCTCTTGATAAAAGTTACAGTGTTGGGGAGTTATTGCTTAAGCAAATGGAATTCTTAATAACCATTCTAGAGACCTTCCTAGCTTATTGAGAAGGGTAAAGCTACTTGGGGAAATACCCAAATGCCATTGGAAGGGACTCATCCTAAGATATCAGTAAAGTATTTGTTATCCTTCTTTCTCTGTCTTTTCTGCTTTCCTGGCACTATAATAAACTGAGGGAGGAAGGAGCATCTTCTGTCTATAGGCATTATATACAGTTTCCAGTTTGCCATAGTGATCCTTCTCTCTTCATTTCTGTGTTAAAGGAGGGAAACCTTGCATTTAATGTATTACCTCTTTGTGAAAAAATTATAGTTGATATTTCAGGTTCTTGTTTTTATAATCTTTATAGCTGACGATCTTTCTTTTGAGCATTTATTTCACCTCTTTCCTATATAGATTTCCCTAACGTCTTTGTAAAGGCTTGATTTGCTCTCAGGGAGGCACTGCTGCTTGCTTCCGTTAACCCAGCAGTACATTTAGAAGCTTTAGAAATCCCCGCTACACCCAAGTTAAACTTCTAATATCTCCATCTCTGTGCCGCTGAACGTCTGTGCTGCTAAATATTCTGACTGTTTTAAATAACCCAGATCTTCAAATTTTCCTTGGCTTTTTCTTGAATGTTTTATAACAGCTTCCAAATTTATATTATGTTGTTCGTATGACTTGGTGAAAGGAGTTTGCTTTTCTTTTAGATTTTATCAAAATACAACTCAAACCTAGCTACTCTGGTAGCAGTTAGAGAAGTGCCACCCAGCAAAGTGTTCCTTCCTCGGTGTGAAGGACAGGACGTCCGAAACGCTGGCAACAGAGAAAACTGGTGAAAGTGAGTATGTTCCCATCCTAAAGGGACTAGATGTGTTATCTGAGGAGAACACTGGAATGGTAATAAACATCTGTAATTGACATCTGCCAGCTAGGTAACAGCCCATCTCTCTTTTGGTCCAGAATTCGTGATCCCTGCATCTCAGGCTCCCACACTACCATGTTTTACAGTGTCACTGGGAATCTACTCCCAACCATATTATGAGTGTAAAAGTAGATGGCTTCAGTGTCGTGTCATTTGTTTCGTTGAAGGCTATTGGTTATACCTAATTGATATTTTCTATTTGTATCTTTCTACAGAAATGGTAGTGGATCCATCCTTCCATTATAGAAACTGAACAGAATGAGATGAAAGCAAATCTGCTCTTGCTTTAAAGCGTTTTTCACATTCCCCGACATCTTTCCCCTTTTGAAAATCCAACTCATATTAAAGATGAGCATGGACACTGATGTCATAAAATGCTTTTTATTAAGTTTGATTTAGTCTAACCTCAGGCTTGTTGACGTGTAGTTCAGTTACTCAGTTTTGAAAGATCATTACTATTTCACTGATTTCAAATTTACCCTGCCTAATGGAAGAGTATGGTTTAAGTAACATTAGGAAGCAGGATAAATAATTTTTGAAATTTAAACGTTACTGTTTGCTACTCAGATAAGGCCACCTTCAGTCTTCTTGGGCTAGACAGTTGTTGCTAGACCTGGGCTTCCTTGGGTCTAGCTCTGCCCTTCTGCCTCCTCTCATGACTGTCCCAAGTCTTTTACACCTTTTATTTCGACAATGCTCTTTTAAGGCACTGTTGTTTACAAATGACAGCTTAAATTAATTTAGGAAGAGAGGAATTTACAGGCCTAGGTAACTATACTGAAGTAGGTGTCTCGGACATTTGGAATTAGACACTTGCCTGCTGTCAGGACGGATGTTTTATTTTTACTTGTCAGCTTCATCCTTTCAAATCACCTCTTCCCAGCACACGGCTGCAACCTCTCCAGGTCCCCGTCCGGCTCGCGGCCCAGCAGCCTGAGCCTCACGCTCTGTGGAGGGTCCCCGGACTCCTCCTGGCCGGGTGCTCATCTCTGGGCTGTCCGCTGTGCCTCTAGAGCTGTCTGAGAGCTCCAGGCTGCCCTGTCCATGGAGCCCAAGATCCTTCCGGTCTAAGTAAAGTTGATGCAGCAATTATCCTCTTTTATGGTTGGGCCTTGAAAGTCAAATGTGAAGACTTGTCACATTGTGAATCTTCGTTTTGTCAGAAAATTGTCACTAAAACAAAACAATTTATTCTTTGTTCTAGGAACTACTGTGTAATAATTTTTTGCTAAATATTGATACAATGTAAAATTCAAGATACTTAGTTTTATTTTTCCAGGTAAGCTCTGGTCAGCCTTGTATACGATGGTGACTCCCAAATTATATCAGCCTTTTATACACTATTTACCATGGCTCTGTGTACCTAAGTCCACGGAGTGGACAGATTGCTTGAAGGAGGGAGTATATTCAAAGTGCACGCAGGGCTGAGTCCTGGAGTTCCATTTTAGAAGATGGAAAGAGGCAGAAAAATCTAGCGAAGGAGACGAAGAAGAAGCTGGTGACGTAGGAAGGAAATACTTCAAGCCGAGTGATCGATTCTATCAATATTGCTGAGAATCCAAGACAAGAGAATTACCACTGGAATTGGCAAAATTGCTGTTACTGACAGCACTGATTAATTCCGACAGCGTGCTCAGGACGGACGCCTGGAGCAGACAGGAAAGGTCGGAGGTGAGGAAGCAAAGGTCATGGACTGAGACGCTCCTTTCATGAGTTCTGCTCAAGAAGGGAGAGAAGAAATGGTGCTGCAGCCAGAGGGGGTGTGAGTGAAACCAGGTTTTTGAAGATGGGAAATAAAGAACGTTCCATTAATCATTTCTGACGGCCTGCTGGGTGTGTCCACCTGTCTTGTGATGGCCCCTCAATCCCTGTGATGGCCCCTCAATTCAGTCTGTCCAGAATTTCTCTTTCCCTGGCCCTTACCACTCTCCTCCTGTGATCTTAGTTTCTGCTCCCTAGAACTAGGATGCTTCCGGCTTATCAACCTTCAAACGTTACCCTTCAGTGTCTTCCCACTGCTCTCAAGATGAATCCAGGGTCCCAGCGTGGCCTCCAGGGCCGCCCCGTGTGACTCGACCCTCAGCTGCTCCTCCCTCTGGTCTCAAAACCTGGGCCCCAGCCGGCAGCCGGCCTTCCCTCTCCTTCCCTGCTTTCCTGCCCTGGGCTCCACACGCCCCGGGCTCCACACGTGCTCTCCCTGCCCAAATGGCTTCTCCCACCCACTCTGCTCAGCTGTCTGTCCCTCACATCCTTACGCTGGAGATAGCTGACGTTTTTGTCTGCCCACCACTCCTACCCCCTTAAAGGAAAACGCTCCGATTTTCCCTGAACTCAGCCCAGTTCCAAGACCAACCAAGCAGGGCACAGTCCCTGACCAGTTGGTATTGGGCACGTGACCCACGTCATATCCAAGAGAGCCAATTCTGGGACTTTGGGGAACTACTAGGAAGAGCAGCACGTCTTTCTGGACGTGCAGAGATGTGCACCCAGAGCCACGAAGGGAGAGGCCGAAGGCGGAGCTGCCGCAGAAGCTCCAGCAGGGGACGTGTGAGAGCTTGGAGGCCAGCTCCAACCCCTGTTCTTCAGGTACATGATTCATAAACTCCTTGTTTTCTCGTTACGTGAAGCTCTTAACAGTCCTGCCTCATCGGCTTCAGGACTCAGATTAAATGTCATTTTATCAAAGATTTTACCCACCTTCCCAGTCAGCACCCTATTCTCATCCTTTATAGAACTTGGTAGAATCTGTAACAGAATATTTGAGGGTACCTTTATTTAATGTCCATTGCCCCACTGGACCATAAGGTCAGTGTGGACAAGGACCTCATCTGCTTGCCTTGTTCATTATGACACTGGTACCTGCCAACTTAAAATATTTATTGGTTAGTGATAACATCAAACACTTACTGAGGTCTTACTATGCTAGGCATGGTTCTAAGTACATTCATTAACCCATTTCATTCTTAAAAAGTAACTCTTAGCAAATAGGTGCTAGCATTTCGACTTTTCAGATGAGGAAATTGAGGCTTTAATGCTGGACTTCTCTTTCCACGTCCCATTTCCCAGCCCAGATCTTGCTGACCGCCTCTGGGGTGTGTCCCCTCCCCACCGTCCTCCGCTGCGCCCCCGCGTGTCACCTGAGGGCAGAAGCATCTCATGGTCCTCTTCATCCAGATCTCTGGCCAAACTCCTGGTGAGTGCTCCGGGTGTCCCTGCTGTTTCCGCTTCAATGCCTTTGTTCACCCCACACCCTTTATCTACTGGGAGCCTAAATCCAAGCCCTGTGGGCGCTGAACAAGGTCACATGCCATCCTCAGCAGCAACTTCGCATGACACCGTCTTATCCGCCTTTGATCATTGGGCATTTACACCTTTTGTTACCAGACTAAGGCTTTCTGAGGAAGGGTCTGTGTGTCCTTTGTCTGCACCCCCAGGCCCACGGCATTCACCCATATTTTATTCCCTGGAAGTGCGGGAGGAGCTAGTAATACTACAAATTCTGACAGTTTCCAATAATGTATGCAGGTTTTGAAAATGCCTCAGGTGGTTCACCTCAGTCATAGTTTAAACTGCCGTAATTTCATCCTCTGTGGGACATTTTCTGAGCAGTTGGTTGCAGCTGGGTTGGCCTGCTAGCGTGGGAAGGAGCAGGAAATTCTGACAGCCGAAGGCATGAAGTGAGGGGGCTACAAATGCCTTTTTTCTTCTTTGTTTTTAAAACAGCTGTTTATTGAACATTCCCTCTCTACCATGCCCCTCCTCTGAGCCCCCTTTCATTTGGCTCTTCTCAACAATGTTCTGAGGTAGGCGTGTGATTAGAACACCTTTATACAGTAAACTCCTCACGACATTCCCAGGCTGATGGGTTTTGCTTATTAAAATTATCTTAGTATTTATTTAGTATTAAAATTGCTTTTTAGGCTTCAGCCTATTCCTCCTAGGGATTACGGGGGTGGGGGAGAGAGATCAATGACTGTCTTCATAGAAGAGTTGCCTAGTTCATGATTAATCCTACCAGAATAAATATGCTTCCTTCAAGCTTGTTCCGTTACAGGTTCCAAGAAACTGCAGCAATTTGTGAGAACAACCTATATCTAAGCAATACAATACACACCAGAACACTCACACCTCACCGGGAAACCATGACCATATCATTTCCTTAGAAGACAGGTGTTTTGGTTTGTACCAAAACTGAAGCAGGTCCACGTACTCTGGATGACGGTCCCCTGGCAGCAGTCTGCAATGCAGAGGACAGCTTCACCACGAGAGCAGTACCAGTGCAGCGGGCGGAAACCAGCTGGCAGTGAGCTGAGGACAGCACAACACTGTTTTTGGAAACGTATGTTTCAAGTCACCTGTCGTTGGCTCCCTAGCTTCCCAGCCCACTTGCGAGCTGTTACGTAAAGCGGGCCTCCACTTCCGCTGAAGTGAACATGGTAGCCGCTGCCTGCACCTCAGTGCTGAAGGTTACGTGAGGTCAGGCACCCCCGCGCTCCCAGCACAGCTCCGCACTCAAATTATAAGCTGCTCAATTTCACAACAGCTAAGTTTGGAGTTTGTGATAGAACAGAAACAGGTAGGCTGAGTTCTGCTCTATGTAAGAGTAACAAGAGTTTGCCTAACAGTTTAACAGCTTTCTTTCCCCTTGACAGCTGCCCCTACATGCACACACACACACAGAGTTGACATCTGAAACATCCCGAGCCAGCGCCCAGGATGGTAATGAAAATTTAAGTATAAACTTAACATCGACTCCCTACCGAGGATCCAGTAAATAGCTGAAAATGCCAAGCTCCTGTACGCTGTGAGAAAACTGAAGATACCACCCTCCGAAGGGAAAACACTTCAAGAGCCCGTGAGGCAGTCAGGACGCTGAAGGCTGAGCACGTGCCGTCACGGTGACCGTGACACAGCTCGGCTGCTCACTCAACGCCGTACTGTCACAGCCAGAGGTGAATAAGGACCAAGTACAAGCCTTTTCATTCTTAGCATTATATTCAATGATAAATTCACTAGGGATTCTTTAACTGTACTTCTGGTGGAAGATTGCAATCTTTAAAGGAAAAATTCCATGTTGGGACATAGAGGTGGCCTACAGACACATGGAAAGGTGCTCAACATCACTAATCATCAGGGAAATGCAAATCAAAACCACAAAAATAACACCTGACACCTGTCAAAAAGACGAGAGATAAGTGTTGGCAAGGGTGTGGAGAAAAGCTGTCTGCACCCCCATGTTTACTACGGAATTATTTATAATAGCCATGGTATGCAAACAACCTTAAGGGTCCATGGGTGGATGAATGGATAAGAAAGTTGTGAGATACAGACAGACACATACATACACATATATACATGCAATGAAATATTACTCAGCCATAAAAAAGGAAATCTTACCATTAGCAACAACTTGGATCTAGAGGGCATTATGCTGAGTGAAATTAGAGAAAGGTATCAAGTACCACATGATCTCACTTAGATGTAGAATCCAAAACACAAAACCAACCAACAAGACAAAACCAAACTCACAGATACAGAGAACAGATTGGTGGTTATCAGTGGTGACGGGGGCAGGGGTGGGCAAAAGGGTAAAGGGGGTCAACTGTATGGTAACAGATGGTAACTATAGACTTGTGGTGGTGATCAATTTGTAGTGCATACAAATAATGAATTATGTGGTATACCTGAGACTAATATATTGTTATGTACCAATTTTACCTAAAAAAAAAAAAAAATCCACGTTGGAACCAAGCAAATAAACCGCTTTATTTTCAACTCGCCTGGAATTACAGGCGAAGCCCCCATTGTAGGAGTTCACACCGTTGTGAAAAGTTGGCTTTCAGAGTCCTTTAATGAGTTCCTGCCTTCTTGATCTGCATAGTACGTATCTTCTCCATAAACAGGAAGGTAATCATGGCTTCTCTTCTCCAAAAATTAGGTTTAAGTTAATTGTGTGACTTAAGAAGCTCAAGCCTATCTAATGTGAATGAATAAAGAATCTAAGGGTTTGGGCAAACTTCAGCGGAGAAGAGGCCCTAGATCTGGGTTCCAGGCTTGCATCTGTCACCTGTTGACTGCACCAGGGACCCCAATCCTATAATCATTAGATTTAAAAGGCTGCTTTTGTATGTACAAGATCAAATTACTGCAATTTTACTTTGCTAATACATTTTTTCAAATTTTGGAATACACATTTTCAAAATTTTCTACTGCAGTAGACGAAAGGTAATTGGCCTCATCACATACTGCACACTGTTTATAAACTTCAAAATGAGACTGTAACAGTGCCGTGGTAGAGATGGCACCCGTTCTGACTGAACTCTACTTTATAGCTAACTTTGTTTCTTACATGTCAGGCACTATTCTAAGCCCTTTGCAAACATTTAATTAGTCTTCACAATCCTATGGGCTGTTACCTCCATTTTACAAATTTTAAACAAACAAAAAAAACAGGTTCAAGTAACTTGTCCAAGGTTGCTGTTAGTGTGACCAGGATTTAAATGTTCAGCCCAACTGGTTTTAACCACTGTGCATATCGCCTCTCAAATCAGACACGAGTCAGCCCCAGCACTGAACAGCGCGCGTGAACATCCCCTGCTTGACCTCATCCCTGACCTCCCTTGATCTTAAGATTCTTCTTTCATTCCTCCCTGTATTTTCAGATCTTCAAGGTAAACCTTCCCATCCTTATCCTAAGTTCTAACCCTTGTTCCTCTATACTACTTCCTGCCCTCAGAATGCCCCATTCTTACCATTTTTAAAACATAAAAAGGCCTCACTGTGGCACCCATCCTCCTTTTCTCTAACTTGTCATCACACCTTGATTCAGGCAGGCCGCTCCCTTCAAACAGACAGCTTCTTCAGCTTGCCTCAGCTCAGACTGTTCCAAAACGCCTCAGCTGCCCCTCCCACCTTCCCAAAGGTCTTCTTCCCAACTCCATACAACCTTCTGGGCGACAAACTCCTGCTCTATTTAATATAATCTCATGGCTTTCTTGTTCTGCCCCATTTGGGCTTAAACATACCAACTCCACTACTTAGCATAAACCCCCAATACTAAATTAAACCCTGAACCCATGCCCCGTTAACTTTCACACTCAAAGTGACTGCAACATATATTTAACAATACAGTTTTACATATAATGCTAAGAGCACTTTTCATATTTTACAGAAGAATGTGAAACATGGACCTTCTATTAATATTCATACCACAGCAAAGCCAAATCTAACTCCTAAATAGATGCATTACAATTTGTTTAGCGTTTAAAGGCTTAATGGCAATAAGGGGAGGAGGAAAAAGCAAAAGTTTATTTTACATAACTGAATGGAAAATAAATTCAAGAAATAGTAAATAAAATTCAGTATGGCCTCATGCGCCCTGAAGGAGGTGGTGCCCGATTTGGAGGAGTGATTGCTATGTCCAGATAGTCTCCGATTTGGAACTTCTGCGACTGCAGCGTCATGGAGTCGTCAGTCCCCTTTCTCCCAGACATGGTGCTGCCGATCTCCTTTACTCTGCAGGGAAGGAGACCAACTGTTAAAGGGTGGCTGGTCAATGCCAGTGTGTGCTACAAAGTGACCGTGGGGCCAGACTAGCTCCATTATCTTACAGCACAGTTAAAATGTAAGTACTACATTAATCTAAACCAGATATTAAGATGTATAAATCTGTAGTTCCCCCTCCACTAAAGAGATTCGTTGAAGGGATTATCCCTATCAGTTAAAACATACGGAAATCAAAGAGATTATAGGAATTAAGAATGAAAAGTTACCTACCGATAGCCAGGCCTTTTAAGATCTGTAAAAACAATTGCAAAATTGAAGTGTGTGCCCTTCTTTCTGGCTTCTGGGTAGACTTCTTTTACTAAACTAGTCAGTTCTTTCAAGGTTGCATCCATCCTGAATTTTTTTTTTTAGAAAAAAAGACATTACATTTGATTAATCAGCAATGATGTAACCAAGGATACTGACACACAGTGAGTTAATTACATGTGTCTCAATTGCAACTTTACAATTTTTAGAAACTGTCAGGGTCTTACAACTGAGTTAATTTTAAAGCACCTACTAATACTATTTGCCCCCAAATATTCCCCTTACCAGCCTCAGTGTTTGAAATTTTCATGAATTAAGGTCAGACTGGTAATATGCTAAAAGGGACTTCAGAATTACATATGCTACTTTTTGTTGCTATGTAACATCTCACTGGCCTAGTGACTTACCCACTTAAGGATAACTAGTCCAAATTAATCCAAATTCTTAAAATAATTGTTTTGCATTATTTCAAAGACATACTTTTCTACATTTTAGCATCTCCTTTCTAAGATTAAATGTTCTGATGAGTTTTACAATAGATGGACTCCTAAAGCCAATGAAACCTATGGAATTTTCAAGACTAAGCATAGGCTCCTTTCACAATATATATTCTTGCCCTGCCAACTTCTATTTGAACTCAGAATTTAATATAGTCCCTTGAGCTAATATTGCACAATCTGGAAAAACCTTTTAAAATATAAGCATCTTATATTATAAGCAACAGTCTAAGTTTCTGAATTGTTTTCTTCCCTGACAACTGGGAACATGAAATGGAGGACTTGGAACTTGAAGCAACACGGCCTGCAGAGTGCTATACGATGACCCTGGATACAAGGCACCTGTAAAGATGAGAACTCCAATGGACAGCATCGAGCAGGGAATCAAAACACCCAAGACATCATCTAGTTTTAACTCTGCACCCTATTTACACCATCTCTACCACATCATCCTCAAGTAGAACCATGGCTTCAACTGCAGTGAGAACAAAAACATCCATGATGACCACATCAACTTCTGTTCTCTCCTGCTGCTGAGTCCTCCTCAATATGCCCATAACAGAACTCAACAGTGTCCCCCGCAAAACATGCCCTTCCTCTCATATTACCCTCAAAACTACCATCACCCACTTAGATGCCCAGGTCACAAACCTAAGCACTGTTCAGTTCTTCCCATCTCTATCCTGTTGTTTCTACCTCCTAAAGACAGATCAAACTGGACTTCCCTGGCGGTCCAGTGGTTAAGACTCCACGCTTCCACTGCAGTAGATGCAGGGTCAATCCCTGGTCGGGAACCTAAGATCCCACATGCCACGTGGCACAGCCAAAAGACAGATCAAATCTATTTTTTTCTCTATCTCCACCATCACAGCTTTATTTCAACCTCTCATTATTCAAATCTCTGTATGTTGCTTCCAACTCATCTCAACTTTTTTTACCTGACATTCTAATGATGTTTATTCTGTGTCAATTATTCTCTGGTGTGTACAGTGTATACTTATGATATGTACCAGAAAGGACTCTTTCTTCCTCTCCAACAACATTTCCCACATACTGTCATCTTGCTCATAATGAACGTGGGGAATTCGGTTCACACCTTTCGTCAGTCCTTAGTGTGAGTCCTCCACAAGCTTCCCACCTGCTGAGGACTATCCCCAGACCAACAGCTGGAGTGCCAAGTGTTGCTTTCTGACTAGCAGTCTAAAGGGTGAGTACACAGGTGACAAATGCTAGAGCGCTCTAGGGGTTGAAGCCTTTGCTAGGTGACTGTGAGGGTCAGTTTCATGTGTCAATTTCGAGAAGCTACAGCCCCTAGTTATTCAAACACTAAGGTAGGTGTTGTGTAAGGTGTTCTTTAGATGGGATTAAAGTCTATAATCAGTTGACTTTAAGGCAGATTATCCTAGATAATGAGTAAACCTCTTTCAATCAATGAGTGAGCCTCATGCAATCAATTGAAAAGGCCTTCAGAGCAGAGCTACTTCCCTGAAGAAATTCAGCAGCTTATGCTGGAGAGTTCCAGCCTGCCCTTCATCATAACCTGCACCACAGGTTATGCACCACACACTAGGGACTTGGGTACCTAAGCAGTCCCCACAGCTGTGTGAACCAATTCTTTGCTATAAATCTCTCTACATCTCCTATTGGTCTGTTTTCTGATTGAACCCTGTTACAGTGATCTACATAATTCTCCTCCAATAACCTGTTTAGTGACCACCCAAGCACAGGACGCATCTCTCCTGTGGTGCGTGGGTGTTCCCGCAGCGCCACACGGTGCCCTGGACCTCAGCAAACTCAACCAGCCTCTGCTGGGCTCCTCTGGACCTCACTCCTTTTCCCTGACTTGTCTTGAGGCCTCCTACTTTGGCCCCTCAGTCTACTTCTACAAGCTGAGAATTCCCAATCTTCCCTCATTACTGCTTCTGGGAGTGACAGCAGGGCTCTGTGCTACCCCTCACCAACCATCCTGTCTTTGGCCACCATTTTGAGGTATAACATAAGGTTGTCTTTCCTAGTTTGGTTGCAGTTTATGGACAGGACAGTTTAGGAAGGGAAATTTTTGTAATTTCTTTCTTGATTGAGAGAGTCTGTGGAACAATCCCACCCTGCCATCTCCACCCTAAAGTCTTAATTAGCATTTATTTCATCTGCTGTCTCTCTGAGATTGTGTTTACTCTAGAGGGGCAGTACCCCCTTTATACCCTCTGGGTCTAAGCAAAGCACCTGGCAAATAGGAACTTCTAATTTGTTGGAGTAAATATAGACTTTAACATCTGAACAGAGGTGTTCATCAATCTATTGATAACAGTTCTTCCCTATAAGTTAAATCAACCTTCCTGAACTTTTATCCTGGAATAATATTGAACTAGAATCATACTACATAAATTTCGCTGAAAGGTGGAAACAACCCCTGAAGTGTTCATCAACAGACAAGTGGACAGACAAAATGTAGCACATCCTTCCAATGAAATATTATTCAACCCTAAGAAAGAATGACTTTTTGTTATATACTAAACCATGATGAACCTTGTAAACATAAGTGAAATAAGCCAGACACAACAGGACAAATCCGATATGAGAGCACTTATATGAAATACTTAGAATAGGCAAATTCATATAGACATAGAGGATCGTCTACCAGGGACTGGGGTAAGGGAGGAATTCCCATTGTTACTGCTTACTGGGTACAGAATTTCTGTTGGGGGTAATTTAAAAGTTTTGGAAATAGTGGTAATGGTTGCACAATGTGAATATATTTAATGCCATCAAATTGTACCCATAAACAAAATGGCAAACATCACATATATTTTACCATACTAGATGTAGTTTTAAAAATTATACACCTTTTACTGCTACTAAAAAGCCACGATAATGTCCAACCAAGGAGCTGCATGCAGCTTGCTGTATGTGATGCTCCTAGTCAGACGCGGGGTAGGAAAGGTACACTTGAGGGGGAAACGCTCAGGGGCAGGTCTTCGGGAAACACACATCAAAAGCTTCTCCGTTAAGCACCACAACAAAAAGCACGCGGTTCTGTTTTTTTCCATGTTACGACACCTAAGGCTTAGTATTATGTGCAGACGCTCTACGAGGACGACAAATATCACCCAACAGCACCACTCCCCCTCCCCATGTTATTCTAGCACCACAAACTCGACCAAGTTTAGGGGCGGCTACCGCACTGAACGACCTACGTGTCACTTTCGTACCAAGCAGCCACGACAGTGACAGCAACATTGGCTCAATTCTTTACAACCCAAAAGTTTCAACCTCAGACGTAAAAGCGCCACAAGATAAGCAAATACCCATTTCTCCAACAGCTGAGACCCCGACTTCCCGCGAGTTGCGCCCAGAGGCCCCGAGCGCTGGAGGAACTGAAAACGCGGCAGGCGGGCCCCCAGCGACCCCCGCCCCGACGCCAGGCCCTGACTCACCAGGTGTAGATCTGCAGCTCGCTGGACGGCACGTTTCCGCGGGAGAACTCGTCCATGCGGTGGTGGCGGCCGTTGTTGGTGGTGAAGACGCGCAGCAACAGCGGGCAGGTCTGGGGGCGGGAGAGGCGAGAGTCAGGCGGCGGCGAGCACGGCCCCTTCCTTCCTCTCCACCCCCGCACGGCCGCCCCCTCCCGGCCGCCCCTCCGCCCCGGGGCCACCTCTACCTCTCCAGACCCGCACCTTCTCCCGATCGATGGGCTTCTCGGGCTCCTTCTTAATCTCCTCCTGAGTAACGCGCGACTCCACCGCCATCTTCCTCCTGCGGCCCGCTAGACCCTCGCCCTGACCTCCGACCCCAACAGCGAGCATAGGAACCAAAACTCTCGCGAGGAGACGCTCGAGAATTTATAGACGACCGGCTTGGGGGCGGGGCGTCTCTCGGCGCAGGCGCACTAGGCGGTGCGGGGGGGCCCGGCGGGCGCGCCTGCGCGCTGCGTCCTGGGAAAGGGCGGGCGCCGGCGTCGCGGGCGAGACGCTGAGGGGCGGGCTCGCGCGCGGAGGGACTGCCTGAGGGAGGCGGGCGACGGGTTACGGAAGGTAAGGGTGAGGGCGCGCTCGGAATAACCGTGGGCTGCCTTCACGGCCAAGGGGTGGGTTGCGTGGTACTACAAGCCCTAACGGGGGAAGGCTGGCAAATCTGAGTAAAGTGAAAAAAAAAGAAAAAAAAACTTCTCAGAGAAAGAAGCGGCAGGCCCGGAGGAGACGCCCGACAGGCGTGTGGTGGCTGGAAAGCTAGTGTCCGGGAGGCCCAAGGACTCCTGGAGAAAAGCACAGACATCCCGGTGGGAAGTGGGCAGAAGAGTTGGGCAAGTGCTTTAAAACAGAGGAAGCCAGGTGGCCGGTCAACGCAGAAGGCGTTCGGGCGCAGTGCTAACCCGGGGACGCGTTAAAACCACAGGGACCGGCTTAGGCTGGTTGTATTCTAGACACACTGCACCCGCTGGCTTGGCGGAAATGAGACGCTCTGACCGCCGTGGCTGGACCGCGGGGATCCTCTGACGCTGGCGGCGGCGTAGGCCGTGCGCCCACTCTGGGCGGTTGAGGGTTGTGAAGCAGAGGTGAAGGTGCGTGTACTTCCGATCTAACAATTCCGCTCTGTGGTATTTACCCTAGAGAAAACCTGGCTCAAGGACACCCGGAGACGCTACAGGAATATTCCTGGCTGTGTCGTTAATAAGGACGAACTCTGGAAACCCCTGCAAGTGTCCGAGGCGACGATACTTCAGTGAATTGTGGTAGACCGTGCAGCAGCACAACCACCCAACAGCAGTGGGTGGCATACGCAACCAGGATGAACAGACGGTTGAGGTGGCAAAGAAGTTCATGCGTTTTTTCCGGTAAGCTGTCTCTAGCAGTGCCTGGTTGTCTTTCACTTCATTGGAAACAGTTTTGTTAGATTGTATGTGACAGCTGTCATATCAGCATGCATTTAAAAAAAGACTTATAAAAATTGGTGAATTTTTGTGTAGCCATCTTAATGTTGAAGATGGAAGGAAAAAAGGCAATATTTTCGGCATGTTATGCTTTATTATTTCAAGAAAGGTAAAAATGTAGCTGAAACGCACAAAAAGATTTGTGCAGCATATGCAGACGGTGCTGTGACGGATCAAACGTGTCAAAAGTGCTTTGCAGGGCTTCCCTGGTGGCGCAGTGGTGAAGAATCCGCCTGCCAATGCAGGGAACACGGGTTCGAGCCCTGGTCCGGGAAGATCCCACATGCTGCAAGGCAACTAAGCTCGTGCGCCACAACTACTGAGCCTGCGCTCTAGAGCCCGCGAGCCACAACTACTGAGCCTGCGTGCCACAACTACTGAAGCCCGCGCACCTAGAGCCTGTGCTCCGCAACAAGAGAAGCCACCGCAATGAGAAGCCTGCGCACCACAATGAAGAGTAGCCCCCGCTCGCCGCAACTAGAGAAAGCCCGTGTGCAGAAATGAAGACCCAGCGCAGCCAAAAATAAATAAATAAAAATAAATAAATCTATTTAAAAAAAAAAAAGAAAGAAAACTTACCAAAAAAAAAAAAGTGGTTTGCAAAATTCGTCGCTTGGGTTAGACCAGTTGAAGTTGATAGCAGTCAAATCGAGACATTAATGGAGGACAATCAACGTTATACCATGCGGGAGATAGACAGCATACTCAAAATATCCAGATCAAGCGTTGAAAATCCTTTGCACCAGCTGGGTTATGCGAATCGCTTTGATGTCTGGGTTCCACGTAAGTTAAGCGAAAGACACATTCTTGACCATATTTCCGCATGCGATTCTCTACTTAAAGATAACGAAAACATTCTGTTTTTAAAACAAATTGTGACGGGCGATGAAAAGCGGATACTGTACAATAATGTGGAATGGAAGAGATCGTGGGACAAGCGAAATGAACCACCACCAACCACACCAAAGGCCAGTCTTCATCCAAAGAAGGTGATGTCGCGTATATGGTGGGATTGGAAGGGAGTCCTCTACTGTGAGCTCCTTCCAGAAAAACCAAACAATTTCAACAACTACTGCTCCCAATTAGACGAACTGAAAGGAGCACTCGAAGAAAAATGTCTGGAATTAGTCAACAAAAAATGCATAATCTTCCATCAGCATAATGCAAGGCTGCATGTATCTTTGATGACCAGGCAAAAACTGTTAACAGCTTGGCTGGGAAGTTCTGATTCATCTGCCGTTTTCACCAGACATTGATTGCACCTTCGGATTTCCATTTATTTCGGTCTTTACAAAATTCTCTTAATGGAAAAAATTTCAATTCCCTGGAAGGCTGTGAAAGGCACCCGGAAAAGTTCTTTGCTCAAAAAGATAAAAAGTTTTGGGAAGATGGAATTATGAAGTTGCCTGAAAAATGGCAGAAGGTAGTGGAACAAAAGGGTGAATAGGTTGCTCAATAAAGTTCTTGGTGAAAATGAAAAATGTGTCTTTTATTTTTGCTTAAAAACTGAAGGAATTTTTTGGCCAACCAGTAGCTACATGAAACAGCATGAAATTCGCAAACATAGTTCTGGGTGTAAGAAGCCGAAGACAAAGGAATATTTACTGTGGGAATCCATTTTAACATCCAGAAGTAGGCAGTACTAAACTATGTTGTTCAGGATGCATTTCCAGGTGATGTAGTTATAAAGAGAAAAGCAATGAAGTAATTACTACAAAAGTCAGAATGGTAGTTACCTCTGAGCAAAGAAGGGGACTGTGACCAGGGAGGGTCAGAGGAGGTGCTTCTGGAGCGTTGAGAACATTCTGTTTTTTGACCTAGGTGGTGGTTACACAGTTGTTTGATTTTAAATTATTGTTTAAACAGTGCTTTCGTGTTGTGCATACTCTTCTCCATGAATGTTATTTCTTGCTCTTTTTAAAAAATAGCACCTTAAAGAAAAAACGAATGCCTATGAGTCAGTAAGGAAAAGACAATCCAATAGAAAAGTGGGAAAACACATGATAAGCATTTCATAGGATAGAAAACACAAATTACGTGGAAACATGGAAAAGATGCCCAACCTTATGAATAATCATAACGCACATTTAAACCACAGTGAGATAACATTTCACTCTACTAGATTGGCGGGAATGTAAAAGTCTGATGACCAAGTGCTGGCAAGAATTTGGAGGAAAGGGAATTATTATGGGCTACTCTCATCCACTTTGGAAAAACCGGCATTACCTGGAAAGACTAGATATGCGCACCCCTTAAGACTCATGTATTGCACGCCTATTAGTATACCCTAGGGGAACTGCTACACATGAGCACCAGGCAACATGTGGAATAATGTTCTAAAATCTTTATTCATAATAACTAGAAACAATCTGAATATCAAGACTATTTATAAAGTGGAGTACCATGAAGACTTGAAAGTGAACAAATGAATCAACATGCTTTCTGAAAAGGTAGAATAAAAAAAGCAAGTCACAGAAAACACAATAAGATTCAATCTATGAAAAGTTCAAAAATAGGAACGTACCCCCCCCCCAAAAAATACTATATAGGGAAGCAAACACAAGTGTTAAAACTATAACGAGAAGCAAGGGGATGAAAACACTAAATTCAGGACAGTGTTACCTCTGAGTAAGCTTCATGCAATTTATGAAGGGCATCCAGGGAGTTTCTAAGGCACTAGTAATGTACTCTTTCTCACTAAAAGGGGTGTGGTTTCTCATTCTTTACATTGTAGCTATACATTTTAGATTGTCTTTTATGCATGTGATTTACATCACTAAAAAAAAAATTTTTTTAAGATGCTTAGGGGTGGGACCTTGCATGCAGTCAACTTTTTAAACGATGATACTTAAATTTCCTCCCCAGTTCTGATTCCAATATTAAATTTTTTTCAAAACCACTGTAGTATAAAAATACAGACACATGAGGGCACTCTAGTCAATCAGTTAAAGGGAAAACATTGAAACTGTGAAAATGAAGCTCACAACCTTTTATTGGTGATATTGGGGAGGTTTAGTTTCTTAGATATAAGCTCTCATTTTGAACCTTTCCAAATAATAAGCTCTCATCAAAACAGAATTTCCCAATACCTTGAGTCAGTGGAACTATAGTTTTATTATAGAACAGTTAAGGTAGCTTTTCAGGCATCCCTCAATCCACCCAACTTGGCCTTCTAGGTCCAGCTCTGAACATACGTTTTAATATTTAAGTGTATGCATCCGTTCTCTTTTTCTTCAGAATTTACTCAAATGAGTATTACACTTCCAGGTATATACTGAAAAGAATTGAAAGCAGGGACTGAAACAGCTATTTGAACACCAATGTTCATAGCAGCATTGTTCACAATAGTCAAAAAGTGGAAATAACTAAGTGTCAACAGATGAATGGATATAAATACTATGGAATATTATGCAGCCTCAAAAAGGAATGAAGTGGACTTCCCTGGTGGCACAGTGGTTAACAATCTGCCTGCCAATGCAGGGGACACAGGTTCGATCCCTGGTCCGGGAAGATCCCACATGCCTCAGAGTAACTAAGACTGTGTGCCACAACTACCGAAGCCCGTGTGCCTAGAGCCTGTGCTTTGCAACAAGAGAAGCCACTGCAGTGAGAAGCCTGCACGCCAAAATGAAGAGTAGCCCCCATTCTCCGCAACTAGAGAAAGCCTGTGCGCAGCAACGAAGACCCAAGGCAGCAAAAAATAAATAAATAAAATTTTTTAAAAAAGGAAGGAAGTACTGGTACTTGCCACCATAGTGATGAACCTTGAAAACATTATGCCAAGTGAAATAATCCAGACACAAAGGAGCAAATATTGTATGATTCCACTTATATGAGGCACCTATAATTGGCAACTTCATAGGTACAAAAAGTAGAATAGAGGTTACCTGGGCCTGGCAGGAGATGGGACTGAGGAGTTATTATTTAGTGGGTACAGAGTTTCTGTTTGGGACAATGAAAATTTCTGGAAAAGGACAGTGGTGATAGTTGCACAACATTATGAATATACTTACTGTTACTGAATTGTACACCTAAAACTAGTTAAAGTCATACATTTTATGTAATATATGTTTTACCGGAAAACTTTTTTAAAGAGTGAACATTTGAGGTATGTGAAAATAGGTCATCAAGCTTTCTTCACTTTTCCTTTTCTCCCTCTTTCTTTTAACATATTCCGGCATTTCGAATTGAGAGAAAGGTAAATTATCCTAATTAAAATCAGAAATATGGGGGCTTCCCTGGTGGCGCAGTGGTTGAGAATCTGCCTGCCAGTGCAGGGGACACGGGTTCGAGCCCTGGTCTGGGAAGATCCCACATGCCGTGGAGCGACTGGGCCCGTGAGCCACAACTACTGAGCCTGCGCGTCTGGAGCCTGTGCTCCGCAACAAGAGAGGGCCGCGACGGTGAGAGGCCCGCGCATCGCGATGAAGAGTGGCCCCCGCTCGCCGCAACTGGAGAAAGCCCTCGCACAGAAACGAGGACCAAACACAGCCAAAAATATAAATAAATAAATAAATTAAAAAAAAAAAAAAAATCAGAAATATGTAATGTGAGGTTTTACAGAATACTCCTTAGTCAGTGACTATAGCTCCATGGCAATTTCTGATGCTGAGATTAAGGACAGCTTCTGGTGGCAGGAAAATAGGCATTCATGAATATGTACAAAACATGTTTCTGGAAAAGATTTAATAGAATATATTTTTTATAGAATTTTCTGACTCTTGATAAAAGTTGTGGATTGTAAATTTGAACCTCTCTGGGGACGTTATTAAACTTTTCAAATTTTTCCTTCATGTGCATCTGTGGGAGACCAGGTGTATGGCATTTATAAGCACAATATTTATTTATGGGTTTCTATTTCAGAAAAAGGTGTATGTAAACACTCTCAGTAAAGCATCTGCTTGTTACCAAGAGTAGAAAAAAATATATGCATTTCCATAACCATTCCTACAAGAATTAAGCCTAGAGGCAGTATAATTATTACTTAGAAGATAGGTTGTTTTATATTACCCTAAAAAGTGTATTTTTTACAAATGAGCATACGTGCCTGCTTGGCATTAGCACTACAAGCAATGCTGCCATGAACCAGTCCTGATGTTCCTAAGTGGTCTTGCTGTGTCATCTCTAGTCATTCTTCGCATTACAGCTCGGGGTGGTTGGTAGCGGTTTTTTTGTTTTGTTTTGTTTTGTTTGTTTATTTATTTATTTATTCATTTATTTATTTTTGGCTGCACTGGGTCTTTGTTGCTGCGCGCAGGCTTTCTCTAGTTGCGGCGAGCGGGGGCTACTCTTCGTTGCAGTGCGCAGGTTTCTCATTGCGGTGGCTTCTCTTGTTGCAGAGCATGGGCTCTAGGCACACGGGCTTCAGCAGTTGTAGCTCGCAGGCTCTAGAGCGCAGGCTCAGTAGTTGTGGCGCACGGGCTTAGTTGCTCCGCGGCATGTGGGATCTTCCCGGACCAGGGCTCGAACCCATGTGCCCTGCATTGGCAGGCGGATTCTTAACCACTGCGCCACCAGGGAAGCCCCGGTAGCGTTTTTTAAAGGCTACTCCCACTACAACACACTCTGAGGTATGGGATTTGGGAGTCCATTTTTTAACCCTTTCCCTGGTTCTCAGAACTATCTCATTTACAGTACATTTTAAGCCAATGAAACAGAATGTGGGGTCACATTTGCTTTTCAGAGAGTTGAAATATCTCTCACTTTTTTAAGTGACCCCCTGTTTTAAGCATTTAAATGATTAGATTGAAAATTATTTTTTATAAAAATTTATTTATTTTATTTTATTTATTTCTGGCTGTGTTGGGTCTTCATTGCTGCACGTGGGTTTTCTCTAGTTGTGGCGAGCAGGGACTGGCTACTCTTCATTGCGGTACGTGGGCCTCTCATCGCGGTGGCTTCTCTTGTTGCGGAGCACAGGCTCTAGGCGCGCGGGCTTCAGTAGTTGTGGCTCGCAGGCTCTAGAGCGCAGGCTCAGTAGTTGTGGCGCACAGGCTTAGTTGCTCCACGGCATGTGGAATCTTCCAGGACCAGGGCTCGAACCCTTGTTCCTGGCATTGGCAGGCGGATTCTTAACCACTGTGCCACCAGGGAAGCCCCCTGAAAGTGATTTTTAAACAGATAGCCTATTCTTCAAGAACCTGCAGAGTGTCAACAGTGTATTTACCAGAAGCAAGTTGTGGAAGGCAACTTAAAAGCTTAATTAATGGTTAAAAAGCTTAGGCTTTGAAGTTAGATAGATCTTAAGTTTAAACTTCAGCTCGGTTGCTAGCTGGTTAATCTTGAATCACTTAACTGCTCCAACTCAGATTCCTGACCCATATTAGGATAACAGAATACCAAATAACCTGTTATGAGGAATAAATGCATCTAAAATAGTTGGCATAGTGTCTGCTATATATACTAAGCACTCAACAAATGTGAGCCATTGTAATCACCATCATCATCTTGTAGATTCTGTTTCATTTTGCACTGAGGCAAGGGGGACAAAATAAGAGGCTAATTTCCCGTCAACTCCCTCTATTGCCCAAGGGTAGCTGATTTCATGAAAACTTCATGAAAAAAATAGCATTGCTGCCATAATTACTTAATTATACATTTCTGCCAATTCACTACCATGCACATTCAAATAAAGATGTACTAATCTTGGGATTAAGACGGTCCAGTGGTTAAGATTTCACGCTTCCACTGCACAGGGCGTGTGATCTATCCCTGGTTGGGATCTTCATGCCTGGGAAGCGGCACAGCCAAGAAAAATAAAATTTTAAAAATATTTTTATTTTTTATTTTCATGTGGGAAATGGTGTTTTTTTTTTTTTTAATTTTATTTATTTATTTATTTATTTATGGTTGTGTTGGGTCTTCATTTCTGTGCGAGGACTTTCTCTAGTTGTGGCAAGTGGGGGCCACTCTTCATCGCGGTGCGCGGGCCCCTCATCATCGCGGCCTCTCTAGTTGCGGAGCACAGGCTCCAGACGCGCAGGCTCAGTAATTGTGGCTCACGGGCCCAGCTGCTCCGCGGCACGCGGGATCTTCCCAGACCAGGGCTCGAACCCGTGTCCCCTGCATTGGCAGGCAGATTCTCAACCACTGCGCCACCAGGGAAGCCCCGGAAATGGTGTTTTTTAAAAATATTTATTTATTCTTTTATTTATTTGGCTACGCTGGGTCTTAATTGAGGCATGCAGGATCTTTTAGTTGTGGCATGCAGGATCTAGTTCCCTGACCAGGAATCAAACCCGGGCCTCCTGCGTTGGGAGCGTGGAGTCTTAACCACTGGACCACCAGGGAAGTCCCAAAAAAATATTAAAAAAAAAAAAAAAAGTATACACGTGAAGAAAGATCTCCAGTAATTTATTTGTTAGTTCTTTGGGATTAGGAAATGTATGTGAATAGATTTCTTTGTGGTATTGATGTCCACCATGGCCTGAGTATTAAGACTCTGCTTTATGTATATGAGACAGTAAAATATGTGTTAAATGCTTAAAGACATTTTAAAGTGCTTAGATAAGTATCCCAGTATCATAGTCTCACCTTTTAGATTTGTATGGCAGTAATAATAATAATATTTAATCATCACTGTATCAGTTATCTTTTTATTGCTGTGTAACAACCACCTGAAAACCTAGAAGCTAAAGTAACAACCATTTTATTTGGGCTGGTCTCAGCTAGGCAGTTCCAGTCTCACCTGATTTCCCTCATGTAATTGTGGTTATCTGAGAGCTCAGCTTGGAGGAAGGGGGTTAGGTGGTCTAAGGTACTTCACCTCCCTATCTAGCTGATGGCTATGGCTGTTGTCTGGGCCATGTGTCTTTCACATCATGGTCTCAGGGTTCCAGTAGAGTCAGACCAGAAGCTGCAAGGTATAGTAAGCACTTGGCTCATTAGCTACACAACTTCATTTTTGCCACATTCTGTTGGCCAAAGCAAGTCACAAAGCCATGCCAAGAATCAAGGAAGTGGAGAAAAAGAGTTTACTTCCTGGTCGGTTACAGCTAAGACACACTACAAAAGGGCATGCACATAGGATGGAGGAATTTATGGCCATTTTTAACAATCTACATGCTAGGTACTTTACACATGTTTGCATGCATTATCTCATTTATTTTTCACAACTGTCCTATGAGATGTGTATATTATTGAACCTATTTTACACATGAGAAAACTGAAACACAGAGATGTTATGTAAGTTAACATTTCTAATTTGGAAAATGTTTATTAAGAGTTCTTAATGACTAAAACTATGCTGGTAATAGAATGTTACATTTAAAGGAAGGATAAAATGTTATAAATAAAGTAATTCAATTATGTTTTTAAAATATATGCACACATACACACAAACATTCTGGGAGGAAATATTCAAAAATATTAACAAATTCTTCTGAGTTGGAAAGTAATGGATAATTGTGATTTCCATCTTTTTTTGTTTTCCACATTTTTTATGAGTATATATTTACTTTTAGAAATTAAAAGTAATGTTTAAAAAGTAAATCTCTATGAAAACTCACAAGAAGAAATAGATGATCTGAATGGACCTTTGTCTATTATAATGAATTGGATCAGTAACTAATAACCTTCTAAAACAGAAAGCACCAGGCCCACATGGGTTCACTGGTGAATTCTACCAAACACTTAAGGAAGAAAGTATATAAATTCTCTACAATCTCTTCCAGAAAATAGAAGAAGAGAGAACACTTCTTAACTCATTCTGTAAGGCCAGCATTACCCTAATACCCAAACCAGACAAAGACATTACAAGAAAGAAGAACAACAGACTAATATTTCTCATAAGCATAGATGCAAAAATCTTTAACAAATGTTAGCAAATCAAATCCAACAGTGTATAAAAAGTTATACGGTATGGCCAAGTGGGATTTATCCCAGATAGGCAAATCAGGGAGCATGATGCCTCCAGCTTTATTCTTCTTTCTCAAGATTGCTTGGCTCTTCAGGCTCTTTTGTGGTTCCATACAAATTTTAGGATTGTTTGTTCTATTTCTGTAAAAAATGCCATTGGAATTTTTATAGGGATTGCTTTTAATCTGTGGATTGCTTTGGGTAGTATGGATATTTTAACAATATTAATTCTTCTAATCCATGAGCATAGAATATTTTTCCATTTAGCTGTGTCTTCTTCAATTTCTTTTCTGAATGTCTTATAGTTTTCAGTATGTAGGTCTTTGACCTCCTTGGTTGAGTTTATTCCTAGGTATTTTATTCTTTTTGATGCAATTGTAAATGAGATTGTTTTCTTAATTTCCTCAGTGTCTTACAGCTTTCTTTCCAGCTTAAAGAAGTCCCTTTAACTTTTCTTTTAAGGCTGGTTTAATGGTGATGAACTCCTTGAGCTTTTGCTTTCTGGAAAACTCTTTATCCTTCAATTCTGAATGATAACTTTGTCAGGTGGAGTATTCTTGGTTGCAAGTTTTTTCCCCTTTCAGCTCTTTGAATATATCATGACACTCCCTTCTGGCCTGAAAAGTTTTTTTCTGCTGAAAAATCTGCTGATAGTCTTATGGGGGTTCCCTTGTATGTAACAAGTTATTTTTCTCCTTCTATTTGCTGCTCTGATTGAGTTTCACTGCCTTGTCTTCATGTTCACTGATTCTTTCTACTGCTTCATCTTGTCTGCTGTTGAACTGTTAAGTGTATTTTTCAGTTATTATATTCTTCAGCTCTGTTACTTCTGTTTGGTACTTTCCTATATTTTCCATCTCTCTGTTGAAATTCTCACTGTGTTCATCTATTCTTCTCTTCAGTTCAGTAAGCATCTTTATGACCATTAGTTTTCATTTTTTATCAGGTAAATTACTTATCTCTGTTTCATTAAGTTTCCTTCTGAGATTTTATCTTATTTTTTCATTTGGAACATATTCCTCTGTTTCTTCATTTTGCTTGACTTTCTGTGTTGGTTTCTGTACAGTAGATAAAACAACTACCTCTCCCAGTCTTGAAGGAGTGGCCTCATGCTGGAGGTGAAATTTGTCGTTCAACCCTGCCCCAGCTCTTGGCTGTCTCTCAAATCTTGTGCTTGTCCAAACAGCTTATTATTTTTTTTATTCAAGCATAGTTGACTTACAATGTTGTGTAAATTAATTTCTGCTGTACAGCAAAGTGATTCAGTTATACATATATATACATTCTTTTTCATATTCTTTTCTATTATGGTTTATCACAGGATATTGAATATAGTTTCCTGTGCTCTACAGTAGGACCTTGTTGTTTATCCATTTTATATATAATAGTTTGCATCTGCTAATCCCAAACTCCCAAACAATCCCTCCCCCCACACCCCTCCCCCTTGGCAACCACAAGTCTGTTCTCTATGTCTGTGTGTCTGTTTCTGTTTCGTAGATAAGTTCATTTGTGTCATTGTATGTGTCATACCACATATAAGTGATATCATATGGTATTTGTCTTTCTCTTTCTGACCTACTTCACCTAGTATGATAATCTCTAGGTCTATCCATGTTGCTGCAAATAGCATTATTTCATTCTTTTTTATGGCTGAGTAGTATTCCATTGTATGTATGTACCACATCTTCTTTATCCATTCATCTGTCAATGGACGTTTAGGTTGTTTCCATGTCTTGCCTATTGTAAATAGTGCTGCTATGAACCTTGCGGTGCATGTATCTTTTTGAATTACAGTTTTGTCCAGATATTTGTCCAGAAGTGGGATTGCTGGATCATATGGCAACTCTATTTTTAGCTTTTTGAGGAACCTCCATACTGTTCTCCATACTGTTTTCCACAGTGCCTACACCAATATACATTCCCACCAACAGTGCAGGAGTGTTCCCTTTTCTCCACAGCCTCTCCAGCATTTGTTATTTGTAGATTTTTCTTTAACTTATTTATTTATTTTTACTTTTGGCTGCATTGGGTCTTCATTGCTATGCGCAGGCTTTCTCTAGTTGCGGTGAGAGGGGACTGCTCTTTGTTGCAGTGCGCGGGCTTCTCATGGTGGCTTCTCTTGTTGCAGAGCATGGACTCTAGGTGCACAGGCTTCAGTAGTTGTGGCACATGGGCTCAGTAGTTGTGGCTCGCAGGCTCTAGAGCACAGGCTCAATAGTTGTGGTGCACAGGCTTAGTTGCTCTGCAGCATGTGGGATCTTCCCAGGCCAGGGCTTGAACCCGTGTCCCCTGCATTGGCAGGCGGATTCTTAGCCACTGTGCCACCAGGGAAGCCCCTGTAGATTTTTTAATGATGGCCATTCTGACCGGTGTGAGATGGCAACTCATTGTAGTTTTGATTTACATTTCTCTAATAATTAGCAATGTTGAGTACCTTTTCATGTGCCTGTTGGCCATTTGTATGTCTTCTTTGGAGAAATGTCTATTTAGGTCTTCTGCCCATTGTTTTTTTTTTTTTTCTTTTTAAATGCCTGCCTAGAAAATGCACAGGCAAAAACTAAGTAGATGAAATTTTTTTTTTTTTAATGAAGCAGGGTTTTCTTTTCTTTTCTTTTTATTTATTTATTTATTTATTTTTGGCTGCGTTGAGTCTTTGTTGCTGCACACGAGCTTTTTCTAGTTGTGGCGAGCAGGTCTACTCTTCCTTGCGGTGCACGGGCTTCTCATTGCAGTGGCTTCTCTTGTTGTGGAGCATGGACTCTAGGCGTGAAGGCTTCAGTAGTTGTGGCACGTGGGCTCAGTAGTTGTGGCTCACGGGCTCTAGCACGCAGGCTCACTAGTTGTGGCACATGGGCTTGGTTGCTCCATGGCATGTGGGATCTTCCCGGACCAGGGCTCGAACCCGTGTCCCCTGCATTGGCAGGAGGATTCTCAACCACTGCGCCACCAGAGAAGCCCTTCTGCCCATTTTTTGACTGGGTTGTTTGTTTTTGTTTTTGTTGTTGTTGAATTGTATGAGCTGTTTGTGTATCTTGGAAATTAATACTTTGTCAGTCGCATCATTTGCAAATATTTTCTCCCAGTCTGTAGGTTGTCTTTTCATTTTGTTTATGGTTTCCTTTGCTGTACAAAAGCTTGTAAGTTTGATTAGGTCCCATTTTTGCTTTTATTTCTATTGGGTTGGCAGACTGACCTAAGAAAACATTAGTACAACTTATGTAAGAGAATGTTTTGCCTATCTTTTCTTCTAGGAGTTTTATGGTGTCATGTCTTATATTTAAGTCTTTAAGCTATGTTGAGTTTATTTGTATAGGGCGTGAGGGTGTGTTCTCAGTTCATTGATTTACATGCACCTCAAACAGCCTATGATATTTTTACTTGCTCCCAGTAAAAGGTGTGTGCCAAGACCTGTCAGTGTCCCAAAGGGGAGGGTCTCAGCACCTGGATTCAGGCTGACTGGAAGCCAGACCCTCAGGCAGCAGCTTTTAAAAGAATGCAATGTATACAGCCCTGTGGGACTGCAAGTGTGAGCCCCACTGGCCACCAGAGCCAGGCTATCTGGAGGTGTCCCCTGGGCAGCAGTTGCAAAAACTGGGGCTCCGGACAAGTGTATGAGCTCTTTTCTGGGAGATGCCAGTGAGCTAGAGAAAGGTAGAGGGAGCATGCCCAAATGATCCACAGCCCACGTTCATTTCATTTTGTTTTGTTTTAATAGTGGTCACCCACTATTAAAGTGATATCTTATTATGGCTTAGATTTTCATTTACCTAGTGATTAGTGATGTTGAGCATCTTTTCATGTGCTTCTTGGCCAGGTATCTGGGTTTTAAACTGTTATAGAGTGCTGAATTGTAGCTGTTTTCAGCCAATCCTTGTGTCTTTTGTTAAGACTACATAACAAAAATACCTCACAAACAATCTAGAGACCAATGAGCTTTTTAAGGTGCCTCAGAAGTTGAGCCCATGTCACTTCAGTTGGGTTCTAACACTGTTGGGTTGGAGACCTTCAATGTGGCCCAAAGCATGTAGCAGTTCTAGTTCAATCACTGTTTAAGTAGGTGGATGAATACTCACTCAGAAGGATATAAAAGCCTCTTAAAAGAGAAGGAATGTCTTATTACATATAGAAAACTCTAGGCCTGCATGGTTCCACTGCTGTATTCTTCCATCCATTTAAGGAAGAAATTAGACCAACTCTACACAAATGTTTCCAGAAAGTAGAACACTTCCCAACTCATATTATGAGGCTGGCATTGCTCTGATCCCAAAGCCAGACAAACGCTCTCTGCAGAGGGCCCTCAGACCTTCCTAAAGCACACTCACTGACTGGTGCCAGTGGGAGCGTGACTGGTGAAGCCGGGCCTGAAGCTCAGTGCTGGAAAGGGGGTGGGGAGGTGGTAGAGGCTGGGGTGCCGTGGGAGTCCAGTCAGGACGAGCACCCTGAATGGAACTTTACAGAAGCGCAAGTGCTCTGGGTCCCGTGTGCAACGCAGCGGGAGGGGCCTCCTTCAGAAGCAGCTCGCTCGTGCTGTGCAGTGTCTTTTTCCTTCTTTAAAGTTTATTTTTGTGTCCTGTTGAGCGAAATGCACCTTCTCACTGTACGGAACAGAAGGAATAGTTACTCTCCTTTTTCATCAAATGAGAATTTTTCTGGCAGTTTTGCAGTGATTGATGTGGCTTAGCCATTTTCACACAATTCCTCCCCATTCTTTTTACGCCTGTTTTGTCCTGAGTCCTTAGGTTTCTGTGGTCCCCGAGGTCCATGCACTTGGCCTGCTCCCCTGGCTGTGGAAGAAGCGGGGGCTCCTGCTGTCTCCTCCCAGCTCCGTCTGCTGCGCTGCCTGCCGGGTGGAGTGAAGGCCACGTGGGACCATCAAAGCCCTTTCCATCATCTTAGATCCTGACCTTCCCATGAAACCTGCCCAGGAGGAGGGGGTGACACCAAGAAGAGGGAGAAAAGCTGGAACTGGAGTAAATGCTAGGACCTGCAGGTGAGCTTCGAGGAGAGATGTGGGCTGGGACACGGCGGGGACAAGCCCGGAGGTGTGAGCGCCGGGTGCTTGGCCCTCCCGGCTCTTAGCAACTGGCGGTTAGGCAACCACAGGGCTGGGATTTCTGGCAAAGTTTTCTCCATTTTACTCATCTGTGAGGGCTCCGCACTTCTCATGAATGAGTGCATGGAAGGCTCACAAAAACCTTGCGAAGTAAATACGACTCTTCTTCCTTTTTCTTTCAGGTGTGGAGACCCTGAGGCCCGGCTGGGAGCCCAAGGACGCAGGCAGGGTCCCAGCGAGGGCGGCTCAAGACGCCTTCCCTTGGCATCCTTGTCAGCGCAGCTCAGGAACTGCCCAAGAGCACACAAGGCGGGTCCAAACCCGGACGTAATGCAGGACGCACCCCGCAGAGCACCCACAGGCCCTCCGCGAGGAGCGTGTGCCCCCCCGGAAGGCTGTACCGTGCTTGCCAGAACTGGAGAGGCTGCCTGGAAGCAGCTTCTTTCCTGCCTTTAGAAACGTGCTTGCACTTCCTAGAAAATATACATTATATATATTTTTATATGTAAAAATATAAATCTACACACATATTCAGATGTCTCCCTTGAAGCTGTGATGCCCGCACGCTCACATTCTCATCTTACACAGAGAGCACTTGGCTTGCGGGTAGAGCTACCTGTGTGCCAAGTCGGCAGCTGTGGGTTGTCTTGCCCCTTAGCTTTCAGATCTGCCTGGCCCTGTGATGCACCAGGCTCCCCTGGGCTTTGATGTCAGAAGAACTTGAGGTGCCCTGTCCCTCGCTCGGGTCCCCGCAGCCTGGAGCCTCAGCTCCTCCATCTCTGCTTACCTGGCGCGAGATGCAGAGTGCCCGGAGCGGCTCGGCGCCAACGGACAGAAACTCCTTTAAGCAGCTCCCGGCCTTGGAGGACCCGACAGATCCACCTTTTTCCATTTTACACTCAATGTGCAAGTATACTGAACATGAATCGTATTCATTTATCACCCAAGTGAGAAAACATGGATCTTTTAAAAACCTACCAAATGTAAACTTTTCCTAAGACCTCATCTATACAAAGAAGTAACTACTAGTTGGACTGATCTTTCAAGACCTTTATGATTACTTAGTTCCTGAAATGTTTTATTTTTTATTAAAATAACATGTGTTGCACAAAATTCAGAAGAAAATATCAAAGTGAAAGAAGAAATTTATTAAATTATCCATAACCCTGTCAGGTAGAGTGATAACAACTATGAATATTTTGGTGTTTTTCATTCATTTTGTGTGGATACACATATATATAAATAAATACGTGCCAATGTGGAATGACGTGGTAACATTTATTTGATAATCTTTTTCTAAACATTTCATCAATATATACTAGAGAAAAATGCACAACCTCCTTTTATATGCAATACATGACAATCATCTTAACCTAGCATTAAATCCTCTTCTATAGCAGAGTGTTTGCCAACTGCAGATTTCCTCTGTGAACCTGCTCCCTCTCCGGGATTCCGGAATTGCCTGAGGTCAAACAACCTTCTGATAAGAATTTCAGTTCTTCAGTAAGACTCTTTTTTTTCTTTTTTTTTTTTTGGCCTTGCCACGCGGCTTGCAGGATCTTGGTTTCCCCACCAGGGATTGAATCTGTGCCCTCAGCACCTCGGCGGTGAAAGCACGGTGTCCTAACCACTGGACTGCCAGGGAATTCTCCAGTAGGACTCTTATTTCAAGGTCCTGCACACTCTCCCAGGTCATCTATGGAAACCCATGGGCCTTAGGACCACCTGTATCAGGACCCTGGGGCTCTTGATTAAAATGCAGATTCTTAAGTTCCCACCTCAGCTTTGCTGAATAAGAATGTCTGGGTTTGGGGCCCAGGAATATTCATTTTAAATAAGCCCATCAAGAAATTCTTATGAGCATTAAAGTCTGAGTGACCCTGGCCTCTGACCACTTTAATGTGAGCATTTCTTCTTGGGGTGGTGTTTTCCAGAATGGTTGAGCAGGTATAGCCCTCGCATTCTTCATGAAAGGGGCTTTGTGTTCCTCAGTGACGCCTAGATTGTAGGTTCTCTGCTTAACAGGAGGTTGTGTGGAGATGAGATGCCTTGGTGGCGGGGGAGACGAGCTGGCTGCATTACCTACTCAACCACTTTCACCTCTCGGAGCCTGGATTTTCTCACTGCAAAACGGTGGTGAAAATAATTATCTCATGGGGTTGCTCCAAGGACTGCATGAGATAATGTTTGGGAAAGTCTCTGCAAACCAAAATCTGCTCTACAATATTATTGTTATCCACAGCTCAACACATTTCCCTCTCAGCCATGGGGGGTCCTGGTTAACCATTGCTCCTACACGTGGGATGCCTTTATACGGTAGCCACTAGCCACATGTGACTTGAACATTTAAAATGTGGATAGTCTGGGGAATTCCCTGGCACTCCAGTGGTTAGGACTCCACGCTTCCACTGCAGGGAGCCTGGGTTCGATCCCTGGTTGGAGAACTAAGATCCCACATGCCGTGCAGTGTGGCCAAAAGAAAAAAAAGTGGCTAGTCTGAATATTGTTAGTTTTTTTTTTTTTATATTTATTGAAATAGTTGATTTACAAAGTTGCATTAGTTTCAGGTGTACAGCAAAGTGATTCAGTTATACCTATATATATATATATATATATATATGTTCTTTTTTAGATTCTTTTCCATTATAGGTTATTATAAGATATTGAATATAGTTCCCTGTATTATATAGTAGATCCTTGTTGGTTATCTGTTTTATATATAGTAGTGTGTATCTTTTAATCCCAAACTCATAATTTATCCCTCCCCCGCTTTCCCCTCTGGTAACCATAAGTTTGTTTTCTATGTCTATGAGTCTATTTCTGTTTCATAAATAAGTTCATTTGTATCATTTTTTTAGATTCCGCATATAAGCGATATCATATGATACTTGTCTTCCTCTGACTTCACATAGTATGATAATCTTTAGGTTCATCTGTTGCTGCAAATGGCATTATTTCATTCTTTTTTATGGCTGAGTAGTATTCCATTATATATATGTACCACATCTTCTTTATCCATTCATCTGTCAATGGACATTTAGGTTGCTTACATGTCTTGGCTGTTGGACATAGTGCTGCTACGAACATTGGTGTACATTTTTTTTTTTAATTTATTTTTGGCTACGGTGGGTCTTCGCTGCTACCCACGGGCTTTCTCTAGTTGTGGCGAGTGGGGGCCACTCCTCGTTGCAGTGCACAGGCCTCTCACTGCAGTGGCCTCTCTTGTTGCGGAGCACGGGCTCCAGGCGAGCAGGCTTCAGTAGTTGTGGCTCGTGGGCTCTAGAGCGCAGGCTCAGTAGTTGTGGTGCATGGGCTTAGTTGCTCCGTGGCATGTGGGATCTTCCCGGACCAGGGCTCAAACCCACGTCCTCTGCACTGGCAGGCAGATTCTTAACCTCTGTGCCACCAGGGAAGCCCTATCTTTTCGAATTATAGTTTTCTCCAGATATATGCCCAGGAGTGGGATTGCTGTATCATATGGTAGTTCTATTTTTCATTTTTTAAGGAACCTCCATACTGTTCTCCATAGTGGCTGCACCAGCTTACATCCACACCAACAGTGTAAAAGGGTCCCCTTTTCACCACACCCTCTCCAGCATCTGTTATTTGTAGACTTTTTGATGATGATCATTCTGACTGGTGTGAGGTGATACCTCATTGTGGTTTTGATTTGCATTTCTCTAATGATTAGCAGCGTTGAGCATTTTTTCACGTGCCTGTTGGCCATCTGTATGTCTTCTTTGGAGAAATGTCTGTTTAGATCTTTTGTCCATTTTTTGATTGGATTGTTTGTTTTTTGGGTTATTGAGATGTATGAGCTGTTTGTATATTTTGGCAATTAATCCCTTGTTGGCTGCATCATTCGCAAATATTTGCTCCCATTCCATATGTTGTCTTTTTGTTTTGTTTATGGTTTCCTTTGGTCTGAATATTATAATAGATATACTGTAAGTTAAAATACACACCAGATTTTGAAGGCTCAGTGCAAAAAAACAAAGTAAATATCTCAATAAATGTTTAATATTGACTACATGTTGAAATAGTATTTGGGGTTAAGAAAAATATATAATTAAAATCTATTTCACTTTTTTTCATTTTTTCTAGCGTGGCTAACTAGAAAACCTTTAATTGCATATGTGATTTGCACTGTATTTTTGTGGGTAGTGCTTTTTTTCTAGAGACCTTTTCAATAAAATACGTGAAGTAAAATTCACAAGTAAAAAAGGATGTCAATAAGTAGGAAAACAAACAACCCAATTTTAAAAATGGGCCAAAGACCTTAACAGACATCTCATCAAAGAAGACATACAGATGGCAAATAAGCCTGTGAAGAGATGGTCCACATCATGTCATCAGGGAAATGCAAATTAAAGCAATGAGATACCACTACACCCCTACGAGAAGGGCCAAAATCCAGAACACCGACAACACCCAATGCTGGCGAGCATGTGGGACAGCAGGCGCTCTCGTCCCTGGTGGCGGAACGCAGGATGGTGCAGCCCCTTTGGAAGACCGTTTGTGCGCCCCTCCTCGAAGCTGCTGGCCCGGCCCGGCTCCCGAGTGGTGGTCAAAGCACCACATTCAGGAACCTCCACACGACAGGCCTGATTGGCTGGAAGCTGGACTGACCAGGGGCACCTCTGTTTTCTTGTGGCTCTGTCTCATCAGATAACATAATGAAGATGTTTCAGAGTATTTAAAAATGGGTTGGAATAAACTTGAACTACTAACACAGCGTGCTCTGTATAGTGATTATAGTCGTCCCTCTGGATTCACCAAGCTGTTGAGTCGTAAACGTGAGGGAAAGAGTTCCACGTGAGTGTGTGACAAGTCAGCATTTGTGTTTTATACAATTAAATGGAAAAAATAAATTTTAAAAAAGGCTTTAAAGGAAAAGAAGAATGTGTTGGCCTGAAGGAGAAATTGGCCGAAGAGTAGGGTAACGTTATAATTATAATTTCACATTCTCAGCCCTGCCGGCCACCCGTGGAGTCACAGCGCACTCTGTCCTAAGCGTTACTAGGAGGAGGCCGAGGGAGGGGACAGAGACCCAGGCTTCATGAAGTCATTTTAAGGAAGTGATAGCTACAGAGTAGAAAACATGACTAAGGCCCAGGGAAGGTGAGGTGCCGGTCGCTGCTAAGGCCAGAGTCCAGCGCACAGCATTCTCTCGAGGGCGGCTGTTAGGAGATTTTTTAATTATTAATTAATTAACTTTTGGCTGCGTTGTGTCTTCATTGCTGCGTGCGGGCTTTCTCTAGTTGCAGCGAGCGGGGGCTACTCTTCATTGCGGTACACAGGCTTCTCATTGCGGTGGCTTCTCTTGTTGCGGAGCACAGGCTCTAGGCGCACGGGCTTCAGTAGTTGTAGCACGCAGGCTCAGTAGTTGTGGCACACGGGCTCCGTAGTTGTGGCTTGCGGGCTCTAGAGCACAGGCTCAGTAGTTGTGGCATGCGGGCTTAGTTGCTCCGCGGCATGTGGGATCTTCCCGGCCCAGGGCTCGAACCCGTGTCCCCCTGCATTGGCAGGCGGATTCTTAACCACTGCGCCACCAGGGAAGCCCCATTGTTCACCTTAAAATACTCCAGTGCAGCCAGCGTGATATCACGTGTGTGCCAATCAGCTTCACATCTAATTCTGAGAATGTGCAGCCAACCCCCTGCTACCAGCACTAAAACACAGCTCAGCCATCACCGGAGTGAGCCACCCACAAGGCAGCTCAGTCTCCGTTCTGTGTGCTCGGGGAGACGGCTGTACAGCACCTAGGGCCTTCCGGAAAAGGCGATTCTCAGGTAGATCAGGGCACAAATGGACTTATCTACCAAACAGAAACAGAATCACACAGAGAACAGACCTGTGGTCGCCAAGGGGGAGGGGGTTGAGGGAGGGACGGACTGGAAAGTTGGGGTCAGCAGATGCAAACTGGTATATACAGGATGGATAAACAACAAGGTCCCACTGTACAGCACAGGGAACTATATTCAATATTCTGTGATAAACCATCATGGAAAAGAATATAAAAAAGAACATATATAGGGACTTCCCTGGAGGTCCAGTGGTTACGATGCCGCGCTTCCACTGCAGGGGGCACAGGTTTGATTTCCAGTCAGGGAACTAAGATCCTACATGCTGCACGGCGCAGCCAAAAACACAACCGAAAAAACAAAAAATACCCAAAAAACAAACAAAAAGAATGTATATATGTATAACTGAGTCACTTTGCTGTACAGCAGAAATTAACACAACATTGTAAATCAAACTATACTTCAATAAAATTTAAAAAAACAAAACAAAAAACAGATCAGTGGCCACCCGGGGCTCGAAGTTACTATGAAGGGGCTTAACAAACGTTTTATATCATAGGAAAAGTTCTATATCTTGACTGTGGTGCCCAGCTTAGACATTTGTCTAAACTGATAGAGGGAAGTTCCCTGGTGGCCTAGAGGTTAGGACTTGGTGCCTTCACTGCCGAGGGCCCGGGTTCAATCCCTGGTCAGGGAACTGAGATCCCGCAAGCTGCACGGCCAAAAAATTAAAACAAACAAACAAACTCATAGAACCCTATACTGAAAAGGGGTTTTTTTGCTATATGTAAATTATATTTCAGTAAACTTAAAAAGACCGCACAGTCCACATTTCACTGTAAATTTTACTTCAAAAAATCCATTTTGGAATATTGGGGTCTAGTTGATGTCCTGTTGGCATGTTTAGGGGTGCTGGGCTGAGGCCTGCCACCTGCCCCGAAATGTAGCAGAAGTGAGAGGGAGGGCGGGAAGGTCAGACACAGATGTGCACAGACGTGCAACAAAGTAAATGTGGCAAAACTTTCAGGTAGCACCAAGGTCTGTGGTTCCCTAAGCGCTGTGCCAGACCGGCAGCGGCAGCGTAGCCTCACCTGGAAACTTGTTAGAAATGCACATTTTCAGCCCAGAGCCGCTGCTGAATCAGAAGTGGAGGGAGGCCCCGCCCTGTGTGTTTTCACAAGCCTCGGAGGTGATTCCGACGCAGGCTGCAGCCTGAGAACCGTTGATTAGAGGCTGGTGTGTTGGTGTTCGTTGTACAGTTCTTCCGAGTTTTCTGCATGGTTGAAAATCTTCATGACGAAGTGTTGGGGCAGAGACTGTGTACGCCTGGGAGCTGGCCCCCCCACCCCGCACTGACTCAGGAAGGGACACCCTCGGGGCGGGGCTCTCGCCAGCCCTCCGCTCTCCCGACTCCATCAACAGCCTGGGCTTCTCTCATCAGCATCCTGGCCGTCCAAAACGGGGTTTTGTGGGTAGAAGTGGTGTCTTGTTACTTAACACGATAAATGCCAAAAATGGGCTCGTGTTGGTGAAATTAAAGGTATTTAAGTAGGGATCGGTCAAACTGCCAGAGCAGGCATAGGAGTGTGGAGGCCCGTGGCCTGTGCCCCTAAGGCTGGGCCTGGGGCGGGGCCTCATGGGGGCTCAGCCTTTGCATCTCAGGAATGTTGCATCTGTGGGTGTGGGGCTGACGACTTACGGGCAGAGGACTGAGAGCTGCCACTTCTTTGAGCCTCCAGAGCAGGTTGTAGGAACTATTCTGTGCCCGTGTTCTAACCAATGTCTCGTAAATGCCTGTTTGTATCTGAATCCAGTCTGAGACTCACTTTCATTTTGACCCAGGGGTGAGATGTGGGTGGGCCTCACTCCAACCACTTCAAAATTCTGTGTCCGGGGCTCCCCTGGGGGTGCAGAGGTTGAGAACCCGCCTGCCAGTGCAGGGGACACGGGGTCGAGCCCTGGCCCGGGAAGATCCCACACGCCACGGAGCAACCAAGCCCGTGCGCCACAACTACTGAGCCTGCGCTCTAGAGCCCGCGAGCCACAACTACTGAGCCCGCGTGCCACAACTACTGAAGCCCGCGCACCTAGAGCCCGTGCTCCGCAACAAGAGAAGCCACCGCAGTGAGAAGCCCGCGCACCGCAACGAAGAGCAGCCCCCGCTCGCAGCAACGAAGACCCAACGCAGCCAAAAAAAAAAAATTCTGTGGCAGCCGTCACCCCCCAGAGGAACAGAGAGGCTGTGTGTGACCACATGAACTCAGACCAGGTGTAGCAGCAGGGGACAGATCACTTGATAGCTGGATAGTTTAGGAAATGTCATGTGGTTCCCTGACCACAAGTTCAGCCATTTGCCGTCAGTACTTTAAGAACTCCTTCTTAATTAGTCATTGCAGGCATCTATGGTTTCTAGACTTTCTTTGATTCCTGGTTAGCCTTCATTACAGCCTTCTTCTGTTAGCGGGACTTGTCCTCTTTCCCCAAATTTTGCAAAATAGTTACTGATTACTCCAGAAAGCTCATTCCACATGGAAGGAAGTCTAATGACGTGAGACGTATTGTGATCACCGCTAACATTTCGTTCTGCATTGAGCCTCCTTCCAGGCTGGCCCTTCGTGCAGGGGACCCTCGTCCAGGGCTCTTCACCTGAGGGTGACAGATCCCAAAAGTCTGTGGATCGAACTCAAGAGGCTTGTGAACTTGGACGGGGAAAAGTGACGTCTTTATCTTCTCCAACTTCGAACTGAAACTTACTTAGCATTTCCTTCGAATTACGAATGTGGGCAGCACGATACAGGCAGGCTAGCAGAACCTGTGCCTTTGTCTCCAGTAGAAATCATAGATATTTTCACATCACATGACAATTTTGTAGTTATTCTTGAAAGACCATTTCTGGTCATCACTGCCTCAAAACTAGGGAAGTTGTTAGATCTGCCAACCGATCTTAATGCATGAACGAAGAGACACATATATTACTATATCACCGGATTTCTAAAATATTTGTTCACTGTATTTCAATAAAACTGGTTTCCTTTGGAATCATATGTATTTTATTTTATGCCTTAGAAAATATTCTGAGAAAGAGTCCACTGGCTTCCCCAGACTGTTAAAAAGTTCCTGGCTCAAAAAAGATGAAAAAATCCTGCTTAGCCAGATTGAGAGATGTTATTTATTTCTGAAATTTATTTCTGAAACATGTAAGGGTTGGAAACCCACCCCCACCATGGCTCTCAGGGCACTGCCAGCCCGACTTCAACAATTGCTCGGAATTCAAAGGAGCTGAAGGGAGGGGAGGTGGCCAAGGGCAGGGCAGTGGAAACAACACTTGCTTAGGGACCAGCCCTCCTATCTGGGCCTGGGGATTTGCTGCTATTTCATCATCATGGTGACAGCCTTTGCTCTTCAAGATAATAATCTTCAAATTCCTCAGTTTTGGTGTGAGCCTCAGTATTTTCAGTGGCTCCAAAACAAAAGTAGATTTACTGCAAATGTACTGCATAGTTTTCAGTGAAGCTCAACCTTGGCCCGTTGTACAGAAACGCATGAAACGGCCCCTGCTTTGCTGGCTATAAAACCCAACTGGAAGCTGTTCCAGGCTCAGGAGGAAGACGGTTGTTTAATAAAGAGGAGGAGGAGGAGCGGAAGCAGGAGAGAACCCTGTCAACTCTCTTAGAGACGCTGAGAAGATGGGCACTGGCCGGCCGGCAGGCTCTGGTTATAGCACGCAGGGCACCAGATCTGGATTTGAAACCTCGGTTAGCCACTTGCTAACTAGATTTGGGGCGAATTAAAGTCTTTGAGCCTCCTTTTCGTCTCTGTGAAATGCAGTTTACCAGTGGATATTTTGGTTGCTTGAGCATGTTAAATTTCACTGATTTCCACTCAACTACACCACTTCCACCAAAAAAAAGGCTGTGAAGCCAAGCATAAATGGCTGAGCCCGTTTTTAAACCAATATTCCACCTGTTCATGCCTTTTGTCCTATCATGTACCACGTGTTGAAGAATAAATTGTCTTCAAACCAAATGTCAGTCAACTGTGCAAAGTCACACAAACCAATTTTTTGTCTTTTACATGGAAATAACAGTTCAATAGTAGCAGATACTTTTTTTAGAATACAATAAGAAAAAATATTTAATTCTTCCTTCTAGACCAGGGGGGTGAAATGATAGGTCTCTGAGCCTAATTCTCGGGAACTATCTTAAAATCATGTTGCCAAGACCCCGGGCCTCTCACCAGGGCGGGCCCCCTAGCACCTCATTTGTGTTTTCCACAGCTGCCCGCATTTGAACTTCAGATTCCAGCTGTGATACCCCGTGAGCATTCAGCCCTTGCTCTGTTAGTCTGTTACTTTGAACTCCTGTCCTGATGCTGCTCTGTAAATAGCGCTCCGTTACGATTCCTCTTCCACGTGGGTGGGGGGGTGTCCCTCCATCAGTCCTTTGTGTTCATTCTGTTCGAGCCCTTGGCACAGAAGTGCTCAGCGGACACTACCGGCTGCCACGCAGTCCTGTCCCGCCATAGTCAACAGGGCACCCACGGAAACGGAGTGTTACACGACTGTGGGATCCTGGGCCTTTTAAACAATACAGTAACCCGCGTCACCCAGACCTGTGCTCAGCGTTTAGCACTGGAATCACGAAGGCAACTTCAAATATGAAAGCTGTTCTCAGCTGAGCAGAAAAGTGCTTGTTTTTCACACAGATGAACCCCATGCGTCAGTGTTTTGCCAGTTGTACTCTTTGCAGCACTTACGTGGGGTGACCTCACTGCACAGTAACGCCCAGCACTGCCAGGGAATTCTCAGGGCTGAGCCCCTTGGACTGGTGTCTGGGCTCAGGTGGCCCACGTGGCACTTTAGACCATGCCCGTCAGGAGAGCTGCTTCCTGGAAGCGAAAGGGCAACTTCCTCCACGCAGTCCTCACGGTGGGGGTATTGCTCCTCTTGGGGAAGAAACTGAAATCAGCTGACCATCTCTCTTCACCCCTAGTCTGAGGTTGCTGACATTCTGAGAGGTTTTCAGTGACACATTCCGATGGGCATGTGACCTGCCCACACGGGGTGTGGCCTCGGAGTCCCCCTCTGAACCAGCCTGACCTCCGTTTCCAGCTGAGATCGAGGCCATCTTGTGTGTGTGCACACGTGCGTGTGTGTTTGACAAACGATAGGGCTCGACTTTGATCAATTCAGCTAATTATGCAATGAGTGTAAAAACACTCAAAAAAAGGTGGAGTGGTGACATAATACTATCGGACGTCAACAAGTTCAAAGTCATCTGCATATTTCCAGTCTAACCTGTAAACCCCACGTTTCTTCTCTTTGTATAATAGCATTAAAAGAAAACTAGGACTATCCCTGAACCAGAACCCTGAATTTCAGAGACCGTCCATAACATGTCGCTCTGCTCTCACCAAACAAAATACTTGTCAGGCCTTAAAATGGCTGAGAATTAATTCCACAGCTGGCAGTTGTGATGTTCACCCTGTGGTATTCCTTCCTGAGGTTAGGGAAATTCCATTCAAAGTCCCCAGATTCTTCTATTGTTTTCAGTATGTACAGCATGTAGAATTTAATATAGCTAAATAGTTTTACAAAACAAAATTCACTATCTGTAGGATGTTGGTCACAAAATCATGACAAATGCCTGTTTTAGACTTTCTGATCATGATTCCTAAGAAGGCACCGCTACGGGCTGTAACTGGGGGCAGACGGCGCTGTCACCTTCTGTAGAAGTGCACTTCCCTCCCCAAATGTGACATGAATAATTTGACTCATTAGATGGAAAACTGACAGAAGGATTATTGGCTCTACCCTCCCTGCTAAATAGGACGTTCTTTTCCCTCTTGATATCTGGTAAGCTCCAGCTCTTCAGGATTTTTCCTTGGATAAAAGTTTCAATGAACACCTACCGTATGCTGGGGACTTCACACCTATGTCTCTCTCCTTTGGTTCTCATGACACCATGGGACAGATATGAATCCCTGCTCTGTAAAGGAGGAAACCAGGGCTCTGAAAAGTTCCAAGAAACTGGGTCAAGATCTCATTACTAACCAGATCCGTTGGCTCCAAAGTCTGGGTCTTTCCAGTCCACTCAGCTGCCTCCTGGACCAGAGGTCATGTGCTTGCAATCCAGGATCAGGGAAGGCTTCCTGGAGGAGGTGGCAGGATGGGGAGCTGATTGAAGATCAGGGTGATGGAGCTTTCAGAGCAATGAGTGGGAAAAAGAATTAAGGATCAAAATCACAAGGAAAATAATTAGAAACACAACGTACACATAGCATTCCTGGGCACCTGCTAATCACCCCGTTGGACAGCAGTTAACGTCAATCGTTCTACCACATTTATTGGTCACTGCCCATGTGCCAGCCCCTGTTCTGGGCGCTGAGGATGGAACTAAGGCTGAACGGTTCCAGCGCTGTTGGCCGCAGCGGGGTAAGGCCTCTCCTTCCTTCGCCTTCACCTACTAATCCTTCCACCCCGGCCTTTTTCAGGAGCCTTGGAAGCGCGTCCAGGACGCAAAGCTCAGACAGAAGCCTGGCAGCGGAGCAGCGCGAGGAGGGTCTGTCTGTCCTGAGCTGTCACCGGGTCGGGGGGGGGGTGGTCGCGGGAAGGGACCCGCCGGCGCCTGACCAGCTCCGGGTCCACTGGTCCACTGTCTGCGCCTTTGACCGCCCCTGGCCGCCTAGGCCCGGCCCCGGCTCCGCGCCCCCGCACCCGCCTTGCCCGCATCCCAGCGGCATCCCGTCCCTGGGGATGGGGGAGGGCTCTTCCCCGCTGCCTCGGCTCCACGCGGCCCGGGAACAGGCGCCCCAGGCTGGGGACAGAGCCCGAGGGGCCCCCGGCCGCGGAAGGAGCGGGCGCCCGCGACTCTGGCCCGTCCCCTCCCTCTACGCCTCGCTGGTCTCCACGCACCGCCCCGTCGGGTAAGACTCGGAACCAGCCAGCCCGCCTGAGTTTGGTTTCCAGATGGGTTTTGTTTCGTCGGCAAAGTGTTTTCTCAAAAACGGACTCTGCAAATTTCTAGGCGAGTCGCGCCTGCCGCCGCGGGTCGGATGTGGTTCCTTCCTCGGGGGGCCTCACCTGGTGGTCCTCGCAGGTACCTGCACCTCCTGAGCCGCTTGGCAACCCTGAGGCCAAGCTGGGCCCATCCCGCGCCAGCAGCCCCCTCGTCCTCCGAGCCCGCGGCTGGGGTTCTAGAGCAGGTTGGCGGAGGCTTCCGACAAAGGACGCGACAGCACATTTGGCGGCTCTGCGGGCGACACCGTGTCCCTCACAACTGCTGCCGTAGGGCAAGAGCGGCCTCAGACAGCACCGAATGGGTGCGCGTCCCTGTGTCCCCCAAAAGCTTCATTCACAGACACTGAAATACGGATTGCATATAATTTTCACGAGTCATGAAATATTCTTTTTCTGATTTTCTCCCCTAATCATTGAAAAATGTAAACACCATTCTTAGCTCATGGACCACATAAGAACCGGTGGTGGGACAGACCTGGCCCGTGGGCCACGGTGTGCTGACCCCTTCCTTGTACTGGTTGAGTTGTGTTCCTCCAGAATTCCTGTTGGAGTCCTCAGCCCCAGGACCTCAGACTGTGACCTCATTTGGAGAGAGGGTCCTTGCAGAGGAAATCAAGCTGAAATGAGGTCTTTAGGGCGGGCCCTAGGCCACATGATTGTGTGTCCGTACAAACAGGGGAAGTCTGAACACAGACACAGACAGAGGAAAATGGTGTGGCGACCCCTGCGGCCACCGAAGCCGGGAGAGTGGCCTGGCACACACTGTCCCACGGCCGTCAGTGGGACCCAGCCCTGCGGACACCTTGACGGCAGGCACGCCGCCAGCCTCCAGGACTGAGAGCCAGGAACTTCCGTCGTTTGAGCCCCCGGCGTGAGGTGCTCTGTTAGGTGGCCCCGCAAACCGCTCCCCCCCCCACACCCACCCCGCATCCTGTCCCCCAACCCCCCGCAGATTCTCGAGCCTCAGGGCCTGGGATGCTGCGGGCGCCCGCCCTCCCTGCCCTGTGCCTGCCTAGCGCCACTCCCTCTGGCGCTCAGAGGCCACTTCCTGGGAAAGGCCAGACCCCACGTGATTTGGTTGGAAGTTCACCTCCTGGAGGCTGTAAATTCTACGATGACAGGGTCCTGTCTGGTTTGCTCACCACTGTGATCTCAGCATCCAGCACTGTGCCTGGAATTCAGCACACATGTGGTGGATGAATGAACGAAAAAATATTTATGATTCCTGAAATTCCACCTAAAGAGATTCAGTCTTTTGAACCTTAAAGGCTTTCCATCTCCTGGGTTCCCTCTAAAGCACAAGTACCCAGTGGTTATCAGTTACGGAGGGAATGTAGTCCAGAAGGGCCAGACGTGGCCTCCTAAGCGACCACATGTGGGATGTAGAGAACATCATCTCCTTCCGTGGGAATCAGGCCAGGACTCCAAAGGGCATTTTCAAGGACCCTCCTCTCTTACTTTTGCCCCCCTCTTAGGGCCCGCTAATAAAAAGGACCTGGGCTTGGGAGCATATGTGATCCTACACTATTTTTATTGTACTTGGTAATTAAAAATTAGTCTGGAGAAGAGACTGGTAAACGTGTCCAGAACGGTTCCCCAGTCGGGGGCGGGGGAGGGGTGCGCAGGGGGAGGCGGGGCGCGTGCCGCAGCCTGTGTTTGCAGGAGCAGTTCCGGGCACTCAGCCCCCTCACAGCCGGTTCCCTCCCAGCGTCCGCCCCCGCCAGCTGCACTTCTTGGCTTCTCCCTCTGTATTCTGCCACTTCTTCCCTTCCTAGCCAGATTTCTTCTACAATTTCTCCAGATTTCTGTAGCTGTGTTCAATATTTGAGTAGTTACACATTCGTTAGAGGGCTCTTCAAGATGCTTCACGTCTCTGCACTTTTAGTTGTGTGAAGAATAGGTGGACGTGAACTTGCCCTTTTTTAAAATAAATTTATTTATTTATTTATTTATTTATTTATTTATTTATTTATTTATTTATTTATTTATGGCTGCGTTGGGTCTTCATTGCTGCACGCGGGCTTTCTCTAGTTGCGGCGAGCGGGGGCTGCTCTTCGTTGCGCTGTGTGGGCTTCTCATTGCGGTGGCTTCTCTTGTTGCGGAGCACAGGCTCTAGGTACACGGGCTTCAGTAGTTGTGGCTCGCGGGCTCTAGAGCACAGGCTCAGTTGTTGTGGCGCACGGTCCCTGAACCTGCCCCTTGATCTGGGGGAAAGCTTTGTTTTTTAATCTATTTTTCTCTTTCTGGATCTAAGTACAGCTTATATTCACCGTCACCATCTTTCCTCCATCATAATTTCACCCTGGAAGACAAACATTAAAATGCAGACTTAGTCCTTGAGGCTAAGCCAAGTCCTGTTTCGTGTGAATGTAACTTACTATTATCGGCAGTATTGAGAAAAATAGTTCCTTGGTGGTCAGCAGCCATTTACGAGAGAAAGTGTCTCTTTATCCATATTCTTATTTAGTACTAATTCCTTAAAGTTCCAAAGTCCTCTTCTGAGGAAAGCCATGAAATAGAACTAAATTAAAACTAATTACATGGGCCTTCCCTGGTGGCACAGTGGTTAAGAATCCGCCTGCCAATGCAGGGGACACGGGTTCGAGCCCTGGTCCGGGAAGATCCCACATGCCGCAGAGCAACTAAGCCCGTGCGCCACAACTACTGAGCCCGGATGCCACAACTACTGAAGCCCATGCACCTAGAGCCCATGCTCTGCAACAAGAGAAGCCACTGCAATGAGAAGCCCGTGCACCGCAACGAAGAGTAGCCCCCGCTCACCGCAACTAGAGAAGGCCTGTGCACAGCAACGAAGACCCAACGCAGCCAAACATACATACATAAATAAATAAATAAATTTAAAAAATAAATAAAACTAATTACATGACAAGAATAATATTTCTTGTCAACAGAAAATATTCAAATGGTTTTGGGGCCACCGACTAAGGAATGGCTTCTAATTTCAGAGAGATTCTATTTCACCTGAGGGAAACGAGGTGAGAAAGGCCCACTTACTGTGGTTATTTTGTTTCTGCCATGTCCATGGGGACTTCCATGTGCTCATTTATTATGTAAAAAAAATTACTGAGTGACTTCTACGTACTAGGCAAGGGGCTAGATAGTTTGGCAGCTACTGTACCCACCCAAACCCTGGGCCCTAACCTCAAGGAGCTGAAAGTCTAACAGGAGAACTAGGACGAGTCTGCAAATAAACACTTCTCAGCAGGTGCCGCTGGGAATTCAAAGGAAAGGAAAGTGGTCCTTTCCAACAGAGACCATCAGGGACAGCTTCTTGGAGATGCTGCAGTAGAACCAGGCCATGACAGAGGGTGTAGTATTGACAATTTCCTCTTGCTGCCATAACAATTCCACAAACGAGGCTAAAGCATCACAAATTTATTATCTTCCAGTTGTGGAGGCCAGAAGCCCAACACGGGTCTCACTGGCTAAAACCAAGGTGTTGGCAGGGCGGCCTTCAGCCTGGAGACTCTAGGGAGAGTCTGTTTCCTGTCCATTTGGGTTGTTCTTTGTGGTTGTAGGACCCAGGGCCCTGTTTTCTTGCCGGCTGTAGGTTGAGAGCTTTTCAAAGCTTCCGGAGGCTGCACGTGGCCTCTTCTGACCTACCTTCCCATCGTCAGGGAGTAAGCGTAGGTTTCTTTAAGTCACTACTTTGTGGTAGTTTGTTACAGCAGCGGTAGCAATCTCCCATTAAAAATAAAACTAAATCCTCCCTGTGAACCCTCATTCTCCTCCAGCTGCTGCTTGATCACTTTCCTCCCCTTTCCAACTGTATGTCTCAGAGTTTTTTGTCTTTTGCTACTGTGCTCATCACAATATCTCCCATCTAGCAGCTCCTCTACCAAAAGAGCTCTTTGCTAAGATTCCAGTGGCTGCCACGTCTTTAAATCCAGGGGGCATTTTCCAGCTATCATTTTACTTGCTTCTTAGTAGCCTGTATCTTGGTTGATCCCTCCCTCCTTGAAACACTCTTCCTTTTGTTTCTGAGAAGCCCTGTTTTCCTCCAGCCCCCGGCAGCTGATCTGTTTCCTGTGCAGACTCCTCCTGCGCTTCACCATGAATGTTGCATTTCCTCAGCGTCACGGCCCCTCCCATTCCATCTACACTGTCTGCGAGGCTCTGCCTCCACACCTTATCCACGGTACCTGTAGGGCAACTCACATGTTCGCATCTCCCCTGCTACAAATCAGTGTCCACGACGGCCTTTGTGACATCTCCATCCACTCCACAGCGGCTCAGAAGACACCTCCAAAAACAAATTTAAGGTGTCGGTCCACAGGACAGCACCAGCACCCCAGTTACATAAGTGAGAGCCCAGGAGCCACGCCCTTCTCGCGTGGTCCAGACGGTCAACCCATTACTGGGGTCTCAAAGTTTGACCACTGTTATTTCTCCATTTCAGCTACTTTTTCCCTCATCCATTGTTCCCATCCTGGCTCAAGCTGCATCACCTCCCTCTGCAACTAGTAACATTCCGGCCTCCTGTCTCCACCCCCACCCCCCAATCATTCCCACACAGCCGATCCTGTCATTCCTCTACTTGGGACCCTTTCATGACTCCCACTGTTCTGAGTATTAAGACTGAAATCCTTAATGTGACCTTAAAGGCCCCGGGTGCCTACCTCTCCTTCCTCACCTCCGATCTCTCCCTGCATCTCTGCACTCCAATCACAAGGGTCTTTTTCAGTGTTTGAGATGCTGGGTCTTGTTCCTTCCACCACAGGGCCTTTGCACAGGCAGTGCTTCCCCCCACCCCACCACACCCCACCCCACCCCCTCTCAGAATGCTTTCCATGTTCGTCTTGTTAATTTCTTCTCTGCTTTTGCATCTCAGCTAAAGTGCTTCCTCATTTCCTAGCCCAACCAGGTCACATCCCCTCTATGATAAGAGCTCAAGGAGCTGTGTGTCTTTCCTTTACAGTATTAATCACAATCCAAAATTTCCGTGAGTTTTTAGTGTTACCTGGTGATTATTTGCCTCTCCTGCTAGACTTGGAAGCTCCACGATAATGTCTGTTGTCACTGTTTTGTCCCCAGGGCCTAGCACTTCTGGGTGCCCAATAATGTTGAACAAATTAGGTGCTGCTGGAGAGGGTGACAAGTCTGGCATATCGTAAGTTCTCAATAAATATTTGTCCTTTTGACTTTCAAAGCTTGTTGAGACACAAACGGGAAAATGTCTAGCAAGTAGTTGGAAGTGTGAAAATGAAAACATTGTATTTTTGTAATGCAGATCATAACTTTCGTGACCCATGAACACACCCAAAATTCCCATTTATGCAAAATACCAGAGAGAAAGGGTAGGCAAACTCAAGACCTTGCTTTTCCTTGAGGTCGTCTTTCAGTGTAGACATAAACCATCCTCCACCCTTTTGCCCTATGAACCCTGGGCACTGTGACGCCTTCTGCCAGAGTGTAGTCCTCTCACCTCCAACCTCTACTTGAGCTCAGTTAAATTTTCTCTCACCTCCTGTGATAGCTCCCAAATATTTTTTCAGCTCCTCTTTTCCCCAAGGATTGACTCGACAGCACATGATCACGGAGCTGCCATCCACCTTCCCTCTGCTCTCTCAGAAGGCCACTCTCCGCATGTCTTAAATGCCTGCCTTCCTGTGACTTGCTTCTGCCCTCTCCCCCTTCCCAGATCTTTGCCTTGAACTCTAGTTCCTCCTCTCACCTCTGACTTTCTGAAGGGTATTAGCTCTGGGACATTTTTCGAGTTCCAACCCCCAAGCCCAGAAACTCTTCTTCTCCTGGGGTTACAAGCAATCAGATGCAATCTGCATGCCTGCTTCCCAACATTTATAGGTTTCCCTTTGCTCTTTCAAGTTGGGCAGCCTGTCTGTCCGTGGGCCTCCTTCCACTTCTGCACATGATATCACCTTATGATAATCTCATCATGGGTTTCATGATCAAAACCCATTTATCCAGCATCTGAAGAAAACACACTCAGTTTTTCTTTTCAGGTCTGGTTGATAAAGCAAAATACATGGTCTTAAAAGCAACTGTTCAATGACAACCATAATGACATTTAGTAGTTAATTATAAATTAAAAGTTAAAAATAGACCATGAAAATGTTCTTTTTACAATTACACAATTAAATATTTCTTGTCAATTTAGATTGGCTCAGATGTTTCCCTTCGAAAATGTTAATTTTATTATAGAGATTGATTTTGTTGAGACAAGAGTTGAAGCCTTACACTTTTTGTTCTTCCTAGTGCAAGTTTTACCAATGTTCACTGCAAAAGATTAGATTAACAATCTGAATGGAAAGTTTTAGAACATCTAGGAGCATTCAGACCTTCACGGCAGGATTTTTCTTTCAATTACAGACACAAGAACATCCTGCTCATGTCTGCAAAGGAAACAGAAGTTGCAGCCAACTATAAATGTAATGAGAAGTAAGTAAGTAGCTGGTGTCGCTGTCACAGCTCACTCAGCATAAAAAGCAAACTCACGGAGGATGTGGTAAGAAAAGAAAGTTCGTTTTAGCAATTGTCTCTCAATAATGTAAAGTGTCAACATAAGAATTCTTTAAATGCAGAATGTGATTTTTATCTTGACAGTGTTTCTTTGAAGTCTTCTGGGAACACGTCTTAAATTATTGAGCAATTCTGACTTATGCAATCACATACTTCATTATTCATCTGAGAAGCAGAGTGGCTATTCGGAGAATGAAGCTGGGTTCTGTGTTGGAAGGGGCTGGAAAGGCAGGTCTGCAGAGACTGGCAAGGTGGCCACCCTGTAAGGCCTGCTGTGACCCTGGGCCTTTCCCTAAATATGCCCTAGAGGTTTTTACCAAATTTTCCAGGAAGCTCTGTTTTCCAAAATGGCTCAAAGCAATTAGAAATAAATTAAAATCAGAGAAGGTTTACTCTCTCATGATTTTAAGATTGGAAAACACATGTAAGAATTGAAATTTAGGGAATTCCCTGGCAGTCCAGTGGTTAGGACTCCGCACTTCCACTGCAGGGGGCATGGGTTCCGTCCCTGGTGGGGGAACTAAGATGTTGGAAGCCACGTGGCGTGGCCAAAAAAGAAAAAGAAAAAAAGGAAAAATGGTTAAGATGGTAAATTTTACGTCAGGTATTATTTACCACAATTGAAAAAATAAAATAATTTTAAAAAGAAACCTAGTGGTAGAACATAAAGGCTTTTGAAAAAAATGTAAGGTATGAAACATTTCTGGTTATTCATCTACTATCTATTAATCGACTACTCTCTTAAAAACAATAATAATCCACTTTTCCATAAGTCTGACTTCCAGTAATATAAACCCTTTGGGAAATGTGCAGAAACTGAGGACAAGAGATGTTTTAATACTTGAAATAGCATCACAAGGCCCTAGCTCTCCTCTGCATAGGAAAGGCTTTTAGGAATAAGAGGTTCTGTTAGCTCTTAGTTTACATACAGTTTTGAGAAGCGAAATAATCTTTCATAGCCAACAGCAGATTAAAAGAAGAAAATTAGTGGGAATTCCCTGGCAGTCTAGTGGTTAGGACTCCATGCTTCCACTGCAGGGGGCACAGGTTCGATCCTTGGTTGAAGAACTAAGATCCCGTAAGCTGTGTGGCAGAAAATTACCTAACAGAGGAAAACAACAAAAAATCCCTCAAAATAACAAACAAAGTGGGGAGGGAAATAGGGTGTTAAGTGTTTAATGCGGACGGAATGTCAGTTTGGGAAGATGAAAAAGTTTCGGAGATGGATGGTGGTGATGGCTGCACACAATGTGAATGTACTTAATGCCCCTAAACTGTACAGTTAAAATGTGATAAAATGGTAAATTTTATATTATGTATATTTTATTACAATAAAAAAAGACAGTTAAAAAAAAGAAAAGAGTTTGTCATCAAAGCATATCCCGCAACTAATAAACCTGGTACAGCCAAGTCTTTCTAGAAATTCCTACAAGTTTGCAGAACCAAAACCTCCAAAGAATAGTGTACCAGGAGATCTCCCTGGCTGACCCAGAGTGCTTGGTTCTGAGAAAAAGGTGATCTTTAAAATTTTGATATTTCAGACATTAAAACAGCCTTTAAAAGTTCATTCAATACATTCAGATCAGCAGTTAAGTTCTGTATATGTAGTTTTGGGGGGAGAAAATGGTCCTTGTTCTTGAGGAATTTATAATCTAATTAAGGAGACAGACTACATGGGTATAAAAAAAATTAAATCAGTGTAGCACATCTTCTTTCTAGTTTTCCAGGCTTTTCACAATCTAACCCTACTCTACTTTTTCACTGCTCCCCATAGAGAACATTCTCTGTAGTTAGGCAGATTTGCTGTGTGTCCTCCACAGATTATTAACAAGGAGGCCTTTTCTTTCCAAAAAGACAAAAATTGTGTCTAGAGAACAGAGCCTGCTTTCCAGGCACTAAGGTATAAAGAGGCTGAGTCATAATCAGGTTTTGTGCATTCATGGGTGGGGGAGGGGTGGGGAGGGGAAGCAGGTAGGTAGTCTCAGGGCGCATTGCACAGCGGCCTCAGGGAGAACCCCTAAAACATCCTGGCCCCGCATCTGCAGGTGAGGTGATGCTGGTGCCTGCCAGCCCTCAGCCTCTGCTCTGTCTGCTGCGGGAGGCCCTGGGCCTCCCTTCCTCACTCCACAAAGACCATTCCTCTCCCCTCAAAGTAAAAGGGAGCTGATTTGGTTTCAGTTTCCTTATTATTAAGTACATTGTGATCATGACTGTTTGAGATTACCCGAAGACAGCCTTATAATTCAGTGCTTCCAAGCTCTGGGGTCAGATCTACCAAGGTTGGAATCCCAGCTCTTTGGTCTCTGGTGAGTTAGTTGGGCTCTGTGTATTTTAGGGTCTTCTTCTATAAAATGGAGTTAATAACATGGTTGACTAGAGGGTTAAATGAGATAATACACAAGTTTAGGGCAACACCTGGTATACACACATATTTTACGTATGTTAATCAATTAATTTATACGTGGAGAGGTTGCCGCTGCCACATGCTTTGTGCTCAGTGGGACTTGTGCTGTCTCTCTTTTCTCCTCTTGGCAACTGGATGCATTATGTGGATGAACTTATGTAGTTGATTATTTAAACAGTTTTTAACTATCCTATTTAGAAGTATCAGGAATTATAAGACAGAAATCACCCAGAATCACTATATTCCAGAGAATACCACTTTTAATATTTGGCTGCATACTTTACTGGACACATACATATTTTTGTTTGTTTAATATACGTTATATATTTTATATTATATAATATATATTATTTATATTTTATGAATATAGCTTAAATATAAATATATATACTTATATTGTTTGACCAAATTAGATCCTGTACCCTATTTTGTCACTATATTTCTTTTTTTTTTAATTTTTATTTATTTATTTAAGTTTTGGCTGCATTGGGTCTTCATTGTGGTGCGCGGGCTTCTCAGTGCTGTGGCTTCTCGTTGGGGAGCATGGGCTCTAGGCGCGCAGGCTTCAGTAGTTGTGGCATGCGGGCTCAGTAGTTGTGGCTCCCGGGCTCTAGAGCGCAGGCTCAGTAGTTGTGGCGCACGGGCTTAGTTGCTCCACGGCACGTGGGATCTTCCCGGACCAGGGCTCGAACCCGTGTCCCCTGCACTGGCAGGCGGATTCTTAACCACTGTGCCACCAGGGAAGTCCTATCGCTATGTTTCTTGAACGCATCAACAAGAGTGTAAACTCCACCAGTGGGTAAATCGTGTAGTTTTGCTCACTGTAGTACCAATGGTGTTTGGTTTAATCCATGGTTCATGGCAAGTCCTCAAAAAAATTTAAAAAACAAAAAACCCAAAGGAATGATTGACTGCATGTCAGTAAACACAATGTTCTCCTATATTGTGTATCAGTTTCCTCAAGTAAGCCTCCATTTGGAAAATTACCCGTTTCCAATTTGTTTCAAATATATATATATATATGTAAAAATGTTTAAGATATTTTTTAAAAACGCACAGAGAATAACACAATACACATTATTGAATCGAATCACTCAGAATCAACAAATTTTAAGATTTGGACAATTTGTTTCAAATAAAGAAATAAAGCACTGGAGAGAAAGTCGATGTCCTTACTTTTCTCTCCTGAGTCTAATTTCTGCACTCCTTTCTACACCGGCCACAGCTGTCATGAGTCTGGTGTGTACATTTTCAGTCCTTGACTCTACTTGTATAAAGAACGTGATTAGCATAGGTTCTGTGGGATTTTATTTATCAACATGGTATCATAGTGTAAATATAGTTTTGCAACTCCCTTTTCTCCACTCTACAATGATTTTTGAAGTCTATCTACATATCCTTTGAAAAGTACAGCTAGTTCATTCACTTAGCTATTTTACATATTTTATTTTCCCACAGTTCCCTATTGCTGGACTTTTAGGTTCTTCCTGATTTTTCACGATTGCAAACAATTCTACAATGGTCATTGTAATCCCAAAATTTGATTAGGTGTCTCGCACATAAATTGTAAAGTCCATTAAATTCCTTTTATTTACGATATATTTCTTTCAGTTAACTATGTTTCTGTCGTTGAAGACAGAGCAAGGGCAGTACCTTTACCTGCACACAAAGGGAGGAGGGGGCCAGCCCCGGTGGGGGTGCGGGGGGAGGGAGGCCTGTCCCGGTGCGAGCGCCTGGGGCGCAGGTGAGGGCGGAGGCGGCGCCGCGCCGCGCGTCCAGGTGAGCCTCGCGGGGGGCGGGGCGCAGGTGAGCCGGATCCCGGCGCTCAGCGATGGCCGGGCCATCGGCGCGCGTGGACCCCGGGCTGTCCCCTGGCAGACAGTCCGGAGCCCGTCCGCGCGGGAGGACGCGGGACGGCAGCGCCGCGGGGGGCACGGCGGCTGAGGCCGCGGGCTCCGCACGGACCGGCGGACGGACGACGGCCGGGCCCCGCGCCCCCTGGGCGGCCGGCGGGCGCGGGCGGGGGCGGCGCTGACGCGGCGGTCACGTGACGCCCCAGGAATGCCAACAATGTAGCGAATGTCCCGCTCGGGCTGCGCGCTGGGCCGCGGCGCGAGCGCCGGAAGATGGGGCCGCCCGCCCGCCCGTCCGCCCGGCGCCCCGCGTCCCCGCCCGCCGGCCGACCCCGGGCTCGGCGTCCCCCGCGAGGCCCCGGAGCCGCGGGCCAGGCGGCCGCGGACGGCGTAGACGGCGCGAGGTGAGCGGGGCGGCGGGGTCTGGATCGGGACTCGGGACGCGGCGGCGGGCGGGGCCGCGCGCTCGGGCGGAGGGGGGTCCGCGCCGTCGGGCCACCTCGGCCCTCGGCCCCTCGCGGGCAGGTCGTCCCCGGATGGAGGCCGCGCCGCCCCTCCCCCTCGCGGGCCGCCCCTCCCCCCGGGCCGCGCCCCCGGGTCTTCCCCTCCCCCACCTTCCCCCACCCCCACCCCGACCCCCGTCCGGAGTCCGGCCTCCCGCGGCGCCCCCCTGCGCTCGGCGCCCGCCGGGCTCCGGACGCGGGTTCTGACCCGGTTCGCGGCGCCTGGCGACCCGGCGGAGGCAGGTGGGGCCGGGGAGACACGTGCCCCGCCCGCAGGCCTCGGCGGGACCCGGACGGTGCGCGCTGTGTGCGGGGTTCGTCGCGTGGACGGATTACACGTACGTGGGGGGCGGGGGAGGGGGGTCTCCCTGGACAGGAGTCCAGACTTAAGAACTCACTAGCTCGGGACTGTGTGAGACCCAGCGCTTGGCAGGTAGAAATGCAGTGGCCACACAGCTCTGTTCCCAAAGTGTTCAGCAAATACGTGCAATTGTAGAGGAAAGATTGCCCCCATTTTACTAAGAAACTTGAAAGTCACAAAATGTGTGATGTTCGCACAGGTGTTCAGTTTGAATTTTAACCTGGGGGTTGACAGGCCTTCCCTTAGTAATGGAGAAAGTAACTCCCGGCCCATTATTAGGGAAATTCTGCTCAGGAGAGCTTGATTCAGAGTTTTAGTTGAATCTCAACTCAAATCCCTGCGTGATGGATCACCATTTTTGAGCGCTCAATCAAGAGACTAAGCTACTTTGTATCTTTTAAAAGTTTTTTCTTTAGCAAATGTATTAGTAAGAGAGTAACAGAAAAATCTTCAAAATAAGAATGCACAGACTGTTTAAGAAAGTCTGTTTTAAATTATCATTAACAAGACACTGTGTTATTCAGCCTCTCATAAAATTTGGTCTCATTATCCAGGTATATAGAGCACTGTTTAAAGAATATGCCAGCATTCCTTTGAAATTAAAATTGCTGAACATTTAATGAATCTCAAAATGTCAAGCAATTTAAAATGATATCTGAGCAGAAGCTGTCATGAAAAATTATTAAGGTGAATTATGAGAATCTCGGAATTTTTGAACCGGAAAAGATTCTTCTAGCCTCTCCATCTAATTTGAAATCGTTTTGACTTAGGTGTAAATGGGAGCTGTACATATTTCTTTCTTTCTTTAGCAAATCGCAGGGTTGGGGGAGGGACTTTCCTTTGGTGGGAGGGGAATGTTTTTACAATAAGATGCCTTGTTATTTTAAATGATGTGTTGTAAGTAGCCAGCCCCGGGCTCCTAAATCCCACTGCATGTGTGGGTTGGGCGTGAGGAGAGGTGTTGAAGCTGATAAATTCGCCGTAAACACCCAGGAAGCATTTGGGGGAACTTTGTGGGAGTGTTCTGATTTGTACTGGAAAAACCAGACTAACACAGGTTTTGAAAAGCTGCTTTTATGTTTTATTTCATGGTTATAATAATGTGAAACTTCTAAATAATGTTCCTTACTGACTTTTAAAAAATAAAAGGTTTGAAGAAATACAGAAGATAAATTCACTGCATTTACTTTGTTTTGACTGTAAATCTGCTCTAAAAAGGAGCAAAATATTCTGATCAACAGAATGAAGAGCTTGGGCTTGAACATTTCTAGAACATTTCCGACTTCCAACATGAAAAATTCCCTGAATCTCCTTCCTTTTTTAAAAAAAGCCTATTGCTTAGTAATTCCTATGGACAGAACAGGGCCTATGGACCCTTAGTAATTCCTATGGACCCCTGGTCCCGAGTCCAGGGGTCACCATCCCATTGCGTGCTGGTGACTGAGGCTCTGTGTGGGGCGGGGGGTGGGCTTTATTACAGAGAGCACCTGTGACGGCTCCCAGAGCCCGGAGGTAGCCCTGTTTGGCCACTCATGTCACTAAGTGTTAGTGTTAGTACTTTTGAGCCTAATGCTGTTTGATTTACAGTTTCATTTTGAAAGTATGATTAAAACAAGGTAATGCTGGAAATAAAGATAATAGTTACGGTGCTAAAATTAGGGTGGAAACTTGACATTGTTTAATGTTTGCCGTTCACTCTACGAAAGCTTTATTTCGCTTGCCATCTCGACCACATCAACCTAATAGTGACAAGTGGTTGTTTAAGTTAATTAACTGCTTTTGGTTCATATGCCAGTATTTGACATTCATAGGAGTTTTTCTGGAGGACAAGGGACAACTCTCATATTGTGTAGCAGTGGTTTGTGTTTACTGTTAACTGTTCCGATGCTGTGGCGTAGAGCAGATCCTGGAGTCTCTGAATTCGTTAGCACGGTGAGAATCTTTTCGAGGACGTAAGCTGGCTTTTGAAGGGAGTGGGCTTCTCTTTGGAGTACTGACCTCCCTGTCTCCAGGCCGTGGTCTTGAGCAGGAGTGCTAGGGACCAGCTTGTTCCTTTTACTAATTCACTCCATCCTGTCTCACGAGCGTCACTCCTGTGTTTTCAGTAAATGTGCCCAGACGCACCTGCCTTGCTCCCCAACATTATCTGCCTGTTCATCTTTTCTATGTTTGAGCCTTTTCACAGGAAGTTCCGGACTCCAAGAATAGCTTCACACTTCCTCCATCAAATCATAGCCCTTGCGCCTTTCCACCTTTGGTGAAGCGATCCTTTCTCTGGGAGGTTTTCTCCAAATAGGCCTGTGCACTGGGATTCCTTGGATGGTCATGTATCACCTCTGTCCACAGCAGTGACTCTCCAGTGGCATGGGTGGTCCAATCCCTGGCCGCGGAGTTTCCAAAACTTGGAGGGGAGAGGGTTTCAGAGGAGGTGAGGCTTCTCAAAGAGTGAAAGCCCCTGCCAGGGTGTGGAATGGAATATTAGGAGACCCATCCTGTTGGGTTGCTTGCTGTTATGATTGCTACAGAGAACAGGTGATAAATTTATCTATAGCATGGTCATTCCACGTGGTCATCTTGAGTACAAACTTCTATGGCTCCATTTTTTTATGCTGTTATTCATAACGTGTGTCTCTAAGTGTATGTATGTGTATATCTATATACACATATATATATATCAATCATACAGATAGCATGTACAAAGCAAATAGGGCATGTGGTAGTTTGTTTTCCCTGGATCATAAACTTATTTGGAGGTGAGGCCCAGTTCTACCTGAGTGAATGCATATAATGTCCAGTACAGCATTTGGCACGAGTGGGAGACCTCTGTACCCGCTGAAACGTTGTGATCACGCTCTTGGTTGGAGAGACGTCCTCAGGGACCCTCCTGGTGAGGGGTATCCCCTGTGCGGGTTTCCTGGCTGGGGCAGCCCTGGAGAGGTCCATCAGCCCAGTGGTTTACGGTTCTGACATTCAGCATCTGGCTGCAGGCCTGGCTCGGCTGCCTGATTTAGTTTCAGCTTTGCTAGTTAGTTATAGTAAGGATATGATTTAAATAATAACTGGAATTTTAGGTCCAAGAAATACTGTTTAAAAAAATGCCAGCATGTGTCCTTAGTGCGGGTCCTGCGGTCCGTGGGTTTAGTTGGTTGCTTCGTCGGTCGGGGCTGAATGTGTGTTTGGCAGCCAGTGTGGGTTGTGAAGTACTGGGAGAAATTAGAATAAAAATTCTTGAACATCTGATAGCATTTTCCAGGATTGGTTTAAGAACTAGAATTGGGTTTGGTAGGGCCAAATTAAGGGATGATTAAAATATTGCTCTCATATTAAGTTTTTACAGGAGCCACCTATACTAAGAATAGGATTTAGTAGTTGTCACAGCTCCAGATGTGAAAATGAGTTGTTTTTGTCTTATGAGTTGTATTGCAGTTTTTGTTTTTGTTTTTCTAAGAGGCATGAGAGAATAACACTTCACTGTTAGGAGGTAATACAGGGGCTTTCTTTGCACATCGAGAGTATTACAGTTTTAAAATTCCAGTGTTTTGTAGTTTCTTTTACTATTTTATTTATTTATTGGCTGAGTTGGGTCTTGGTTGCTGCACGCGGGCTTTCTCTAGTTGCGGCGAACCAGGGCTATTCTTCGTTGCGGTGCGCGGGCTTCTCACTGCGGTGGCTTCTCTTGTTGCAGAGCACGGGCTCTAGGCGTGTGGGCTTCAGTAGTTGTCGCACACGGGCTCAGTAGTTGTGGCTCACAGGCTCTAGAGCGCAGGCTCAGGAGTTGTGGCGCACAGGCTTAGTTGCTCCGTGGCATGTGGGATCTTCCCGGACCAGGGCTCGAACCCGTGTCCCCTGCATTGGCAAGTGGATTCTTAACCACTGTGCCACCAGGGAAGCCCTGTAGTTTCTTTTAAAGTATATTTAAATCAATTGATGATACCTAAGAAATTTCTAAAATTAGATTACTTTGCTTGCTACCCCCATTTTTTTTTTTTTTTTTTTTTTTTTTTTGCCACACCGTGGCCTATGGGATCTTAGTTCCCCAACCAGGGATCGAACCCGGGCCCCAGTAGTGAAAGCACAGAGTTCTAACCACTGGAGCACCAGGGAATTCCGCTACCCCAATTTTTTAAAGACCCATCCATGAGGCTTTAGGGTCGTATTTGTAAAATTCTTGATGAGAGAGCTTATTAAAATGATACAGTAGTGTGTCACAGGAGCTCATTTCCAGCTGCAGTCTTAATTTGACTGATGAGTATTCTCATGAAAAATGCTTTCAGAAGTTCATAATTTCACCACGAAATCAACTGTCGTCAAACTAAAGTGTAAAATACAAGGTCTCAAGCTGAGAAAATACTTTCATTCTTTGTGTAACTGAAGGAAAGTTTCATCCTTACCAAATTATTCAGGCAGGACCAATTTGCCTGTAGGTGTCCTACATCCTCACCTAGGAAGCCAGGTATGCCCAGGAGACCGTGGTGGGAAGGCGATGAGAAGGGGGTGGGGTCTTCCCCCCCCCCCCCCGCCCCCCGTACGCAGGACCTTTCCCAGGCGCGGCTTTAGGAGGTATCCCTGAATAACTCTTTCAACTTTCCTTATGTTTGAAAATTTTCATAATGAAATGTTGAGGGGGAAAAAAGAAAAGAAACCAGGACGTTTGATCCGGATTCTGTTTGGGGGCACCTCCACCTGGTATTTCTTAGCTCAGGTATAAATACAGATGTCGACACAGAAACGTCTGGTCTCTCCCGCGCTGCTTGGCTTTATAATTGGAATGTTTGTGGGACACACGGGCACTTAAACCCCCAGTATATGGAGGCGCATGGCTGTGGGAAGCCCCTCCCCGTTGTGTGTTTCCGTGCCCTGGTGGAGCGCGGAGGGGCAGGAGGTTTGCCCACCGTCAGCACCCAGTCCTGAGGCCCGGCCTTTCCTGGTGTAGCTGTGTGTAGTGAGGGAACGTGATCAAACGCTAGCTGGATGTGAGCAGTTAGATGACTTTGCATAATGCCCATCATTGTAACCATTCCTAAGCGTACAGTTCAGCGGCATTAAATACATGAATGTTGTCACTGCAGTCAGCACCGCAGTCTATATTCCAAACTTTTTCATCGTCCCAGACAGAAACTCTGTACCCATTAAACAATAACTCCCCCTCCCCCAGCCCCTGGTGACTCCAGTCTTCCGTGTCTCTCTGGATTTGCCCCATAGGAGTGGATCACACACTATGCGTCCTGCAGTGTCTGGCTCATGTCACGCAGCGTAATGTCCTCAGGGTTCATCCACGTTGTAGCAGGTGTCAGAACTTCATTCCTTTTTCTGGCTGAGTAATATACCGTAGTCGTGCAACTTTTTATAGTGGTTTTGTGTAGATGTCAGGAACACTGTGTCTGAAACCTCAGAGAAAGGGCACCATGTTTTCCGAGGGTCGTCCCCGTGCGCAGCCCATGCTGCATGTTCTGCCGAGAGCGCCGTGGGGCAGGTTTTACCCCGAGTCCGGGATCGCGGGGACAGACTCGGACGCTTCCGGGCAGTGGGCGGGGGAGGCCCTGCCCTCGTGGTGCCCACAGTTCAGCTGATTCAGGAGGAAAGCGGGCACACTTGACAGTGCTCTGGGGGGCTGTGGGTGGCCCGCAGGGTCTCCGGGGTTGGGTGGGCGGGAAGACCCTCTGCTGTGGGTCACAGCTTTCAGCGCTTTTCCCTTTTAGAGTAACTCCCAGGGAATTCACTCAGAATCCTCCTCGCGGCCCCACACCCTTCCCTCTGCCGCCGTGGCCAGGCAGGGAGGCCGGCCCTGCGTCCTGGCTTTGACCTTCTTACAGCTCTTTTTCCTTCTCCGTGGACCGTCTCCAGGGGCCGAGTGGAGAGCAGCTTTACCGGTCCTGCCTGTGTCGCCTGGCGGCGGCCTGAGGCCCATCACAGCCCGCTGCCGAGGACTGCCGCTCACCCGCATAACTGTCCCTGGCCGCCGGCGGGCTCGCTGCTTCTCACCCAGGCCCCTGTCGTCCACCTGGAGTGTCCCAGCCTTGTCCCTCCCAGCCCTCTGTCCAGTTGGCTTCCTGACTCAGCTCTCTAAAGGGCGCTTGGCTGTGTCACTCCTTAGCTCGGCCGCAGACGGTGGCTCCCCGTGGAGTCCAGACGTGGCCGTGATCTGGAAGGTCCTCCGCATCAAGCCCCTGGGCGCCTCCAAGCGTCATCCCTCCAGACTGCAGGAAAGGCCTCTCGGCGGCCCTCGTGCCGGTGGAGGAGCCTGTGGATGTCGTGTTCCTCTGCTCCTTTGCACGTGCTGTTCCCTGGGCTGGAATTCCCGTCTTCCCTGCATAGATGTTTAGTTCTCTCTACTGCGGAGCTCTTTCTGACTTTCTCCTTTATTCTCCCATTTGTCAGATGATTCTTTTTCTCCTCTTGGGCATCCTGTCTTTGGAGCAGTTTATCTGCCTCCCTCACGCGCTCCTCTCTCTGCACTGTGGCCGTTTGCAGGGGGGATGGGTTGGGGAGGGGTACCGGAAGGACCCTCCTTCACATCGGTTATGTATTGCGAGGACAGTAGGATTTATGACTTCTGTATTTCCATTTTCAAAGGAAGGGAAGAGAACTAAAGATTGGAAACGGAGTGGTTTGTGTGAAGATCGTAGGAAAAGGTACAACTCCTGTCCGTTCTCAGACTCCAGACGTGCTCAGCAGCTCCTTGAGAATCTGTTCATTTCTGTTGGAATGTGAACTTGTGGTTTTAGACAGTTAGGTGTTTCAGAACAGATGCTTAGACCACGAGGTCACTGAGAATGAGTGTGGGTGCAGTGTGCCCCATTTTACACCAGTGCAGCAGGGCTCTGGGCTCGGGTCCACGGCCCGGGGGCCTCAGCTGTGTCTCAGCCAGTGGGTCACTATTGCGTACTCAAGGGCATTTCAGCGACTTTAACGTAGTAGATGTTGTGTTTAAAAATGCGAATTTCACGTTGAAAATTTTATGTAGCCTGCTTCTGACTTGCTAAATAGAATCTTCTTGTAGTTACCGTGAGAAAGGGGGCAGGGAAAACCTTTTGAGACCTTCCATCTTCCCATCTCTAAGAAAGGAATAGTAATTTTATGTCATTTTTTCAGGTTTACTGTTGTATATGGTAATGTAATAGAGCTATGTAAGTTAATTCACATGAAGCGCTTAGAACAGAGCCTGGCACTTAGTAAATACTTGATAAACATTAGCTATCTCCCCACCCCAGTGGGGAAAAAGGGGTGAAAAAGGCCGTGAAGCACGGTTCCATCTTACAGTTTCTAAGTTCCTCACTGAAGGAAGCCCAGACCCCTGTGCCCCGCTCCCTGTAAAGTATGCTCCAAGAAGGGATCAGTTTTCCTTTGTTCATGAAAACTCAAAGTGATTGTCCTTCACTGTCTGCTCACTGGGTTCTGTGGTCACGGCCACGCGGGCTGCCTCCAGGGCAGGACGGCTCAGGACGGAACAGCAGTGACCACGGGACGCTGAGCCGCACTCTGTGCTCACCCGCTGCTGCCACCTGTTGGGCGGAGGGGAGGGAGGTGACCTCACCTGTCCCAGGCTACGCAGCCCTGAGCCCCTGAGCCAGCTGCTGCCGGGCAGCTGGCAGCTAAGGGCAGCGTCAGGGCTGGGCTCGCCTTCTGACTGCCAGCGTGACAGCACTCAGTGAGTTAGCCGGGAGCAGGTATCATCCCTGTGGGGAAATGCCCTTGTGACAGCGAGTTCTCTACAGAGAGGCTGCTTCCATGCTGAGGGGTGGGGGCCGCACACAGACGACTTGCCTCTACACAGCGCTTGTTACTGTGGTCACCGTGTGACCGCCCACATGCTGTTACCAGACCCCTCCGTGCAAGTGTCAGTTTCCACAAGCGAGACAGTCTCACTTTTTTATTGTTTATTTATTTATTTATTTATGTTTGGCCGCGTTGGGTCTTCGTTGCTGCGCACGGGCTTTCTCTAGTTGTGGTGAGCGGGGGCTACTCTTCATTGCGGTGCGCAGGCTTCTCATTGCGGTGGCTTCTCTTGTTGCAGAGCACGGGCTCTAGGCATGTGGGCTTCAGTAGTTGTGGCATGTGGGCTCAGTAGTTGTGGCTGATGGGCTCAGTAGTTGTGGCACGTGGACTCAGTAGTTGTGGCTCGCGGGCTCAGTAGTTGTGGCACGTGGGCTCAGTAGTTGTGGCTCGTGGGCTCAGTAGCTGTGGCTCGTGGGCTCTAGCGCGCAGGCTCAGTAGTTGTGGCGCACGGGCTTAGTTGCTCCGCGGCATGTGGGATCTTCCCGGACCAGGGCTCGAACCTGTGTCCCCTGCATTGGCAGGCAGATTCTTAATCACTGCGCCACCAGGGAAGCCCCGAGCCATTTCTTATTTTAGTATTTAGGTCAAAATGCCGGTAAGAAGTTGACCACTTTATAAAAAAACCAGGGGAGTCGTGACCCTCAAAGTCTCGTAACACATTGTGTGAACCTTGAGCGTGACAGGCTGTGGTTTCTTTCAGGAGGTTTGGGAGGGTTTTATAAGAAAGAGTTCCCAAGATGTGGAAGGACCACCGGTTGAGGTGGGTGGAGAGGTTTGTTAGTCAAGCTGTGGGGATGCAGGGCGTGGTGTGGACCAGCCGCTGAACCCTTGAGCTGTGGATTTCCAAGTGAAATCATATTATAAAGGAGAATTTTAAATGAGCTGTCGGTTGTTAATACTGTTGTTCTTGCCCAAAATTGAGTATTTATGAGAAAGTATTGGCTTGTGGAGCGGTATGTCATTGCAGATTACATGTTACAGGAGACGCCTGGGGTGGCCCTGCCTGTCACGTGCTCTAACCAGAGTTGAACCGTATCTTTATCTTTTCTGAGAGGTGGTGTGTTCTTCCTTTATCTTTCCAAGTGGAATATTTTCAGGATCTTTGTCCATTTCTGAAAAATGTCATTGACATTACGTGGGAACCAGAAATGAACACCTTCTCATTTTCCTTTTCAGGTAGAGATGATCTTCAAAATGAAGTCTCTGGAAAATGTTCGGTTCTCTGCAGGAACTACAAAAATGGAAGGAAAGAACATCTTCAAAACAACATTGTTGTGGAAGTGTGTTTACAACTAACTGATACCGTTGACGGTTTTGTTTTCGTTTTAACTAATAAAACACTTTAAGAAGATTGTATTTATGGTCAAAGGAAACTGGACTAACCATGCGGCCGAAGACTTTTCCCGCCACGACCTACTCTGGGAACAGCCGGCAGCGGCTGCAGGAGATCCGCGAGGGGCTGAAGCAACCGCCCAAGACCCCCGCCCCGGGGCCGCCTGCGGGGCCGGGCAGTGACGCCGCCCTGGGCGCCAAGGCCCTGGGGGGCAAGGACGCGGCCAGGCAGCAGCAGACGAGGACAGCCCCGAAGTTCGGGCCTTACCAGAAAGCCCTGAGGGAAATCAGATACTCCTTGCTGCCCTTTGCTAATGAATCGGGCCCTTCGGCCGCTGCAGAAGTCAACCGACAAATGCTGCAGGAACTGGTGGACGCGGGCTGTGACCAGGTGGGTGGACGCTCCCGGGAGGCTGCCCAGCTGGGGTGCAGAGGAGACCAGCAGAGGTCCCTGGAGAGGGGTTTCTAGGCTACAAACCCGAGGCCCTTTCTGCGTCCCGTTGCACTGTTTTCCGCCTTCTCTCCAAAACCATCTTGTTAGCTGCTTTCCTTTTCAGGCAAGATCCAGAGATTTCTCACCTCTCCTGAGGTTGTGTCACGTGCGCTTTCTGTCCTGTCCCTGTGAGGATGGGAAGGCTTTCCCACGTAGCCCTCTCCTTGGGGTTTATTTGGCTTATTCTGAGCTGTCATGGGGAAGAGACTGGCTTCCTTGAACTTGTGTTTGGTTCGTGCATTTTTTAACTCAGCTAAGGGGAAGGTTGGTTAACATGAGTTGGCTCTTTGCCTCTGTGTTCTCCTCTTTTAAAGGGTAGCATCTATGCTATTAGAGGAGACGTAACTATGTGAAGGGAATGAGAAAGACTAGAAAATAAAAAGCTTGAGAAATCATCAAAATGGTGGCAACACAGTCTGACTTCTCACTGCTTAAGAATAAAGGCCAGTTAATGGAGGAGACATCAATTACACAGAAACACACACGGGTGCCGTGCGTTTACGATCTTGTGCTGTTCACGTGGCTGAATAAAGTCCGAACCGAGAGGCAGGACCATATAAAATGGAGCTCATGTCCAACCAGGTAAAAACGTGTCCGTGACATGTAACTAGTAAAAATGTAACTGTCTTATGAAATGGCTTCTGAAAGCAAGCGCTGTATCACCACCTGTCGTGTGAAAGTCAGAGCTGCATGAACGTGGAAATAGACCAGGCACGTCTGCCGCCTTGCAAACTGAGTAGGATTTCATGCGCAGAGCACATCAGGATGGCTTGAGCACTTCTAGTTTCTTAGAAACAGCCTAACTATGTACTCCTGGCCTCACAGTCACGGGAACTGGGAGGAAAGAGAAACAACGCCCTCTTTTATTTCCAAAAGCTACCTCAGCCCTCTTATAGTTTCTTACCGGAGAACTTACATTTCTCAGATGATCTGTTTGGGAAACTAGTGGCGCTGTTTTGTGGGGCTTCCTTGACCCTTCGGGATGTGCTGGGATTGACCCGGGTAACGAGCTGCTTTCGTGAAGCCCAGGCTGTGAATAGCGGGTGCAGAGGGTTAGCAGTGTCGAGCTGACAGCACAGCCACGGCCTTTCTCTCTGTGAAAATATGAAGCTGTCCCCTGACCAACAGAACTTGATGCTTTTGAAGATAGGATGGAGCCGTCCCAGGGAAATAGTGGGTGAGACTGCAGATACTCAGCCCAGTAACAAAGCTGAAAACCTTCTGTAAATCACTTGCAAACAAAAGAGGTAATCAGAGCCGCTGTTCTTGCAGTTGTGATAAAAACAAACAAATCAGGCAAATGATCCAGGATACAGGTGGGATCTCATTGTGGTAAAATCCATTCGTGATCATTACAGTGCAAGAAATAATGAAGCTGGTGCCATTTATAGTAAAACACAAAGATGGTAAAATTAAGGATCGGGACACCCATAAGTTCCCATCAACATTTAATTTATGTTAATTGCTAGTAGAAAAGACTCTTTACCCTTTTAATGCTCCTGAAATAATCCGTCAGTTTGGTGTATAGTGTTACTTTATGACTTAAAACAACTCTGCCTTCTCTCTGACCCTCCAACTCAGACTTTTTCTGGCCTGCTTAGGGGGTACATTTGCTTTCAGAGAATTCTGGTTGGAAAGTCATTATGTGAACCCAAATAATGTGAGAAAAAGATCAGCAGTACCTCTAGAGTTGTGAGTCTTGGATAAAGCAGCTGATTAGAATTCCCGTGTAACAGGTATAGAGAATTCCTGTTGGTGTAGCTTTTCCCCTTGTCTCCTATTGTATTTCCTTTTAATTTAGGTTCAGTTTTGTTTTCTTATATTTTGAGTTTAAATGCCATTTTAACCCTATATTTATAAGAATGGCAATAAACTCCCAGTTTTCCCAAGGTCTTATAGGTCCTTGTTGGTGATAACACACTTTTATGTGCAGTGTTTTATCTATTCCATGTGCACACACATTTTTTTCCCCATTTTATTGGGACTCTGATTCAGTTTCTGGAAAAAAGTAAAAGACTGTTCACTGCGTAATGGTATAATGTATGTCAAACGATGTAATGTTCATAAATCTTTTGCACATAAATCACTAAAGACTTATGAAAATTTCTATAGGGAAAACAAAGAGGCCAATAGGTTAATATTTCTTAAGGAAGGAGCTGTTCTTTAAATATAGATTTAAGGAATTGGAAAGATACGTTTTTGATTATGAGCATCCTGCTTTGTTTCATTGGGTAGTCTCTTATTAGCACAAGTGATGATTTAAATTTAGCTTTTACTTTATCTTTCTTATAAAATTTAGTTTCACTTTTTCTTTTAATCTTTATGGTCCCAAACGACCATATTACCAGGTGTTCCCTCTTTTTCTTCCTGGTGCAGTTTTAAAAACGGCTAATTCAGATTTGCAGCGATGTTAATACGTGTGACATTGCTGCTTCTCGGAAGCACTGATTTGTATTCGCCTGCTGCATTGTGGCGGGTTAGCGCAGGTAGGGTACCCTTGGGACGGGCCTGCAGCCCTTGGGGCTCCTCGGAGTCTGTGTTGGGGCCTTGGGAGAGCAAGGATGCCCATGGCTCCTGGGCCCTTACAGCAGCTGAGCGTTCCATCACGGTGTGTCCCCAGAGGGGGACTTAGGTGAGGAATTTCTTTCAGATGGGAGTCCTGGGACTTGTTCGTGCTTTTTCCCTGTGGATGACCTGTGTCCTGACCCTCCCCGGCCTCCCTCCTTGCTCTGCCGTGGGCGGTGCTGAGTCCAGGGCTGTGGCCTGGCGCGGCTGTGTTCCCCTGGTCCCGAATTTCTCTGTTGTTATAATTTTCCTAATCCTGACTTAATCCAGTTTTCCTCACTTTATTGTATGTGTTTAAGTGATTAAAATCTTTAACTAAATGCAGGTAGGAAGAAATGTAAACAAACAAATCGATTTATTATGCCCAACTCGGCCTGAGGAAGAAAGCCAGTGGTCCGGAACCCGAGCACAGCAGCAAGTAGGCTGGGGTGATTTGGTCAGTAGGAAAAGGGAGAGAATTCTTGGCATCCTCAAGCCAAAAAGTGCCGAAGAATCACGTTTCTCAGCCCATCATACAGGGTTCTCCTTGACCCAGGTCCTTTTGCAGAGGCCGTGGCGCTGGGCGTGCTGCTGTCACGGGAAGGACAGGCCGTGGTGGTGGCTGTGACCGTGTGTCCCCGCGCTGCTCTGAGACCGCGTGGCAGCGGTCAGAGCGGGTTCCAGTTGCGACCCCAGTGACTCGGGCTCCCCCCGCCCCGGCCGCGCTTGCCCAGCCCCCCTTCCCCCGGACAAGCTCACGCTGGGGTTCTGTGGACGTGTCACACTGTGTCGGCGGTGATGCCATCTCCCCTCATCCCCGTCTGGATCAGCTCTCCTCCTGCAGGAACCCTGGTTCTTGCCTCCGGGTTTGAGCCGACCCTGGTCAGACCGCCAGGCTCCGTTGTTTCTTCTTTTTTTCTTTCTGGCTGCACTGCACGGCATGTGGAACTTCCCCGACCGGGGATCGAACCCCTGTCCCCTGCACTGGAAGTGCGCAGTCTTAACCACTGGACCTGCAGGAGAGTCCCGGGGTCCGTTGTTTCTAACTCGTAGGCCCATGGTTGGCCGCCCCTCTCGGGGCTGGACCCGCGAGTGTGCCCCTTGAGCGCGCCCCGTGTGCCCTGGAGGCCCCGCGTGGCCATGGGGCTGTGCCCCTCATTCGGCAGGAGCAGTGATGGTGGGAAACGCACGCTTTGCAGAGAGGATTCCGGGCGCTGGTCCACTAAACTGTCCTTCAAGTCTCAGGCACTGGCACAGACAGAAGCACAGCTCTGCCTCGCCGTCCGTTATCAGGAAAGGGCCAGGGGGGACCCTGAGGGGCGCTGATGCGAGGCTGCCATCCCGCGTCCTGGTGACAGGTGGCCTCGGGTGGTCTCACTCTAAGGCCGGGGTTTTGCTAATGAGGGAGATGCAGGGATTCAGGTGACTTGTATGTTTCCTCCTCTTCCTCTGGAAAGGGGACTGGTGTTCAGGGTTGTCACTGCCCGGAAATATTAACAAGAGCAGGAGGAAAAGAGAAACATTTGAGTTGAGGAACGTCAGTCCTGTAACAGGAAACTGTCTTAACAATGACTGTGGGTGTAGCAGGCTTTGCCTTTTCCCCCTCTTTTTTTTCTTTGCTTTTTTTTGATTTTCAAATTAATTTCGGCCCTGCCGAAAGATAAACTATACCTTTCTAAATAGGATTTAGAGTTACTTTCACAAGACACAAGCAAATCATACCTTTGTGTCGTACCTTCCCCCAGCCTTCCCCAGGTTATTAAAGTAGCGTGTGTTCATTGCATACTTTTGGAAAATACAGAAAAGTATAAAGAGAAAATAAAAATTGCCTGCAATTATATCAGCCCAGATATGACCACTCTGAACATTTTGGTATAAAAGTGGCCAAATTTTTTTTCTAGTTAAAGGAAGTTAAGGGAAGTTATCGAGGAGCGACGTGCCCAGGGTGACAGGTAGAAGAAAAAGGCTGATCACAAAGCAGCACGTACAATATGATCCCAGTTCTTCTGCTGCAGAAATACACGCGTTGACTCTCTCCCTGCTCCTTCCCGCTCAGCTCTCCCGCCAGGCCCGTGACCGCAGGGCTCCTCTCCCCAGCTGTTCCCCGCACAGAACCCTCCGAGCAGTCACTCTGGAAAGGAAAGATCCTGTCCTTTCCCTCCGGAAACCTTCCCACTGTGCTGGGGACGAGTTCTTGGCCTCAGGTCCCGTCCTTTCCCGCGGTCGGCGCCCTGGCCCCGCCGGCTGGGTGGCCTCTTCTCAGGCTTCCCAACTCCAGCCCCCCCTTGCCTGGGTGATGCCCTCTCCTCTTCGGAGGCTTGTCTTAGTGTCATGGATTCAGAAAAGCCTTTTCTGATCCCCGGTCTAAATTGGAACCCCCTGTTTTCGTTCTTTCATTACGGTGGAAGTTCCCTCCGTGGCGTTCATCAGAATTTGTTTCTATGTGTGTAGTTGTGTATTTTGTTCAGTAACCGTCTCTCCCTTCAGGTTTCAGACCCGTGAAGCAGTGGCTTTGTTCTGGTCACCATCCTCTAGGCCCTAAAACTGTGCAAACCCTCAGAAGTGAAGGGATAAAGGTTTCATCATAAACATTTTTGTTTGTAACATCTGTGTTACATTCCATTGTTCAAACAGATGTTCTGTAATTTATTGTAAATAACTGGTGTTAAAAGGTAAACCGAGGCATAGTAAACATTTTAAGAGTTTATTTGAGCAAAACTCTGAGTTGGACAGCACCAAGTTGGAAGTGTTAGGAGCTCCAGTGACCAGGCAGGGGACAGGGAAGCAGGAGGTGCCGCTGAGCTGCAGCGAGGCCTGGCCGCCGCGAGGGGCGCTGTTTCGGGCTCGTGCCCCGGCTGACGTGGCGTCAAACCACGCGGGGCTCGCGGCCTCCTCGTCTGAGCAGCTCAGCGCTGGCGATGAACAGCCTTCTGCGGGAATCATAACGGATTTCACTGGTTTCCCGGGAATACATTTTAGAAATGGAATTACTAGGGCAAGTGATAAGAGCCTTTTTATAGTTTTTATTTGCGTCGCCACATTTCTTGAGAAGTGTTTAAATTGCACTTACGCTTTCAACCCTTCCGGCAATGAATGAGATCTGTCTTGGACTCATCCCTGACCAGAGCCTCTCCTTCAGTCATTGTTTAATGAACACTTGCCCTGATGCCTGCTATTTTTTCCTCCTAAGTACCCTTCACATCTCTGTGTTTTCCGTGCTAACACCCTGCCCTTCCCTAGATTCTCCTGAGAAGTCCCCCGACCCGCATTCCTCCTGGTGGCCTTTTCCTGGAATGCGGCCGCAGCCACCCCCTTGGGAGCCGCTGCCCTTCCTCATCCGACCCCGTCCTTTCTCTCGTTGCCAGGCACACCCGCCTGCCCCGGCCGTATCCCCCTCCTTACACCCGCCTGCCCCGGCCGTATCCCCCTCCTTACACGCCGGCGGCCTCCAGGCCGAGTAACTGCCCCGCACGCACTGTCCGTCCTCCCGCTGGGGCCTCCCCGGCAGCCCCGCTGCATCCCACCCCCCCAAGGCCCGCTCCTTCCGTGGTCCATCGTGTGGCCTCCTTGGGCAGTGGGTTCCCGCACGAGCCGCGTTCTCCCTTCCCTGAATCCCCGTTTCCATCAGGACCCCCCAGGCAACCGTGGTGGCTTACACGGGGTCTTAGGGATTTGCTGGCCCAGCTGGCACGTTTCGCAGGCGAATTCGCTGAGAACCCACAACAGTGGAAGGAATCGGTGAAATTAAACATGGATCAGTGGACGTCACACAACCAAAAGCATAGAAAAGATTGAAGAGAAGTAAACAGAATCTCAGCGGCCTGTGGCACAATTCCGAGGGGTCCAGGATGTGTGACGTGTGTGAACTGAAATCCCTGAAGGAGGAAGGGACAGAAAAACATCTGAAGCAGTAATGGCTGAAAACTTCCCAAATCTGGTGAAAACTTGCAGGTACAGGCAGATCTCAATAAAACGAGGCTTTGCTTTGTCGCGGCTCACGCACCGGGGGGTGGGGCTTAAGTGCAGGTACCACTGACCCCTGAACGACTTGGATTTGAACTTCACAGGGCCACTTATCCACAGATTTTCTTCAGAAAATGTGTCCCACACACCCTGGTTGGTTGAATCCGCGGACGGCCAATTGTACAGCTGTGCACGGGTTCTCGGCTGTGTGGGCAGTTGAAACCCCTAACCAACCCCCATTGCTCCGGGTCCGCTGTAGCAAGGGTCCTATATTCTTCCTGACACAACTAGAAATCAACATTTAAGTAGTTGTGGTAAGTTAAAAACGCATGTTGCTGCCTTTAGAGCAATCACTAAAACACAGTTGGAGGAGACAGCGCTACAGAGTCAGTGAGGAATTAAAGCGAATGACTAAAGCAGCATTTGATGAACGTGGAAGGAGCCGGGGAGGGAGGAGCGGAAGAGTGAAAACCAGGTGGGTCAGTAGGAATGCAGACCTAATAAAGCCATAGTGATCATCACCCTCGATGCCTAAGGGATTAAGCACTCCAGTCAAAGGGCAGAGACTGTCACACTGAATAAAAAAGCAAGATCCACCTCTATCCCGTCTGCAAGGCACACCTGTTACAAGGACAAGGCCACAAAGAGACTGAAAGCCAAAGTCTGGGGGAAATGTCTGCCCTGCAGACCGTAAACATAAAGTAGATGTGGTGGCGCCGTTGAAATCAGACAGTACCCTTCAAGGTGAGTGTTACTTGAGACAGAGGGACACAATAATAAAAGGCCAGTACGTCAGGATGGTGTACCAGGGAGAACACACCTGAAGGCAAAGCTTCAGGCTCTCTGGGGTGATGTGTGCCACGCGCGAGCTAAAAGGAGCAATAGACAAATCCACGGTCGCACGTGGAGGGCTTCACCTGGCTCTGCCGTGGTCGTCGGAGCGGCAGACGAGGATGGGTGGGATGCAGGACACGCAGCTCCGCGTCCCTCCCGCCTGGAGCGTCGTGCCGGGGTCCTTCCTCCGCGCTGAGGGTGGGCGGCCCCGCCCCCCGTGAATCAGCCGGCCACGCACATGTAGTGATTCTAGACACTGACGGGAACAGTGTCGAGGCCCGAACTGGGTAGGTCAGTAGTTTTGATCCCGACCCAATAAAAACCAGACAGGGTTTCAGGGTGCTGTGCCTCCCGTCACGGACAGAGCTGAACACCCGAATGACCCTACGTCTGGGGAGGTGCTGAAAGGCACTTGCTGAACGAGAAGGTGCCACCAGCTTGGGCGCCTTCCCTCTGAAGATGCCTTGCATGGTGTTCCCGCAGGTGCGCCCGTGCTGGCTCCCTGACACCAACAGAAACTTCTCCGTCAGTGTACTTGAATTCTAGGTCATTCACGGTGCAGAACTCACCGGGAGTAGTAAATAGTAGCTTAGACGTATAGGAATACTGACGTAGTTGATAAGTTAAATACATAAAAATCCATGAATCAAAAAGCAAAACAGAATGAGACGGTCCGTCAGTGGGCAGCCGCAGCCTGCCGGGTTCTGCAGTGGGCGCCCGGTGGGCCCGGCGGAGGCTCCCAGGCCGTTACTGCCCGTGGGGGGCACCTGCGCTGCCCCTGGCGGCTCGTCTGAGTTGAAGTCTGCGCTGAGCCCGATACACGCCTGATTTGGAGGACTTCGTGCAAAAAAGAGAATGTAAGATATCTCTGTACCTTTAACATTGATTGCACTTGGAAGAGACATATGGGAGTAAATAACGTATTAACACTAATTCCACTTTTACCTTTTTCTTCTTAAATGTGGCTACAAGAAAATGAAAGTTCCTCTGTGGCCCGCGTTAGCTTTCTGTCGGGCAGTGGTCAGTTGTGCCAGTGAAGGCAGGCGGTCGAACCCTCGCTCACTCCCTGCCCAGACCTCGTGCACTAGAAATGTCAACCAGCTTGGAAAGGGCAACTCATACTTTCATGACTATTATAGGTGTATTGTTTTCAAAATCGTAATTTACGTTCGTTATAGAACATCCTAGACATTGTAGATGAAAATGAAAGCAGCTGAAAATCTTACCTCTGAAAGACAGCCACTGATAAGATTACGGTTTTAACATCAATATTTTGATAGATAAGCACTTTCAGTCTTTTGTGTGTGTGTGTGTGTGTGTGTGTGTGTGTGTACTTTATTTATTTATTTATTTCATCTGCGCGCAGGTTTTCTCTAGTTGAGGCGAGAGGGGGCTACTCTTTGTCGCGGTGCGCAGGCTTCTCATTGCAGTGGCTTCTCTTGTTGTGGAGCACGGGCTCTAGGTGTGTGGGCTTCAGTAGTTGTGGCACGTGGGCTCTAGAGCGCAGGCTCAGTAGTTGTGGTGCACGGGCTTAGTTGCTATGCGGCATGTGGGATCGTCCCGGACCAGGGCTCGAATCCGTGTCCCCTGCAGTAGCAGGCGGATTCTTAACCACTGTGCCACCAGGAAAGTCCTATATGTATGTATTTTACAAGAAAACAACTTTTTGATTTTTACTAAAGGCTTTAGGTTTATCATCCCATGAATTGCTGCTTCTTTCCGTATACTGGTTCTTTTTCTTCTTGTGTTTAAGTCTGTTCATGTTTTTTCACAGTTGAATATTGAACTTTTCTCTGTGCAGGTGTGTACCTCGCTGTGGCATCCCCACAGGATGCCAAGATACTTGCTTTGTTTTTTCCAAAGTCCCCCGATTCTTTTTTTTCGTAGCCAGTAGCACAGAATGTGTCATTAACTGGACCTCTGTCCCATCCTTTTGGAACCCTCAGATCTTGTTTCACTGTCGGTCCTCCATTTCACAACTCAGGAGCCCCGTGTTCCTGTTGAGGGTGGCAGGCTTCCCGCCCGCAGGTGCTGTCGGGTGAGCAGCTGATCCTGAGCGAACCCGGTCCCCGCCGCGGGCACCGCGCGAGGCCGGGCTCTGCGAAGCAGGGCTCGCGGACTGGACCCTGATGCTTTATTTCTTGTGCAGTTGTGTTTTATTCTGCCCCACACGGTGTCTTACCCATTTTTTAAAACGTCTGCTGCCAGTTTTTAAAAATCAGGAGCTTTCACATTATAATTTTGGAAACAACCTAAATGTCCATCGACAGATGAATGGATAAAGAAGATGTGGTACATATACACAATGGAATATTAACCATGAAAAAGAATGAAATAATGCCATTTGCAGCAACATGGATGTAATTAGATATTACCATATTAAATGAAGTTAAGTCAGAAAGAGAAAGACATATCATATCGCTTATATGTGGAATCTAATTTTTTAAAAAGATACAAATGAACTTATTTACAGAACAGAAACAGTCTTACAGATATCGAAGAAAATCTTATGGTTACCAAAGGGGAAACATGGGAGGAGGGATAAAATAGGAGGCTGGGATTGACATACACACAGTGCTATATATAAAATAGACAATCAACAAGGACCCACTGTATAGCACAGGGAACTCTACTCAGTATTCTGTGATAACCTATATGAGAAAAGAATCTGTAAGGAATGTATATATGTATATGTATAGCTGAATCACTTTGCTGTACACCTGACACTAACACAACATGGTAAATCAACTCTACTCCAGTAAAATTAAAAAAAAAAAAAAAAAGATTGCCTAAATGGGGAATACCAAACACCAGCCATTGGCAAGGCATCCAGCTGAAGAGTAAAAAGGGGAATTTTTATTACTTTTTTTTTTTTTTTTTTTTTTTTTTTAAATAAAGCATCAATTCTTTTTTTTAAATAGTATATTAATTTGTGACCTATATTATTTTATTTATTTATTTTTGGCTGTGTTGGGTCTTCGTTTCTGTGCGAGGGCTTTCTCTAGTTGCGGCAAGCGGGGGCCACTCTTCATCGCGGTGCGCGGGCCTCTCACTATCGTGGCCTCTCTTGTTGCGGAGCACAGGCTCCAGACGCGCAGGCTCAGTAGTTGTGGCTCACGGGCCTAGTTGCTCCGCGGCATGTGGGATTTTCCCAGACCAGGGCTCGAACCCGTGTCCCCTGCATTAGCAGGCAGATTCTCAACCACTGCGCCACCAGGGAAGCCCCCTATTACTTTTTTTTTAATATATGATGAAGATAATAGATGTGTCCCAGAAAAAGTCATTGTTTCTTTGAAAGCAGAGCCTCGACGCTTTTTTCTCCCACCACAGAGTATCTGGAAAATCCCTTTGTGAGCAAAGTGAGGCTCTTCTGTTCTCAGTCAGGGCGAGTAACTCTCTAGCAGCTCCAGTTTCTCAAAAACACGTGCGTGAAGGCTGTGGAAACACTCTCCTCTCTGGAGTGACTTGTGTTTGTGTCTGTGACACCCCTGGTCTCTCCCCTGCTTGCCGACCAGCCCGTAGAAGCCGTCCTCTGACTCGGTCTGCTTAGAGCCGAGCTGTGGGGCGGGGGTGGGGGGGTGGGGTGGGGGGTCGCGGAGCTCCGGGCCGGGTCCCCGCTCCTCCGTGGTGTCTGTCCTCTTCCTCCTCACGTGGACGGACCCTCTCCCTTCACCCCGGTCGCCGCAGTGTCACTAGGTGAGGTCAGCTCTTCCGATTCGAGGACGAAAGTACAGGAGGCCCAGTGGAGGTTTTCACTCGCGGTCGTGGGGCTGAGCGGGCGGCCGGTCCGCACCCGGTGCTGCTCTGTGACCGGGGCCCGGGGCCCTGGGAGCACCCCTCCCGGGCCGGCTTCCCGGGGGCGGGAGGGAAGCGAGGAGCCGTGCCGGGCTGGAGGCCGAGCTGGAGCAGGGCCTGTTCTCTCTGGGACCCTGGGTGCGCGCAGCAGCCGCGCCTTTCCACGCTCTCCGTCCTGGAAACCGCTCACTTTCAGGGGCGGGCGGAATGGAACGCACCGCCCCACGCGCCCTCCTCCCAGACGGCGAATCAGGAAACACCTTTTCCTTCTGGAAGGATCGCGGGCACCTGCCCCTGGGCTGTGGCCCAAGGAGAATGAAGGGAAAGTAGAGCAAGCCTCGGACCCCTGTGGCCGCCTCTCAGGACCACGTGGCACCGGGGACACGCCGCGGGGCTGGTCTGGGTTCCAGAGGCGCAGTGCGGAGGGGAAGCCCGAGGCCTCCGGGTGGCAGGGGCCGGTCCTTGCTGACCTCGTGCAGCTGGGCCCAGGTGCCTCGTCTGTGCGCAGGTGTTTGTGGCCAGGAGGCCATGTCTGGACGGTCTGCGGTGAGTCCGGGCGCGGGCCTGGGGACGGAAACGCTCCTCCGGCCGCCCGCGGGGCCCCTTCCCCTGACACCCCCCTCTCAGGACTCTCCCCACGGCTCCAGGACCAGGAGGCGCCCGCAGTCCTGCCCCTGACGCACCGGGGAGCCGGACGCGCCTGGACCACAAGGTCCTCGCGGCTGATGGAGACGCCTGCCAGGCTTGCCCGTGTCACAGCGGAGTCGGTGTTGTGCTCCGGGGACGTTCTTTTACTTTTTGTTATTATTTTATTTTAGTAGAATTGCTTTACAATGTTGTGTTAGTTTTTGCTGTACAGTGAAGTCAATCAGCTATATGTGTGTATATATATATATATCCCCTCCCTCTTGGACCTCCCTCCCCCCCCGCCCCGCGGTCTCACCCATCTAGGTCATCACAGAGCACCGAGCTGAGCTCCCTGTGCTATGCCGCAGGTTCCCCCTAGCTATCTGTTTTACACGTGGTAGTGTATATATGTCAATCCCAATCTCCTGATTCATCCCACCCTCCCCTTCCCCCACTGTGTCCACAAGTCCATTCTCTACATCTGCGTCTCTATTCCTGCCCTGCAAATAGGTTCATCTGCACCATTTTTCTAATATTCCACGTACATGCGTTAATATACGGTATTTGTTTTTCTCTTTCTGACTTAACTTCACTCTGTGTGACAGACTCTAGGTCCATCCACATCTCTACAAATGACCCAGTTTCGTTCCTTTTTATGGCTGAGTAATATTCCACTGTATATATGTGCTACATCTTCTTTATCCATTCATCTGTCGATGGACACTTAGGTTGCTTCCATGTCCTGGCTATTGTAACTAGAGCTGCAGTGAACATTGTGGTACATGTCTCTTTTTGAATTATGGTTTTCTCAGGGTACATGCCCAGTAGTGGGATTGCTGGGTCGAACGGTAGCTCTATTTTTAGCTTTTTAAGGAACCTCCATACTGTTCTTCATACTGGCTGTATCAATTTACATTCCCACCAACAGTGCAGGAGGGTTCCCTTTTCTCCACACCCTCTGCAGCATCTGCTGTTCGTAGGTTTTTGATGCTGGCCGCTCTTGACCGGTGTGAGGCGACACCTGACGTATGTGGGGTTCTGTCTGGAAGGGGAGGAATGAACGGCCACCTGCCTCAACCCCTTCAGCACAGCCGGCGTCACTCACAAGAAAACCCACGTGTCCTGTTCTCCAGGAAAGTGTGCCAATGAGAAAACAAACAAGCTTAGTTTTCTGAGAGATTTAAAATATTTAATTAAAAACTCAAGCAACAAGACAACCTGGTCTCACTTTTCTAAATGTCCGATTCCTCTGTCGGCCGTGGCCGCTACTGTGCGGGCTGCCGCTCTGCGTACCAGGCACCACACAGGTGCTCACGGCAGGTGAGAAGAGGAGGAGGCAGGTGGGCTGCTGGACCTGCTTCCCGGGGTGGGGGGGGAACGAGATGCAGCGCTAACTTAATTGTCACAAAACAGACTCGTTCTTAGTGCAGTTCAGGTCGCTCCGCTGGAAAAGGAATGTTATTTGTGAATTTCTGAGGAAGGAGTTTTCATTTGGTTGAATCTGTAAAGTTAAGCCACTCAGCAAACTTTTTTTTGAGTGTCTCACTCCTCCTTCCTTGGCCCCAGGATGTTTGGCCTGTCGCTCAGATTAGACTTTCAGCCTGAGAGCAGCCGGCAGAGCTCGTGTCGCTGCTGGGCTGGCAGTCACGCCTCTCACCCAGGGACGGAGGGTGCGATGCCGCGGGGGTCTCGGCATCTCCATGCTGCCTGAGAGTTGCCAGAAAGCCGTCCTGGTGGGTGACTTTCAGGAAAGGAACCAGCATACGCTTTTCCTCCAGAAACGGCCATTCACAGGAGTCCTGGCCGAGGGATCGCGGCATTCATACTGCAGCGCTGGAGCCCCACACGGGGTGAGGTGGGCGGGCGGCTGTTTACCTGCCGGCCTCCCTCCTCTGGCTCTGGCCTCCCTCCTGTGGCTGCTGCCTCAGCGTCAGGCGTGTTTCAGGCAGAGAGTCTGTCTCCACCAGGTTTGGTGACGGCAGCTGCGTTACAGACCTCACCGCCTGTTCTAGTTTTCTAGAATTATTTTATCTGGTTTTTTTCCCCTAAATATTTAGCATTTTAATCCCACTTCCTTGTTTAATTTTAAAATGATCTAGTCACATTTAATGGAAGGACAAGAACGAGGACATTCCAGAGAGTAAATAAAAAGAACATTCCAACACAACTCGAAAGGGCACCTGTAAGACAGGGTTCTGTTCCGGCCTTTAACAAGGTCAGGGCTGTGTGTCACTTAGAGCCTTTCATTACCTTTCCTGCTTGTTTTAGAGCTTGTCTACAGAAAATCAGACTCTTTGCATGGATTTTGGAATCATAGCAAACACTGACTTTTGCTTCTATAAGGTGTACTAATAAGTATTCCCTGGAGCCCATTGCTGAGTCTAAGAAATGAGAATATTCTTCGGCATCAAGTCAGGGCGACTGCTCCCGTCCAGTTGGGACTGACCTGGTGAGTCCACAGCTCTGGAGAGAGTTCCTGGAGACCGCAGAGCAGCTCTGCTTCACCTGCCACCACAGCTGGGGGTTTAACTGGCCTGGGCAGCGTGTGGGAAGTGGGCAGTGAGACCCACGGGTGTGGGCCTCTTCCTGCCAGAGGGGGCACCTCCCTGTCACCCCTGCGTCCCCGCAGCCGAGACCGTGAAGCCGCTGACTCGAGCACTGCCAGTTGCTCTGTAACAGCTACAAGCGCTTTTTTTTTTTTTAATTGATTTGTTTATTTTTGGCTGTGTTAGGTCTTCGTTGCCGTGTGCGGTCTTTCTCTAGTTGCAGCAAGCAGAGCTACTCTTCGTTGTGCACGGGCTTCTCATTGCGGTGGCTTCTCTTGTTGCGGAGCACGGGCTCTAGGCATGCGGGCTTCAGTAGTTGTGGCACGCAGTCTCAGTAGTTGTGGCTCGCGGGCTCTAGAGTGCAGGCTCAGTAGTTGTGGCGCACGGGCTTAGTTGCTCCGCGGCATGTGGGATCTTCCCGGACCAGGGATCGAATCCGTGTCCCCTGCATTGGCAGGTGGATTCTTAACCACTGCGCCACCAGGGAAGCCCCGTTACAAGTGCTTTGAGCGCCTCTCCTTCCCACCTGGTCCTTGCTATCACTGTGGCTTTGGGTAAGTCGCTAATCCGTCTTACTCTCTCGGTTTCTGCAGCTGACACATGGCTGGCGGCATTCAGTTCTCGGGGTGATTGTGGCGGACAGGACGGGGCTTAGATGCAGGGCCCTCTGTCCACACATTCACTCCACAGGCCTTCCTGCTGCTCATTTCCTTACAAATCTGCCAACAGCCTGTACGTGCGACTCTCCAACAGGGGTGCTAATGGCATCTTCTAAGAGCATCGTTTTGAAGTGGGACCGCTGCTAGGTAGAAAGTTTGGCTGGAAGGTTTCCTAGTGGAGCTCCGGCAGGTATTGATGAAGCTTTCTGTCGTCTTTGGAACTCTTAACTCTGCAGCGGCCCAGATGTTTGAAATTCCTGGCCGAGGGCAGAGCTCCCATTGTACGGACCCGTCCCCGAGGTGGGTCAAAATAGCTGTTTTCTCAGAGAAAACAATCGTGTGCCTCCGAGCACGAGCACGTGTGCGGCTATTGTCTGGTGTTGAGTCTGCTGCCTGTGGGCACGTGACCAGCTGGAGAAAACAGGCCTCCCTGTAACGAGGAACATCCCTGCAGCAGTGTCACACGTGTCCGTGGAGGGTGGAGAGGACACGGGTTCTGACCCGCAGCCGGAGCTGACACACACGCACGGTCTCTAGAAGCCCGTCTCAATAGAGCCGAGAGAAGGAAACAGATATTTTTAAACAGCAGCCAAAGAAGAGGTGAGAGGAAGTAAGGGGGGTCGTGGGTCCCAACACCAGAGAACCTGGTGGTTACCTGGCTGCGTTTCTGGAAGATCATCAGGCCCCCATCGCTCTGAGGTGCCACCGTGAACATGTTGGTATCTGCTGTGATTTTTTAAAAATTTACAAAATGAGGTCATATCGTATGTGCTGCTGGGTTTGTTTGCTTTGGCTTGTGTTGGAGGCTGTTCATACCTGGGAGTGATGGCCACGGCACTGATGGCAGGGGCTGCGCTGTAGGGTGACTGGCTGGAGGCCGGGCTCACTGCTGCCCACGTCCGGGCTTGGCTTCTCCGGGGGAGGGGAGACCCTCAGCTCTGTGAGGTGTGGCGGCGCCGAAGGGCCGTGTCCTGGCTCCCTTGACCCCCTGCCTCACTCCTGTGCTGCCCGTCTGCCCCTCGCTGTGCTGCAGTCTCTGGTCGGAGCTTCGGGTTCAGTGTCCCCGGGGGAGGGGAGGGCCGGGCCGGGTGGGACCCTGGGTCCTCATCCTCTCCTGCCCGGTGGGCTCACAGCTTGCTTCTGGGCGTTTCACCCCCTCCCTCTGGCTTCTCTATTCCAAAACGTCCTGAGGTCCCTTCTCCACTGTGACTGTCGCGTCAGAGCGCGGATGGAAAGTGATGAGAGTGATTTGGCGGCTGACGCACCAGGTAGGAGCCGAAGCCCCGTGTATGTTTTTGTGACCCACTTTTTGTGCTTGGCTTGTTTTACTTTACAGTATATCGTAAGCATTGCCCCGTGTCATTTTTATTCTCCGACACACCGTCTAAAAAAACAAAGTGTCGTATTCCAGTGACTTGATGATAGACCTTGGTCTATTCTGGGGCACTCGGGTTGTTTGAACGTTGTCACCCGTAAGCGACAGCCAGTGGGTAGGACCCTCATTAACTCTTTCACTGCTGGACGGGACCCGCTGGGCCACAGGAGGGGCTGTTTGATGCAGGAGCAGGTGCAGAGGGCAGTGGTGACTCGGCGCCCGTAGAGCCTCCGGGGCGGAGACCACGCAGGGCCAGTGCTCTGCCCGTCCCCGTGCGCTCACGAGATGGGGCCGCCAGGGCAGGAAGGGCTGGGCTTTTGCACGTCTGTTCCCTCGTTCGTTCATGGCTTTCCGAGCGCCCAGGCAGTTCCTGTCTGCCAAGCCGTGGACACAGACGTGAGCAGGACGCAGCTTCCGGCCCCGAGAACTTCAGGATGAGCAGGCGGGACTGTGGAGAAGAAGCACAGGCCGTGCGTGGGGCAGGCAGCTCTGGGGCTGGTTTTCCTGTCAAATATGCTTGTGATGGCTGATGATGATGTAATATCTCAGACGTTCATAGAAGTAGAGAGAATGATGTAACATTTTCCCACCTTGTTCCAGAGACCTTTGGGAGAAACGCTGTGTCACACGGAGCAGCTTCTCTGTGCCTCCGTCCTGGGTTCCTCATTCCCATTCGTGTTCGGTGCTGGTGCTTCAGATGCGTTCTGTAACCGATCTGCGGTATTGTTTTACAAGTGTTTTAAAACCCCTGTATAACATGATTTTGCAGCTTCCTTTTTCCGTCCGCATCATGTTTCTGAGGTTTATCGACGTTGATGGACGAGGCTTCCGTTCATTGTAATTGCTGTCATTTCACCTCCACTCACGTCTCCGTTATCCCACTAATGGATGTTTAGATCGTTTCCAGTTTTCCATTCTCGACAGAAGTGCAGCACGTGTTCTCCTGTGTGTCTTCTTGTGAACATGTGGGGACTTTCTCCGGAAGTGGGGTTTGTGGGTCACAGGATGTGAGCATCCCTGACTTTACCAGATGCTGTCACAGTGTTCTGTGTGGGTTACAGGTCAGCATCTCGTCCGCAGCCTCTGTGGGGTGGTCTTCCCTGTCCTTGCCAACACTTGGTGGTGTCAGGTATTTTAAATACTTGTCAATCTAATGAGTGTGCGATGGCCCCTTGTTTTAAAAAATGCAGCCTCTGATCACTGATGATGTTGGACTTCTTTTGACTATTTGGGTTTTGAGTTCTGACTTTACCACTGACTGTATGAACTTGGGAAATGATTACTCATTCTGAGCCTCAGTCTCCTGATGTTTTAAAAAATATTTTATTTATTTATTTGGCTTCGCCGGGTCTTAGTTGTGGCACGAGGGATCTTCTTTGCCGCGTGCGGGATCTTTACTTGTGGTATGCGGGATCTGGTTCCCCGACTAGTGATTGAACCCGGACCCCCTGCATTGGGAACTTGGAGTCTTAGCCACTGGACCAGCAGGGAAGTCCCAGTCTCCTGATTTTGATAAAATACAAGCACCTACATTTTAGGGCGATTCCAAGACTCGGAGACCTCGTGCACAGCTCCTGCTCCCTCTCTGTCTCAATCCCGAGTCCTCCCACCAACAGGGCCCACGAGGCTGCGCCTCCGTTGAAGAGACCCTCCCAAAGGCTGGTCTGCAGCACGAGAGGAGCCAAGGTCCCCCTGGGCTGCGAGGGCCCTCCCGGGAGCCCAGCAGGAGTCCGTGGGGACCTGGACAGTGGGTGCGTCTGAACGGTCACGCCGGCCCCTTAAGCTCCCCCATCCCCCTTAGACTGTGCTCTCCACAGCGCAGCCAGGGGACCCTTTTAAAACAGAAGTCGGATCTTGTGCTCCAAACGCTAGGTGGCTTCCTGCCTCGATCAGGGTAAAAGCCAGCGTCCTTGTCCCGGCCTACTCGATGGGCTTTCACACTGGGGGTCGACATCCATTTAAACCCTGAAATCAGTTTAAAGGATTTCAAACATGTTTTTTTTTTTTTTTTTTTTTTTTTTTTTTTAAATTTAATTTATTTATTTATTTATTTATGGCTGTGTTGGGTCTTCGTTTCTGTGCGAGGGCTTTCTCTAGTTGTGGCAAGTGGGGGCCACTCTTCATCGCGGTGCGTGGGCCTCTCAGATATCGCGGGCTCTCTTGTTGCTCCAAGAGGCTCCAGACGCGCAGGCTCAGCAATTGTGGCCCACGGGCCTAGTCGCTCCGCAGCATGTGGGATCTTCCCAGACCAGGGCTCGAACCCATGTCCCCTGCATTGGCAGGCAGATTCTCAACCACTGTGCCACCAGGGAAGCCCCAAACATGTTTTTTAAAAAATATTTATTTATTTATTTATTTATTTGGTTGCCCCGGGTCTTAGTTGTGGCACGCGCGTGGGATCTAGTTCCCCGACCAGGGATCGAAGCCAGGCCCCCTGCATTGGGAGTGCGGAGTCTTACCCCCTGGACCACCAGGGAAGTCCCAGTTTAAAGGATTTCAGAACCACGGGGTAGAGTCGGCCAGAAGGGTGCCTGCATAGCAGCTATGTGCCTGTGTGCGGAGCTCCCCAATATGTGTCCATTTCAAGGTTACACTGTAACTTTTTCTTTTTAATAGATTGTTTTTTGTTTTGGGGGTGTTTTTGTTTGGTTGGTTTTGTTTTTGGCCACGTGAGGCTTGCGGGATCTGAGTTCTCCAACCAGGGATTGAACCTGGGCTACGGCAGTGAAAGCCTGGAATCCTAACCACTAGGCCACCAGGGAACTCCCTAACTTTTTCTGAAATTTACATAAAACCTAGCCTGGAAATTTGTCTTCAGTACCATATTTCGTAATTAAACATTTTTGTAAATTTCGCTGTATCTTTCAAGGGTGTAGAAGTAGCAGAAGACTGTCTTCCTTCTTAGATGAGCCCATAGCTTTCTCAATCGCCCCATTTACTTGATAACATTTTAAAAAACAACCACAGAGAAGAGAGCTCCCTGAAATCTGCATCTAGACGTCCCTTCCCCTTGAAACTTGTGGGCTGACGGTCCCCAGCAAAGTGGGACGGAGGCCGTGCAGAGGACTACAGGACACACAGGAAAAGAGCAGCTACTCATTTAAAGCGCAGAAAGGAGCTCGAAGGTCTGTGACTAAGGATGCTTGGTGGGGAGGCCCATGTGCTGTCTGTGGGTGAGACGTCTGAATGGCAGAAGTTGACGGTGGCCCTTGTCTGCACGGGAAGAGTCTCCCCACACGCTCAGGCCACTGAATTTCGGGAGCCAAGGCTGGCTTGTAGCCGATGAAGAAATCTGTTCTTCCAGAATCACGCTGAGCCGCTGGCGCTTGAGCTCTGCTGGCTGGTCCATCTCCCGGCGTCCTGACGCCCAGTCACGGCGCAGGTCTGGCCTTCGTGGCTCTGTCTTGTGTCTGCAGGTACCAGGCGGCGGGCAGCCCCCGCCCCCGTCCCCTGGGCCCAGGGTCCCGCTGGTCACGCACTGGACTGCCACCTCCTGCTTCGTCGTCCGGCATCGTGGGCTGAGACAGAGACTGAATCCTTTCCTTCGTGAAAACCTTGTAGCTCTGACGACAAGAGTGCGAGCCAAAGCTCCCCATTAAGCCCCTCCTTGATTCCCCTCCTGGCCCCGGAGGACAGTGGCCGGAGGCCCTTGGTCCTGCCTTCTCGCCGGTGTCTTTTCTCTACCCTGTAGAGTCCACAGTGCGGTTCAGAACCAAGTGTGCGGAGCTTGGAGCTTGGCAAGCCCTTCCTTCTGGACCCTTGTCCTGACCTCCGATCCTGCCCTGAAAGGAGCCGGGGCCCTGCCCAGCGGGGGAGCGGGAAGGCTGGCCCTGGGCCCCGTCGCACCGCGTGCCCCAGTTCAGACCATCCAGTGAGGCTGTGTTGTCCCCAGGCGGTCTCTGCCTGCGGCCTTCTCTTCTGAACTCTGCCCACCCCCAGCTCCACCCTCCGTCTGGCGTCCTCAGCTCAGGCTTTGAACGCGCCTGTCTCTCTAACTTAGCGTCAGGTTCTTTGTGTTGGGACACCACGGACCTCTACCCACTCGTGTCGCCAGGCCCTCTGGCTGGTGGTGACCAGCTCCCCCCCGGAACCTGTCTTCTGAGGGGCCCGCACCGTCCACCCCTGTGCTCTCTGCCACGGGCTCTGTGCTTCCCCCAGAACTCAGAACGCCAGGGCTCGTCTCTCCCTGGCAGGGACGGTCTGGCTCCTTCCTTGTTTCCTGGGGCAGAAGAGAATGTCCTAGAGATTTTGTGAAAGGGAGGCACGTGGTTTTGTGTGTGTGCCTATTTATTGGGTGACTTGTGCAAGCCCGGTTTTAGAGGACCTGTCGGCCTCCCTAAAAGCAGGCATGTGCTGGTGAGGGTGCGGTCAGGGGTTTCCTGCCAGGGCACCGGGGGGGGTCCATACTGGGGAGGCCCGGCAGAGCCGGTTCCCTGAGCCCAGCGGCGGGCCCACTGTGTCCACGGGCAGGTTCATGCCGCTGACCGTCCTTAGGAGGCCCTGACCCTGGGCAGCACATGTGCTGTTAAAACTGGTTCCCTACCCTTTCCTGGAACACGACAAAGTGTTTTTGTATGTTATATTCTATTTCTCTATGGCTTTTCATTATTGACGAAAATGGGAGTGTTTTTTTCAAAAAGAGGTTGGACCTAAGTTATCATAATAGGCATATCCAGGAGTGTAGCGCTCCTTTAAGAACAAATCCCACGAAGATATAAGAATGGTTTTGTAGTTAAATATTAACCCAAGTAAAATACTTATTTAAGGGCCTGTGAAGTTGCAAGACCATGTCGAAAGCAGTACTTCCTGCTGACTGTGTAGCCAAATTATGATAAATAGAAACAAAGTAGGTATTTTATTATTGGGCTCATAATAGGACAACTGGAATAGCCTGCTGGATAGACTGAAATAAAGACATGTTTAGGTTCTCAAACTTCACTAATCACGCCAGTAATCAATATTATGATAACATTCTCATTTCCTGTGTGTGTGTGTGTGTGTGTGTGTGTGTAAACTCACAGGGGATTTTGGTAGTTTCCCTGGAATGGGTCACACCTCTGCTCACCTGTCTCAATAGTGCCAACAGTAAAATCCTTAATGTTTTAGCAGACATCCCTCGAAATCATGGAACTTTATAGCTGAAGGGAGCTTTGGGATGACCTTGGGAAATCTTGCCCTCTCATTGGACTCAGCTGTGATCTGGAGGATTTTTGTCATCTGCCCACAATTATGTAGCTCGATAACACTGGCAGCTTTATTATAACGGAACTGGACGTACGCATAAGTATTCTCATCATCTTACGCTCTTTAACAAGAAGAAATCATTGCATATTTCAACATAAAACTGTCAAACTTTTTTTCCTCGTGTTCTAATCAAGCCCTTGTTTGTAGACGATGCTCACATTTTGCACGTCACTATTTCTTCATGTTGTTTACACTACTGAAAGTGGCACATTTTGTTCACTGCTGTGTCCTCTGTAGAGGAGAATATTAGATGCTTAGTGCTCGTCCAGCAAGAGAATTTGGCCATAGCAAGTATTTTGGGGGCTGCATTAAGTGTATCCCAGGGAATACATTAATTATAATTAACATAATCATTCTCTCATTGGATTATTTAAGCCCTTTCTACTCCTGCCCCACACCCTTCTGTTTGAGGGGCTGATTTATTGTATTATGTCTAATTCGGACAGACATCTTTATGCAAGTTGATTTTTAAAATAGGATTCTTTTAAATTGGCCTGAGAATTTTAGGGAGTAAAATTATTAAATCAGGGCGCACGTTTAATAACTTTTGGTACTTGTTAACAAATAGTCACCTCAAAGGACCAAAAATATATGACTGTGAAGAGTTTCACCAGCCCATTTGCCTTTACAACTATTTTGTTTTGGTGTTAACAATTCAATATAAAACGGTATTTTATTAAAAGTGTTTCTTTGATCCTTGCGAAGGTTGAGCATTTTCCATGCTTGTTTAATTTTAGCCCAAATTTCTTCTTCATTCCCTACCTATAAGTTACTCTAAAAAACATCTTTTTCCTCGGAAGCGCTCAGTGGGCGCCCTGCCCTGTGGCCTTGCTGCAGGGCCGAGAGCCGCAGTGGTGCCTCATCTTCTCGACACCCACTCACAGTTCAGATTCAGAGGCCACTTGCGGGTTTTCTTGGCGTTAGTTTTCTCTTCTCATTCTCCGGGAGCCGCGCGGGTGCCGGGTGTGTCGGGCTAGCTCGGGATCCACCGCTCCGCGGGGGCCTGCGTCTCCGGCTCGGGCCCCAGGCAGGCTGGGTCGCCCTTTCCTTCTCCGTCACAGGCAGCCACCCGCCCTTCAGGCCCCTGGAAGCACCGCGGAAACGGCAGGGCGCAGCTGCCCTGCCCCCGGGCTCTGGCGCTGCGGGACTTTCAAGCCGGGCAGCTTTGGGGGGGTGGAGCACAAGGGACAGAGGGAGGGCAGGGGGGAGGGGACGTGGGTCTAGAAGCCGAGGGGCACGGGGGGGGGGGGCGCGGGGGCAGCCGTGCAGACCCTGGGCCCCTGCGCACCGGGCTCCCGGACGCCGGGGGCAAGCGTGCGTCCAGCTGGGGCGGAGCTCAGGGGCAGGGGGTGGGCGTTCCCGGGCACCGCTCTTACAGGGCACGCCACGCTGCTGGCCTGACGTCTGGGCACTGGAGTCACAGAAACGGGGTCCTGCTGTCTGGGGGGTGGAGGCGAGACAGGGTTGTGATTCCTGATGGATTTAAAAATGATCCCGAGTTTCCTGCAGTTTGTGGCTTTTTTTAGTATTTATTTATTTACTTATATTTATTTTGGCTGTGCCAGGTCTTAGTTGCGGCATGCGGGATCTTTAGTTGCGGCATGCGTGCGAGATCTAGTTCCCTGACCAGGGATCGGACCCGGGCCCCCTGCATTGGGAGCGCGGAGTCTTACCCACTGGACCACCAGGGAAGTCCTTTCCTGCAGTTTTTAAAGCACGCCTATACATATATGTCTAGTGATGTCTCTGAGAGTTAATGTACGGAAACTGCACACTTGCTAAATTTGGTGGAAGGGACAGACAGCAAGGGCAAGACTGCCTGACTGGGTTGTTTAGTAAACAGGTGGGCTCATTAGCGTGGTCGGGTGTGTGATGGGTGTATGGTTAGTTGGTGGGTTGTGCGATTCGAAGCACCCCTGTGAGCACGTCGGTACCTGTGGTTGCCTCCCGGTGTTTTTGCTGGTTAAGTCCCTCGACTGGCGAAGCGTAAGGAAGGTTGGAATCTTGAGGCTGTGAGGCGAGTACGCAGCAGGGAGTTTGAACACACACACGGTCTGACGTGGTTGGTCCTCAAAGTCAATGCTTCCTTGACACGTAGCCGGTCTGAAGCGACGCACACGTGTGGCCGGTCACCCCAGAGAAGCCAAGGCTTTGGTCCTGTCCCAGACACAGCAGATGGGCTCTGTCCGCAGGGGGCTGGCTCTCCCCCAGCTCGTGCCCTTTCCTTCGATCCCAAGACAGCTCTGGCTACCGGTGCCCAGCCTCGCGAGCCGTCCCTTCCCGATGCTCCCCCCAGAGGCCGCCTCCCCCCCAGCCCTTGGCTCGCGGGCGGGGCTCTTCCTGCCTCTTCTCTCCCGAATCCCCGAGGACACAGGCACAGGTCACGGCCGCGTGTGCGCTTTGTCCAGCCACCCTGTGGGGCCCGGCCAGGATGGAGTTTAATATTATGTACACAATCAGTGGATGTGAAGCACCGGAGTCCTTCCCGCCCCGGCGTTAGGGGGGTGGGCGCAGCCCTGAGCCACAGGAGGGTCAGGCCCCCAGGCTGTCGCAGTCCTAACAGAGGGGCAGACACACAGGTGCGGGGACAGGTCCACTCTGTTAGCCTCGAAAAGCCCCTGGCCCGGCAGGCGGGGACAGCGGCTCATCCGTCCTCAGGGCCCGGGGCATCTCCTGGGTTTCTGCCGGTGGCTCTTTGCTGACCGGCCTCTGTCCCCTGGGGTCCTGGGGTCGGCCTGGGGTCCTGCTGCCTGCTCACTGCCTTGTCCTCTCCTGTCTGAGCTACAGCAGTCTCTGTCAGTGCTCTCAGACCCCTCCCCTCCTGTCACCACCCCCTTCCTGCATTTGCAGTTCCCTCCTCCCCGCCCACCCACCCCTCCACCTTCAGAAGACCCCTGTCTGTCCACAGAATCCCCTCTTGCTGCCCCTCCCGGTTCTATCCTTGAAGGCTGGCTGCCCTGTCTGCCCACAGCTCTGCAGAGCCGACCCAGGGCGCCTGGGCCACAGCCTTCGCAGCCCTCCCCCTCCGGCCTGCGCACCCGACCACGGTGTCTGCAGCTCTGCCCCTGGCCCATCCTCTCACTGACCCCCGACCCTGCTGGAGAGCTCCCGCAACTGCCTTCAGAGAGGGGGCCCGGTCTGTGGTGCCTCCCCGCTGTCCCCTCCCGCCTCCCCGTTCTCCCCCCTCCAGGCTCCTGCTCTGACTGTACCACCTGCTGCCAAGAATACCTTTCCTCCACTGAGCCCTCCGGCTGCCCAAATCCCGGCTGTCCTTGAAGAGCCGGCTGTGCCTCCGTCTGGCCTGTGATCAGTCCCTGGTCCCTCTCCGTCCTCCGGCCCTCTTCCCCGGGTGCTCACCCCGCCAGCAGTGCTGGGGCCTGTCCTGGGCTGATGTCCTCTCTCGCCCACCGCTGCCCGCATGGGCACGGGGCACCGTAAACAGTAGACGTGCAGCTCTCCCCTCGGGGCAGGGGTCCCTCCCCCAGGAAGCCTGGGGTGGGGAAGGCCAGTTCTCTGACTTCCACAGGCCAGACGGGAATTTCAGTCCAGTCACAGAAGCTTTCTCAGCAGGAGCAGGACGTACGGTCTTCCAGGCCCATCGTCGCGGTCTGGGGGTCAGTGTGCGTGAGGTTGTCGTCGGCCCCTGAGGACACGTCCCCAGTGGTGCTGGCTCGGAGCCGGGCGCAGGGCGGGAAGGCAGTCCTGGAGGCTTCCTGTCGAGGGGACGCGCACCCAGGCCCCCACTGACGTCTCTGTGTCCGCCCCACCCCCAGGAGATGGCGGGCAGGGCCCTCAAGCAGACCGGCAGCCGCAGCATCGAGGCCGCCCTGGAGTTCATCAGTAAGATGGGTTACCTGGAGCCGGGCAAGGAGCAGATCGTGCGGGTCGTCAAGCAGACCTCCCCAGGTGAGCACGCTGGGGGCTGCGGGCAGGGGCCATCCTGACGGTCGCCCAAGGGCGGGGACGGCGGGTGGCAGATATGACACTGAGCTGGGTGCTTCCTACTTGCTGGGTTTGTGGACTTGTTTTGCTTATGAAAGATTGGAAAATTCACTGGATATTAAAATGAGGCAACGCCACGGGTTCTTTCTGCCTTCTCTTGGGCTTGTGGGGGAGTCGTTGAAGGGGCGGCTTATTTCATTGATTCTGAAACACACCGTTTCCCACTCTGTGGCCTCTGAGAGCAGGCTGCCCAATGGCAGGCGCCTCCAGAGCTGGAGACCTTGGGCAGAGGTGTGGGAAAGCCCCCTGCTGCCCCTGGGGAGGGCCAGAGGCCCCAGCACCGGATGTCCTGCCTTGCTGGCTGTCACTGAATGTTTGTTTGCTGGTAGAGCAGATGGGGCCACTTTGGGGACCTGAGGTCCCTGGGTGTAGTAAGGGATTCAGGATGTTGAACAGGAGTGTTCCCTGTTTTGTGGGAGACCTTGGATAAGCCCAGTTCATCTGCTGAGGGGGAAACTGCACGGGCTTTGTAGCCGTATCTTCCTTGTGAGGAGGACACAGGTTTCTGTTTTCTTCCTGACTGAGGAGTTCCCTTAAACAGTGCCTCGCTGGCCACCGTGTCCAGACTCTGAGGGTCCCGGGGTCTGTGTTGCAGTCCAGCCCCTCAGGAGGCAGCGCCCACTCTCTGATGACCCCGCACCTGCCTCGCTCGTGGTCTTTCTGATGCATCATCTTAGCCTGAGAACACAGTGTCATTTGCTGTGGCTTCTGCTGGAAGCACAGCTGCAGAGAGTCTGGGCTCGGCCAGGTGCTCCGCGGGGGCGTCCTCGGACAGGCAGGGCACGGCCTTTGGGCTGGGAGCCCGGCGCTGCCCACGCGGCCGTCACTGGCGTCAGGGGCCTTCCCAGGCCTTCGGCCGCGGAGTAGCCGTGCCGCGGCGTCAACCTGCCGTTCCCTCCTCTGCAGGAAAGGGCCTGGCGCCAGCCTCTGTGCCGCGGAGGCCGAGCTTCGAAGGAGCAGGTGACCCTTTCCCGCCCTACGCCCAGGTGAGCGGGCCGGCCTTCGAGGGCCCCGCCGCCCTGGAGGAGGCGCCCCGCCAGTACCCGGACTTCCTCTTCGCCGCCGTCGGGCCTCACTGCCGTCCACACCCACCCAAGGGCTATGCCGCCGCCGGGGAGGCCGCCGGAATGAGCCTTCCCGGCCCCGGGGGCCCGGCGCCCCCGCTGCAGGGCCCGCACTACAGGGCCCCCCTGCTGGTGCCCGGGGAGCCCCTGGGCTACGGCGTCCAGCGCAGCCCCTCCTTCCAGAGCAAGACCCCGCCGGAGGTCGGCGGGTACGCGGGCCTGGCCGCTAAGGGCCCGGCCGTGCAGGTGCAGGTGCAGCCCGGCCTCGCGTTCCCGCCCCCGGGCGGCGCCGCCGCGTACGCGCCCCACCCGCACCCCAAGCAGCCCCACCCGGTGCACGCAGGGGGCCCCCGGGGCGCTGTGTTCGCTGGCGACAGCCCCCCGCCGGGCCTGGCCACCCCCTCCCGGACCGGCCTCGGCGCCGAGCGGTTCGAGCCGAGCGCGCCCCCCGCGCCGCAGTGGCCGAGCGCCGGCCTGGCCCGGCGGGACTCGCTGCAGAAGCCGGGCCCCAGCAGGACCGGCTCCTTCAACGGCCACCAGGCGGCGGCCGCGCCCTCCCCCAACGCCATCACGGCCGTGACGGCCGCGCACATCCTGCACGCGGTGAAGAGCGTGCGGGTGATGAGGCCCGAGCCCCAGACGGCCGTGGGGCCTTCGCACCCCGCCTGGGTGCCGCCGCCGGGCCCCGCGCTCGAGGGCCTGGAGCCCCAGGACGAGCACCCCCCCGGCCCGGGGGGCGCCGAGGCGCGGGGCCGGCCCCCGCCCTACCCCCGGCACCTGCTGCGGCCGCAGGGCCGCGCCGAGCAGTACGACGTGGACGGCCTGTGCGCGGGGCTGCAGCAGGGCCTCCGGGGCAGCCGGGCCGCCGAGCCCCCCGACGGGAGCCCCAGGAGCCCCAGGGGCGCCAAAGGGGAGAAGGCGGGCAAGGACCGCAAGCAGATCCAGACGTCCCCGGTGCCCGTGCGCAGGGGCTGCCGCGACGAGGAGAAGCGGGAGTCGCGCATCAAGAGCTACTCGCCGTCCGCCTTCAAGTTCTTCATGGAGCAGCACGTGGAGAACGTGCTGAAGACCTACCAGCAGAAGGTGGCTCGCAGGCTGCAGCTGGAGCAGGAGATGGCCAAGGTGGGCCGTGGGGTCGCCGCGGGTCCCCTCGTGCTGCCACTGCACGCACCTCCCCTCCAGGCTGGTGGTCTCCCGGGGAGGGGGGCTGGTGTCGGGGGTCCCAGCCGGAGAAGTCCCGCAGGTCGCGCTCCCCTTCCCCCTCACTCTCGGGAGGGGACGGGCTCTGCCTGATGTGCCGGCGCGCAAACGACCACATTGGTTTTTATGGTGTGTCCTTACTCGTGCACAAATCCACCAAGTTTTTCTAACTGCTAAGGAAACATTTTGAAAGAGTAGAAAGTTTGAGGTTTTATACATTGAAATTGTGGGATTTATAAAGAAAAATATATCTAGTAGTGATTCATCTATTTCTTAAGTCTACAGTTAGCAAATAAGGTTCGAAATATACCCTAGTTGGCACTAAACTGTTAGAAAAGGTAATTATTAATGAAATTATTTACATTAAAATGCTATGGTCAATTTAAATCACACAGAGCCGGTAACTTCAAATTCTAAAAATAAGATTTGTGCCCTTCCCGCTGTCCCATTTTCGTTGACTTTGTTTTCCCATTTTCCCCTGAACTATTATTAAATTATTACATTGCTCTTAGAGCTCCAGGAATTTTGTGGTCCCCTTTCCCCCAGATTTTTATTAATATAAGTTTCCTGTAGTTTTTAGAGCCTAAGGTCACTTGGAGAAAGAACGCCCTGTTATTATGTCTTCCCTTTCGATTCCAGATCTGTGACTCTGTGTGGATGTAAAGAACAAAGAGTTATTTTCTCGCTTGTAGTGTCTGGCCCCTGGTTTCCGCGGATCGATTGGGGTCCCCTCGGTTCTGGGGCCTCTTCCCCACCCCTCCCCCTCCCCCTCCCCCTGGGCTCCGCCGGGGTGACCCTCCCCTGTTTCCTTCTGCGCAGGCCGGGCTCTGTGAAGCTGAGCAGGAGCAGATGAGGAAGATCCTCTACCAGAAGGAGTCCAATTACAACAGGCTCAAGAGGGCCAAGATGGACAAGTCCATGTTCGTGAAGGTGAAGACCCTGGGCGTCGGCGCCTTCGGGGAGGTGTGCCTGGCCTGCAAGGTGGACACGCACGCCCTGTACGCCATGAAGACGCTGAGGAAGAAGGACGTGCTGAATCGCAACCAGGTGGCCCACGTCAAGGCCGAGAGGGACATCCTGGCGGAGGCAGACAACGAGTGGGTGGTGAAGCTGTACTACTCGTTCCAGGACAAGGACAGCCTGTACTTCGTCATGGACTACATCCCGGGCGGCGACATGATGAGCCTGCTCGTCCGCATGGACGTCTTCCCCGAGCAGCTGGCCCGCTTCTACGTCGCGGAGCTGACGCTGGCCATAGAGAGCGTCCACAGGATGGGCTTCATCCACCGCGACATCAAGCCGGACAACATCCTCATAGATCTCGACGGTCACATCAAGCTGACGGACTTTGGCCTCTGCACGGGGTTCAGGTGGACGCACAACTCCAAATACTACCAGAAAGGTACCGTCTCAGGCCAGGGTGGACGCGGCTGTGCCGCCCCGGGCCTTTCCTTCCCCTCCTGGGGCGCCGCTGTCACTGGGTGATTTTATAATTTGGTGTGACCTCCTTTTCTCCCTGAAGAAGTCGTATGACGTGTGAGGTGTTTTCTTTTTTGAGTTGGTGGCTTCAAATTTTACTCATACGTTTTTAGGACAGTAGGCCATAGGGTCTCATGGGGCCTTGCTGAGGAGCCATCACTCTGCCCTCCTAAAACAAGCCTTAAAAAACAAGCCTCCCAGCCTCCCAAGGAGCCCTCTGTCACAGCCACCCCGAATCTACCTGCAGGCACAGACCTGGCTGTGGATCCAGCTTAACTCCACCTCCTGTGGTCCTGCTACCTCGAAAAGTCAGAAACAGCTGGTCATTTTCTTATTTATGGCTTGAATTTTTATAATAGTTATTTTAATACTCTATAGCTCAGGCTTCTATTTTTTAACTCAAAACTAATCCTAAATCATTTTATTCATTCCCATTTTTTGGCACTGAAGTCGTTTGTGTTCATATTTTCTAAATCCTCTCATGCTTTTCCGTGCCCATCTTAAAACATGTCTATCAAACAGGTGGTGTTAGCCTTTGAGACGGGCCTGAGAGGCCCTGGGGCTACCATCCTACAGTCCCTGAGCCTTTCTCACCGGCCCCGCACTGTCACCCGGCACAGGGCACCCAGCACAGGGCACAGGCCCCGTGGCCGCCTCCCCCATGCTGCCCGTGTTGGCACAGGTGTGCACCTCACGGCTTGGGTGCGAGACCCAGGACCTCAGCCACGTGCGAGATGGCGGGAGGAATCTTTCTCTCACTGTGTCAGGAGCCGGGTTGGATTACTTTTCCTTTTGAAGCTATGGGTTTGTTGCATTGTTGAAGAATGAAAATTAACTTTTTCATTCTCTTCTTTCCTTGCCCCGCTTCCTGGGTGAAAGGGAGTCACAGCAGGCAGGACAGCATGGAGCCCAGCGACCTCTGGGACGACGTGTCTAACTGCCGCTGTGGAGACCGGCTCAAGACCCTGGAGCAGAGGACGCGGAGGCAGCATCAGCGGTGTCTGGCTCATTCCCTGGTTGGGACCCCAAATTACATCGCCCCAGAAGTGCTCCTCCGAAAAGGTGCGTGCTTCGGCCCCGCACCCAAGCCAGGTGACCTCTGAGGGTCCCGAGCCCCAGCTTTCAGAGACTCGAAGTGTCCCCACTGTGTCTGTGCTCACAGGAGCCCGAGAGCTGGATTCTTTCCTTAGCAAACACAGCCTCCAGTGTGTGTCCCTCTGTTTGGGAGCTGCCTTTGCTTCTGGGCCGTCTCCACTTGCCCCTCCTTAGGCTGGAAGTGACAGGCTGGGTGCGAGGTGGGCTTGCTCCCTGGAGCCCAGAGGAGTTGCTCCAGAACTGGTTTTGACAGAGTCGTGTGATAGACAGGACTGGGGGGGCTATGCGGGGGGGGGGGGGCGGTCCTAGCTGGGTCAGCCACCTTCACTGGTCAACGGGTGTGAGGATACAAACACTGTGTCCTCCAGTTCGCCGCCGCAGGTCCAGAAGCACCTTCAAGGTAAGATTTGGGGACAGCAGGGCTCCGTCCCATCCAGCGGGGCGCCTGGCCGAGCACAAGAGGCATCTCTGACAGTCAGCTGCAGGGCCCGCAGCGGCTGCGTTTGTTCATCTGATTCCGTATGATGAACCCAGAGAGCAGTGGCCTGTCTGTTCTCACGTGTTGTTGCCAGTCGTTGGAGCCAGGACCCTCGGTCCTCGCCCGTGTTCTCTGTGAGCTGTGTGCCCCAGTGCGGGTTACTAGCCTCTCACGGCCTCACGCGTAACAGCAGTGCCTTGAGAGGTTAGAGTATTAACCTGGCTGCCCAGTAAAGGTCTCCTCCTCCTCCTCCTTTCAAAGAGGGAGGGGTGGGTGCTGGCTTGTGGGGGAGGACACCCGTCTCCCCCAACCCCCCCGTTCGCAGCAGCCCAGCGGAGCCTCCGGGGCCAGACGGGCAGGGGCTGCAGGTCACACCTAGCAAGAATTCGGTGGCAGCAGGACCGGAGCGGGGCTCGGACTGGGACGTGGGACAAAATTAAAGATCAGCCTCCTCCGCAGCCTCCACGAGGCCGCCCCGCCCGAGCCCCAGGCCGCCGGAGCCCTGCAGGGGGGCCTGGCTCCCTCGGTGCCCCCAAGGGGAGCGACAGGTGGCAGCCGTTCCCTTTGCCAGTTTCCTCCCCCCGGTTCTCCCAAAACCTCCCCAGGAAACCTCCCCGAGAAGCCTCATCACTGGCCTCACCTGACCTCAGGTCACACAATTTCTGCTTTTTAGTTTCTACGATTTTAACTTGCGTCTGTTCGTGTTCTTTAAGCACCTAAAATTCTGGTTAGTATTGTTACTAACAATAACAGTAATCTTTTAAAATTAAAAAGCCTTTTATTACAAGAGCATCCTGTGTTTATCACAGACTCAAGGTGGAAAATAAGAAAATGTCGTGACCACGCTCCTCCCACGTGGAGACCGTGGACGCCCCGGCAGCGTTTTTCTCGCGGACTGTTCTGAGCCCCGCATGCGGGAGGCGGTGACGTCACGCGTGCGCCGCCGGGTGCGGAGACGGTGGCATCACGTGCGCGCCGTCACGTGGGGGCCGTGACGTCACGTGCGCGCCGTCAGTTGGGGCGGTGACGTCACCTGTGCGCTGCCTGGAGCTTCCCCGCTGACGTGAGCCGGTTCTCTCGAGGTGTCTGAGGAGGGCGTGTGCGGGGTGGGAGCTGAGTGACGCTGTCTTTCAGGATACACCCAGCTCTGCGACTGGTGGAGTGTTGGCGTGATTCTCTTCGAGATGCTGGTGGGGCAGCCGCCCTTCCTGGCGCCGACTCCCACGGAGACCCAGCTGAAGGTAACGGGGCAAGTGGTTTTCTGATGAACCCAGGAGGCTTAGGCCAACATTTGACCTTTTATTCCGAATAGTGTAGGGACGTCAGTTGTATGTCATGGGATGTTGTCGAGTGTTCTTGTTATTACCTATTAATTTTTTATCTGGGTAAGTAGAGGCACAGGGTCAGAGCTGAGTTGTGATGTGCGCGTGAACCTGAACCATGGTCGCCTGCCGACGTGGTGCTTCCAGGTGAGAACTAGGAGTGGGCGAAGCACCGAGGCCGCAGGTCTGGGCCCAGCGGCAGGTGCCCCGTGCAGCAACCAACACGGCTTTGTGACTGTGCCCGAGGAAATCGGTTTGATACTTGGATGTTCTGTCATTACCGTTGGCCAATTATAAGCTATGTGTCAGGCTAGTTGTGCACATTTCTGATATTCATTTCAAATAATTAAAAAATTACTCGGTCAAGTAATAACTCAGTACTAAAGAATTAGTTTTAGAATGATAGCCATTTATTCTCTGAAATGAATGATTTGATTACTTAAGAAAGACTGAATAGAGAACCTGATGAAACCTTTGGAACTTCTCAGAACAGTGCCCTTACACATGTTCACTGACAGTTCTAGGATGATTCACATACCCCAGAGTCCACGGTAGACCTGAAATTAATAACCTCTTAATTAGAAAAACCCTAAAAGCTTGGTTTCTTTCCAGTAACAGTGAAATTGGAATTTGGCATTATCTATATCCTAATTGAATTGCTGAACTAGTTACTAATTTGTCTGCATGATAATAACCCAATTTTAAAAATTGTGATGAAATTTACCATTTTAACTACTTTTAATTGTACAATTCAGTGGCGTTAAGTACATTCACAATGTTGTGCAACAGTCACCGCTACCTATTTCGAGACATTTTCACCATCCCAAGCAGGAGCTTAACCACTAAATGATAACTCCATTCCTCCCTCCCCTCTGTCCCTGTAACGGCTCTTGTATCAATACTTTCTGTCTCTATGAAGTTGCCTATTCTAGGGACCTCATATAAGTGGAATCATACAGTATTTATCCTTCTGTGTCTGGCTTATTTCACTCAGCATAGTGTCTTCAAGGTTCATCCATGTTGGAGCCTGTGTCAGAATTTCCTTCCTTTTTAAGGCTGAATGATATCACATCGTATGTAATATTGAGTAATACTCCATTGTGTGTAAATAACATAACATTTTTTTAATCCATCATCTGGCAACGGATGTTTGGATTGTTTCCGCCTTTCGGCTCTTGTGAGTAGTGCTGTTGTGAACATAAGTATGTGTACAAGTATCTGTTTGGTCCCTGCTTTCAGTTCCTTTGGGTATATACCCAGGAGTGGAATTGCTGGGTCGTACGGTCATTCTACGTTGAAACTTTCTGAGGAACCTCCATACTGTTTCCATAGTGGCTGCACCATTTTACATTCCCACCAACAGTATACAAAGGCTCCTATTTCTCCACATCCTTGCCAACACTTAATTTCCTTTCGTTTTTTTTAAAATAGTAGTTATTCTAGGGGGTGTGAGGTGGTGTCTCATTGTGATTTTAATTTGCATTTCCCTAAGGTTCAGTGATGTTGAGCCTCTTTTCATATGTTTCGTGGTCATTTGTAGATCTTCTTTGGAGAAATGTCTATTCAAGACCTTTGCCCTTTTGTAATTCGGTTCTTTGGGTTTTTGTTGTTGAGTTGTAGTTCTTTATATAGTCTGCATATTAATTCCTTATCAGCTATATGTTTTGCAAATACATTCTCCCATTCCATGGTTTGTCTTTTCACTCTGTCAGTGGTGTCCTTTGATGCACAAAAGTTTTAAATTTTGATTAAGTCTGTTTTATATATATTTTTTTGTTTTATTGCCCGTGCTTTTGGTATCATATCCAAGAAATCATTGCCAAATCCGACATCATGAACGTTTTCCTTTATGTTTTCTTCTATGAGTTGTATAGCTTTGGCTCTACTAAAACAACTCAGTTTCACACCAGCCCTCGCACCCCCTGTCCCCGTGCCACTCCTGGTTATATTGGCCTTGCGTTGTCCTGACTCCAGGTGTAAACAAGAAGTCCCTTAGGCTTCCTCCTCACAGCAGACAGGCCTCTGTGAGCGTCCCGATGACTGATGTGTGTGGTTGAGCACCACCAGCTGGGGGTGGCTTCCTCGCCCTGTGCCTCAGGCTGTGGGCTCCTCCTGAAACCACACTGACCGTTTGTAGCTGCTCAGATCCTGCGTCTGTTCTGTTCTCCCATCGTGAAATTATCAAGATCTTTTTAAATTACCAAAAAGTCATTTTTATTGAAGTATAGTTGATTTACAATATTGTGTTAGTTTCAGGTGTACAGCAAAGTGATTCAGATATATATTATTTTCAGATTCTTTTCCGTTATAGGTTCTTACCAGATATTGAATATAATTCCCTGTGCTATCCAGTCAGTCCTTGTTATCTATTTATATATATTGAATAGTAGTGTGTATCTGTTAATCCCAAACTCCTAATTTGTCCCTCCTTCCCTCCCTCTCCCCTTTGGTAACCATAACTTTGTTTTCTATGTGTGTGAGTCTGTTTCTGTTTTGTAAATAAGTTCATTTGTGTCATATTTTAGATTCCACATATAAGCGATATCATATGGTATTTGTCTTTCTCTGTCTGACTTCACTTAGTATGATAATCTCTAGGTTCATCTATGTTGCTGCAAATGATATTATTTCATTCTTTTTTCATGGCTGAGTAGGATTCCATTGTATATATGTACCACATCTTTATCTATTCATCTGTTGATGGACATTTTGCTTCCATGTCTTGGCTATTGTAAATAGTGCTGCTATGAACATAGGGGTGCATGTATCTTTTTGAATTATAGTTTTGTCTGGATATATGCCCAGGAGTAGGATTGCTGGATCATATAGTAGCTCTATTTTTAGTTTTTTGAGGAAACTTCATACTGTTCTCCATAGTGGCTGCACCAGTTTACATTCCCACCAACAGTGTAGGAGGGTTCCCTTTTCTCCACACCCTCTTCAGCATTTATCATTTGTAGACTCTTTGATGATGGCCATTCTGACCGTTGTGAGGTGGTATACTGCATTGTGGTTTTGATTTGCATTTCCCTGATGATTAGCCACGTTGAGAAATGATCACGTTCTTTAACACCCTGTCCCGGGCCGGCCCTCGTCGGCCTCGAGGTTGAGGAGGAAGGAACACCAGGTGTACTGTCCCCGCAGGTGATTAACTGGGAGAGCACGCTGCACATCCCCGCGCAGGTGGAGCTGAGCCCCGAGGCCCGGGACCTCATCGCCAAGCTCTGCTGCTCGGCTGAGCACCGGCTGGGCCGCAACGGGGCCGACGACCTGAAGGCCCACCCGTTCCTGGGCGCCATCGACTTCTCCGGCGACATCCGGAGGCAGCCGGCCCCCTACGTGCCCACGATCAGCCACCCCATGGACACGTCCAACTTCGACCCAGTGGACGAGGAGGGCCCCTGGCAGGACGGCAGCGAGGACAGCTCCAAGGCCTGGGATGCGCTGGGCCCCCCGGGCAGCCGGCACCCCGAGCACGCCTTCTACGAGTTCACCTTCCGGAGGTTCTTCGACGACAACGGCTACCCGTTCCGGTGCCCCAAGCCTGCGGTGGCCGAGACCGGGACTGAGGCCGAGCAGCCAGCTGCGGGGGGCCCGGCCCCGGGGGCACAGGCCGGGGGCTGCCAGCCCGTGTACGTGTAGACCCTGGGGGACCGGGAGGTCAGCCCCTCGGGTCAGTCGGCCGATTGCCCCTCGAAAGTCTGGTCTGCACCCAGAACCAAAGCAGAAAATCTTCTGAAAGAGGACTCGCCTCTGACGTCTTCTCCACATTCTGGTTGATGGCGGGGCGGGTGTCAACATGGCCTGGAATTGGCTTTTGAGGACCTTCACTGCATTAAAACAATATTTTTTAAAATTAGTACAGTTTAGAAAGAGCACTTATTTTGTTTATAGCCATTTTTCTTACTAAATTATAGGGATTAATTTTGACAAATCATGCTGCTGTTATTTTCTACGTTTGTATTTTATCCACAGCACTTATTCACATTTAGGGAAAGACGTAAAGATTGAAGAACATGTGATAAGAAATCTCTGTGCAATAATGTAAAAAAAAAAAAAAAAGATAACACTGTTCTGATGTTACTGATACCATTTTATTCACACAGTGGTTTTTGTTTTATATTTTTCCCACATTTCAAAATTGTGATATATGTTAAAAGCTGCTTTTGTTTTGTTCTGTTTGCTTTTTGCATATTATAGTATAATAGGAAGTGTGAGCAGGTGATCACGCGGGTGTGACTTCAGACGCCAAGTGTGGAGAGATCGCTGCATGAACAGGGTTTTTCTATTAAAGCGTGACCGTGTCTTGCCATTCACAGCGGGTTCTGTGAATACGTTTTGAGTGAGTAATTCTGGGCAGTGTGCTGATGCCGTGTCGTCCTGTGGTGACTTCCTCGCTGTGACTGCACCCCTCCTCTCTCGTTGAGGAAATGCACGTGTGCCTGAGAGCTGATGTGACTATATGTGTCGTGGGTGTGATTGGATTCTTTGGGGGGGCAAAGACGTTTGTCCTACACTACACTTGTATACATCAAAAGGGATTCTCTTAGCTCTGCCAAAAAAATGTAAGTTAGTCGTGGACCTCTGTCTGCTTCACGAGTCAGGGTGCTGTCCTGGTGGTACAGCCGCCACGGGTAGCTGGAGCCCCACCCGGCAGACGCCCCGCGGAAGGGCAGTGATCTTGGGGTTCTCTCACCGTGTTTCTAGTGTGCTTTGAAGGATCCATCTTAACTTGGTTTTAGAAGCACATTTTTCTGATCTTTGTGAAACAGCAAAGTGATGTTGAAAAAGAAAAGATATTTAAGCCATACATATTTTCTTAGGAGTGTAAATGTATATATAACTACATAGATAAACACGAAATATTCCTATTTCAAATTAGTATGATTCCTATTTAAAGTGATTTATATTTGAATAAAAAGTTAAATTCTTTTTTTGCTTTTTAAAAACCTGATGCATCATATTTTTCATTATATTATTCCACGTATTTTTCCTTGAGGTTTTTAGCATAATGTATCCATTAGTTAGTGTATCTCTAGGCAGCACACTTTCGTGTCTATCGATGGCTAAACTGAAGAAGATGATTCCTGTGTACTGGTTTACATGTGTGTGAGTGGCAGGTTCTGGGTCTGCTGTGCTGTGTCGTGACTGTCAGTGTTTCTCTAGTTTTGCAGTAACGCCGTGTTGTTATTTACGCTCTGACAGACGTCATGTGGTAGGTTCTTTCTCAGGAACTCAATTTAACTATTATTTATTGATATATCATTGCCTTTGAAAAGCTTCTACTGGCACAATTTATTATTAAAGTTTTGAATCCAAATCCATTGGTGTCAAGCTTCATTGGAATTTGCAAGTTCTCGCTCATATCATGTGTTGGGACTCCCCCGGGCTTTCCTGTGATTCACGCGCAGCCAGGGCAGCCATCGGGAGGGGGAGGGGGGAGGAGCCCCCCAGAGGAGATCGGGTTTCAGGTCAGCACGCGGGCCAAGCAGGGGTGCGGTTCTGTGACCAGTTCTCTTCGCGAAGGTGGTGACAAGTATATGGCATTAGATTGTCGAGCGGGTTAAGTGGGGTGTCAGGTAAATCGCGAGTGGGAGCTGATTCCCCTGCTCGGGACAGTTACACTGACAGGACAAGGCTAACGCCTCACCTTTGCTTTAAGATGGTTGATGGTATTAAGAAATGCAGAAAGTATCGTTTGTTTTACTCTGAGTTGGTCTTTTGAAAGGTGCAGTCACGTGGTCCCCACTGGGCAGTCGCGACTCCACCGGGCCGCCTCCGACCCTGTCCTAGCGGGAAGGGGCCCCCCCCTTACTGCCGGCCCCCGCTTTCCTCTTAGGCTGCCACGTCGGGGAGGCATCGTCAGCCGACGGGCGTGGAGGTCCCAGCGTCCTGCCCTAGCAGGAGTCCTGGCATGTCACCCCAGCAGGACGCTGGGGGCTCTGCTGGCACAGCCGGGGGCAGGGTTTTCTGGTCTGACTGGCTGTACTGGAGCAGTTACTGCCCGTCTGCCCGTCTCCTCTGGGTCGGGGGTCGGGCTCTCACCGGGACCCGGTTTGCTGGCACTTGCAGGTTGCTGGCCTCGGCTCCAAGCCTGGAACCGAAAAGAAACCCCGGAGCACTTAGCGCTGCGTCTTTCCTCAGGCCCCGAGGCCCAGCTCCTCTGCCGCCGCCCCCCCACCTCTCAGGGTCTTCTGTTCTGTCTGCCGTGTCCAGGAGTCTTAGTCGTACTTGGTGGGAGGCGTAGGAAAAATCTGCTCCATCTTCCTGGAGGTGGAAGTGGGTTTCGGTTTCAATTTCAGTTTTGAGTAATGGAGGCTCACAATTCACCTCCTCAGTCACGCCAGCCACGTTTCGCAAGCTTGTCGCCTTGCGTGCTCAGCGGTCCACGCTGGATAGCGCGGGTCTGCACAGAGCCCTCCGGCTGTGCGTTAGTCCGTGTGCTGACATCTGGCAGGATCCGGGGACCAGTGGAGCAGTTGGCCGTCATCTCTTTCCATGTGTCATTCCCTCTTGGGTAGCGGAGAGACCACCCTTCCTCGGCAGCGGGTCAGCTGACCTGACCACCCTCAGCGTCCAGCCCTCTGCTCTGCAGCATTGCGCCCTCTTCCCTTCCTGCTTGCCCGCCGCTCTGGACGCGTGGACCCTCCTAAAGTCACCAGCTTCCTGCCTTTTTTAAGCCGGTGACTGGTGTCTCCAAAAGGATCAGAGTAGCTTATGGCTCCAGGACCCGGGTACAGACGTGAAGCCCGCCTCCCCGCCCCTGCAGCGGGAGCTCGGAGTCTTAACCACTGGACCGCCTGGGAAGTCCCAAAATTATATTGTTTTTAGAAAAAGAGTCTCTGTCCATGTCTCGCCATTTCCTGCTTCCCAAACACAGCCTCTCCCATGTCTTCTATGTCATTTTTTTCTGGCATTTTCACTAATAGGCTCTTAATGATATTTCTTGATTTACTTATTTTAAATATTTTCTATCAATGACATATATGGTAATTCTCTTATAGGCCTTCCTCAACCTCTGTTTCCTAGTATAAGTTCTCTCACAACTTTTAGTTAAATCAGTTATCAATGTAAATATTATTAAGACTATGCTGGGGAATTCCCTGGCAGTCCAGTGGTTAGGACTTTAACGGCCGTGGCCCCGGGGTTCAATCCCTGGTTGGGGAACTAAGATCCCATAAGCCTCAAAGTGTGGCCAAAAACAAAAACCAAAAAACAAAAACAAGAACAAAAGACTGCTAGGTTGTCTTTGAGCCAAATAGTGTATTCTGATTATGTTTCCTTCTTATACAAAAAAATTTTCCTCTTGGACTTAGTAATTACCTTGTTTTTTCATTTACTCTGTTTTCTTTGAAAGTACAGGTGTTTTGTCCATCCTTCCTTCCTTCCCTTCTTCCTCCCCTCCCTCTCTCCCTCCCTCTCCAGTTGCTGCAATGGATCTGTCAAATCCCAGACTGTTTTCCAGGAGCACAAGTGCTTTGTCCACCTCATCCTGCAGTCTGGACCAGCTGCCCTTCAAGCCTGACAAACAGCTGTCATCTTGGGAATTCTCTTTGTCACTTTCCTGTGTTGGATCCCATTTTGCCAAATGCCATGTCTTCCTTTTCCTCAGGTTACACCTGGAAAAAAGTTGGGGTTCTTGCTTGTCCAAAAATGTCCCTTTTCTACTTTATTGAAAATATAAATAAATCTAAAATTCTAGGATGAAATTCACGCAGCATTTTGAAGGCATTAGTCCTCTGTTTCCCAGGTTCACAGTCTTGTTGAGTACCCTTTCTCTCTAGAAGCTTCTAGAATCATCTCTGTATACCCTGTGGTCTACACTTCATGGCGATGTTCCTCCATTGGTTTCGTTTATTGTCCTGAACACTGAGGCTTCAACCTAGAGATGTGTGCCCTTTGGCTCTGGTGAATTTTCTTGCATTATTTTAAAAAAAAATTTATTTATTTATTTATTTTGGCTACACTGGGTCTTAGTTGTGGCATGCAGGCATCTTAGTTGCCGCATGCATGGCGGATCTAGTTCCCCGACCAGGGATTGAACCTGGGCCCCCTGTATTGGGAGTGTCGAGTCTTACCCACTGGACCACCAGGGAAGTCCCTTCTTGCATTATTTTGAACTTTATTCCCTCCAAAGATTCTCCAACTCCTCAGCTGATTCTCTGATTTCTTATATTTATTTCCTGTCATCCATGTCTTTTTTATTCCACTTTCTGGAAGATTTCATTGACTTCATCTTACAGATTTCATATTAAATTTTTGGGGCAAAGGTATTATCTTTTTAACTCCCAAGAGCTCATTCTTGTTCTCCAATCAGTCTGTTCCTGTTTTATGTCTTCAGTATTTGTGTTTGTTACCCCTCTTATCATTTCAAGGGTTTTTTAATTCTGCTTCCAAATTGTCTGTATTTCCTCTGGGCTCCTTTGTGTTATGTTTTTGCTGCTTGTTCTTTGTTTTGCTCTTTCTCCAAATTCATGTTGGAGGCTTTCCTTAAATGACTCTGACCATCTTTTTTTAAAAAATAACTTTAATGAGATATAATTCACATAAGTACAAAAAATTCACCCACTTAAGGTATATCATTCAACAGTTTTTAGTATATTCACAGACTTGCAGAAACATCACCACAATCAACTTGAGAACATTTTTATCACTCAAGAGAGGCCTGGTTCCCTTCGGCCTTAATTCCCATTGTTCATGACCATCACAAGTGCACTCCTCAGACAACCACTAATCTACCCCCGTCTCTATGGATTTGCCTCTTCTGGACATTTAATATAGATGAAATCATACAGTAAGTGGCCTTTGGTGACTGGATTCTTTCACTTAGCATCATACTTTAAAGGTTCACCCATGTGGTAGCACTGTGAGTATGTCATTCCTTTTTATTGTCAAATAGTATTGTGTTGTGTAGATTTATCCCATTTTATTTTTCCTATTTATCCAACAGTTAGTGAACATTAGAGTTAGGTCTGCCTTTCGGCTATTGTGCATAGTACTGCTCTGAGCATTCATATGCAAGTGTTTCTGTGGACATACTTTATTTCTCTTGGGTGTAAGCCCAGTGGTGGCTTTACTGGGTCAAATGGCAACGCTATGAACCTTCTGAGGTGATGCCAGACTGTTTCCAGAACAAGTGCACCAACTTACATTCCCTCCAGCAATGTGTGATGGCCCTAATTTTTCCACATCCTCACCAATTTCATTTTTTCTCTTTGGTGTTCTTTGATGCCCCCCAATTTTTTATTTTGCTGAAGTCCAGTTTATCTATTTTTTTCTCTCGTTGTTTTTGCTTTGAGTGTCCTATCAGAGAAGACTTTGCCTAACCCAAGGCCATGAAAATTTACTCCTGTATTTTCTCCTAAGACGTTTATAGTTTAACCCTTCATTTAGGTCTGTGATCCATTTTTAGTTTATTTTTGTGCAGTGAGATGAGGGGTGTGATTTCACTAGTGTGCACGTGAGTACCAGGGTGTCCCAGAACCATTTGTTGAAAAGACTAACCATTCTTTCCCCGTTGCATTGACTTGGCACTCTTGCCAAAAATCAACTGACCCTAAAGTTTTAAGGTCTGTCTCTGGACTGCCCATGATGTGTACTTGACCTAGCATCAGTCCTTACCGTCCATTCTCGTGTAAGAGCTCCGCACTGACCACTGACTGGAAGCCCCCCCGGGGGTCAGGGAGTGTGCTTTGGTGGCTGTGAGCCTGAGGTCTTTCTGTGTTTGCAGGGAGGGCGTGCCTGCTGGTGCCTGCTGGTGGTCGCACACCCAGGCACGGGCCTTCCCTGCGCACCCCTCCCCCTCCCCCGAGAGCCCTGCCCCGCTGCTTCCACTTGGCCACGTGCTCCGTCTCCGGGAAGGATCTTCCATGGTGTGGAAAGCCTCCTTGCAGCTTGACGGCTACCTGAAAATGGTCCCCGGTTCCTCGGCATCTGGCCCTGCCGGCGTGTTTGTGACTCTTAGATGAACCACGGCGGGCCCTCTTCGCTCAGTGCCTTGTTCCCGTGCTTTCTGTTTGCACTGAGGGCGCTGACTGCTTCCCCGGGGCCAGCGGGGACCCGCTTCTCCTGGTGCTCCTCACCCCGCCCTCTGTCTCAGCGTGTTGTACGGGCCCAGCTGGCTACGGATCAGGCCTCTGGAGGTATCTGCATCCTCTCGCTTCCCGGACACCATTAACACGACAGGAGAGAGGTTTTGTAAATTAATAAAGCTTATTTTTCAGAGCAGAATGGAGCGGAAGTACAGAGAGTTCGTAACCACCGTCCCCAAACACACAGCTTCCCCCCACTGTCAGCCTCCCCCCCAAGGTGGTGCCTTTGTTACAGTCAGAGAACCCACACTGACAGGCTGTCATCTCCCAGAGTCCACGGTTTGCGTTAGGGGGTCACTCTTGGTGTCGTACTTGCTATGGTTTGGACAAATGTACATGACGTGTATCCACCTTATAGTCTCACACGGAGTAGGCTGCCCTAAGGGCCCTCTGTGCTCCACCTATTCACCACTCCCTCCCTGTAACTCCTGGAAACCACTGATGTTTTCTTACTGTCTCCATAGTTTTGGCTTTTCCACAACTATGGAATCACACAGTCTGTAGCCTTCTCAAATTGGCTTCTTTCACTTAGTCATATGCACTTCAGGTTCCTCCAGGTCTTTCCATGGCTGACAGCTCATTCCTTTTTAGCACTGAATTATATTCCATTTTCTGGATGGACCATAGTTTATTCATTCACCCACTGAAGGACATGTTATTTGCTACCCAGTTTTGGCAATTATGACTAAAATTTTATAAACATCCAGGTGCAGATTTTTGTGTGGACATACTTTTTGACTCACTGGGGTAAGTACTAAGGAGTACAGTTGCTAGATTGTATGGTGAGAGTGTGTTTAGTTTTGTAAGAAACTGCCAAACTATCTTCCACAGTGGCTGTTCCATTTTGCACTCCCACCAGCGATGAATGAGAGTTCCTGTTGCTCCACATCCTTGTCAGCTTTTGGTGTTGTCAGGGTTTGGGATTTTGGCCATTCTAATAGGTGTGTAGTGTGGGTCATTTTAATTTGCTTGCATTCCCCTGATGATAGGTGATGCTGAATGTGTTTCTGTGTGCTTTCTTGCTATCTGTACCCCTTCTTTGGTGAGGTTTCTGTTGAGATCTTTTGCCTATTTTTTGACCAGGTTGTTTGTTTTCTTACTGCTGAATTTTGAGAGGTCTTTGTATATTCTGAATAACAGTACTTTATCAGATGTGTCTTTTGCAAATATTTTCTCCCAGTTTGTGGTTTATCATCTCATTCTCTTGACAGTGTCTTTCACAGAGAAGTTTTTAATTTTAATGAAGCTCAGATAATCAATTCTTCCTTTCATGGATTGTGCCTTTGGTGTTGTATCTAAAATGTCATCGTGGGTACTTCCCTGTCGGTCCACAGGTTAAGGCTGTGCTTCCAGTGCAGGGGGTGTGGGTTTGATCCCTGGTCGGGGAACTAAGATCCCACATGCCGTGTGGCTCAGCCAAAAAAAAAAAAAAAAAGGTCATTGTCATACCCGAGATCATCTAGGTTTTCTCCTATGTTATACTCCAGGAGCTTTATAATTTTCTGTTTTACATTGAGGACCATGATTTTTGGTGAAAATAATTTTTGTGAAGGGTGTAAGTTATGTGTGTCTAGATTCACTTTTTTGCATGAGGATGTCCAAGTGTTCAGGGACCATTTGTTGAAAAGACAATCTTTGCCTTTTCTCCTTTGTCAAAGATCAGTTGACTGTATTTATGTTTGTTTATTTGAATGTTGATCCAGCCTTTCTTACCTGGGATAAATCACACTTGGTTGTGGTGTATAATTCTTTTTGTACATTATTGGATTTGATTTGCTAATATTTGTTGAGGATTTTGCATCTATGTTCATGAGAGATATTGGTCTGTACTTTTCTTGTAACATCTTCATCTGGTTTGGATATTAGGGTAATGCTAGCCTCACAGAATAAGTTATATTCCCTTGGCTTCTATCTTCTGGAAGAGATTATAGAGAATTGGTATGATTTCTTCTTTAGTGTTTGGTAGAATTCACCAGTGAACCCATGTGGGCCCGGTGCTTTCTGTTTTGGAAGGTTATTCATTATTGATTTAATTTCCTTAGTAGATACAGGCCTATTCAGATTATCTGTTTCTTCTTTTTCTTCTTCTTGTTTGTTTGTTTTTTTTTTAAATCTGTTTCTTCTTGTGTGAGTTTTGGCAGCTATTGTGTTTCAAAGAACTGGTCCATTTTATCTAGGTCGTCAGATTTACCCTTTTAATGCTCATGTGCTGGTGATAATTCCCTGCTGCATTTCTGATATCAGCAATTTGTGTTTTCTCTCTTTTTTTGTTAATAAGTCTGGCTAGAAGCTTATTGATTTTATTGATCTTTTCAGTGAACTGGCTTTTGGTTTTATTAATTCTTCTCTTCTGATTTCCTATTTTCAATTTCAGTGGTTTCTGCTCTCTCAAGTCTTTATCATTTATTTTCTTCTGCTTACTTTGTATTTAATTGCTCTTTTTCTAGTTTCCTAAGGTGAAAGTTTAGTTTATTGATTTTATGTTCTTCTTTTCTAATATACGCATTCAATACTGTATATTTCCCTCTTGTCACTGCTTCTGCCACATTCCACAAATTTTGATAAGCTGTATTTTCATTTTCTTTTAGTTTAAAATATTTTAAAATTTTCTTGAGATTTCTTCTTTGACCCATGTGTTATTTAGAAGCGTGCTGCTTAATCTCCCAGTATTCTGGCATTTTCCAGACATCTTTCTGTTATTGATTTCTGGTTTAATTCCATTGAGGTCTGAGAGCTATGATTTCTATTTTTTGAATGTATAAAAGTGTCTTTTGTGGCTCAGAATGCAGTCTATCTTGAATGTTCTTGCTAAAATAAAGAGGATTGGTTGAAAGTCTGTTTTAGAAGTTACCCAGATCATCTCCACAACTCTAGCCAGACAAGTGGCTGCCCTTCCCCCAACTGGAAAAAGACGGGGAAGTTTTCTCTGAGGATGGTAAGCTGGAGGGTTGCTATGGTTACAAGGCACGGTTTGGGACAGAGCTATGAAGTGAATATGTGCATACTGAATCCTTCAGCCCTCTTCTCCCACTCAGCTCTCGGAATACCGGCAACAAGGTTGTCATCCTCTGGGCAGGAGATTGGTGGTCTCCTCTGGGGCCTCTGAGCAGCCCAGGAGGAAAAGACTGGAAGATACTGATATCAAGGTTCTCCAAGTAGAGGGCCCGGCCAGATTACCTTGCATGGCAGCTTCACGTGCACACGCAGAGCTTCCCATCAGCATTTCCACAGCAAGCCCTCGGATAGGAACCTCTGGAGAGTAATGTGAGCCTGACATGGACGACGCGGACAAAAATGAGCCCAAACGAGATTGTACAAGAAGAGCTTCAAAAAACTGTCACTGATATTTTCAAGATAAGAGAAGATGTTGCAACCTTGAAACAAGAAGAGAACATATTTAAAAGGAACATTCAGAGAACAAGAGGGAGGTCTTTGAAAAATTAACAATGATGGCAAAAATTAAAGTCCGTGGAAAGTTTGGACAGTAAAGTCAAGGAACTCTCCCAGAAAAAAAGAGCCAAAAAATGAAGAAATGGAAAATAAAAGGGAAATGTAAGGAAATTAGAAGGATGTCCATGTCTATATCTGAACTGTGGCAGTTTCAGAAAAAGAAAAATATGTTAATGGAGTTGAGGAGATCTTCAATTCAGTAATTCAGGAAAATGACCTAGAGCTAAAGGATATGCTTTTAGATTGAAAGGAGCTGAAATGCCCAGAACAATGGGTAAAAATAGACCCATACAAATGTACATCATCAGATATTCCAGAATGTTTGGAACAAAGAGAGAATGCTACAAGCTTCGGAGAGATAAAACAGTTCATATACAAAGGATCAAGAATCAGAAGGGCTTTGAAGGTAACACCAGCTCTAGACATTAGAGGGTAATGGAACAAGGCCTTCAAATTTTGTGAAAATAATTGTTTTCAACCTTAAACTCTATCCCCAGACAAGCTATTAATCAAGTGTGAGGGTAGAATAAAGACATTTCAGACATTCAAGAATTCAGAATGTTTTCCTCCCATATCCTCTTTCTCAGGAAGCTGGAAGCAGACATGGGGTCCAAGAAACGGGTCTGACAAAGGGGAGGAAGAAGGGGCTCAGTGGGCGCTGCTGAACGGGTCCCAAGTGACAGCTGTGCCCCAGGTGCGGGGGGCAGGCTGCTCGCTCGGGACCAGCGGAGGGTCTAGGGTGGCCTTCACTGGGAAGAGGTCCTTCGCCTGCCTTAGAGGAGATTCGGTACTTGGAGAACAGTTTGAGATTGGGTTTGGGTTGAGGATATAAAAAACTAAGCAAATGGAAAACATGAACCAATTATTAATTCTAGGGAAAACTAAAGGTTGTATGGAAAAGTGAAAGTGATTATAGGAATAGTATGGTTCATTTGAGGATAGCGTTTACATAGTCGTAGTAATATGTTAATTATTGACTTCACCAAACGTCCAAAAGTCTGGCAGCGTGTATTAGGAAGACAAGGGAATGGGAAGGGCATGCCTGGGTATCAGGGGAAGAGGGTTTAAAAGGAGCTAAATTCTCATCTTCTGTAACGGGAAGTAATTACATCATGCCGAGATGAAAACTCAAGACACTGCTTTACAAGGATGCAATCTGGATACAAGTCCTTTGTCAGATATACGTATTGAGAATATTTTATCCCGTTTCATTAATGGTGTCTTTTAAAGGGCAGGTGTTAATTTTGATGAAGCCAAATGTGTGATTTTTCTCTTATTGTTAGTGCTTTTGCTGTTCTATTTAAGAAATCGTTTCCTTCCTCAAGATCGTGAAGAAATTCTCCTGTGTTTTCTTCTAGAAGCTTTTCAGCTTTAGTGTTTATATTCGATCTGTGATCCATGTCAAAGTATTTCTGTGTTTAGTGATTTTGGCCAAAGTGAACATGTCTTGCTCTTCCATTGACTTCCTGTGCCATTTTGCACATAGCAGGCACTCGTATTTTTGTTGTATTTTATCTATATGTTTACCTATATGCTCCTTCTGAGCAGGACCTATGAGACAATCATTTGTGTTCTCCCTGACCCGTCCCCATCACACACGGCTCCACACGGTAACAACCCTCCGAAAAAGGAGCCCAGAGGAGCCAGGGCACCAGCCACGGCTGTTTGTCCCTGTGCCGCGGAGCCAGGCAACACTGTGTTCCTCAGATCCAGAAGGTGCATCTCGCAGGCACAGGTAGAGCCCGCCTGGGAAGGCCGCACACGCTGGGCACTGGGCATGGGCAGTGGCTGGCCCTGGGGTCCGTCTTCTGGCCTTTTCTTCCTGGGATTTCACATACCCAGATGCTGGTGTTCGGTTTCCGTGCTCTGAATTCTAAGCCAGCCTGTAAGCCAAGGCCACTTCTTTTCTCCTTGGGAACTCTTTGATCTTAAGCTTTGTCTCCTAGTAGCATGGAGTCTCGTTTCAAAATAAACCCCACCTGGGAGTGCACACAAAGTCAATATTAGTAAATCGTTAGTGCTTAGACACAAACATTTTTTTACTTTCACCTACCCAAATACAAAGTAAAAAATCAACCACAATCATGGAATGCAGCCACCAGCTTCCTGCTGAGAAAAACCAAATATGCAGGGACTTCCCTGGTGGCACAGTGGTTAAGAATCCAGCTGCCAATGCAGGGGACATGGGTTTGAGCCCTGGTCCGGGAAGATCCCACATGCCACGGAGCAACTAAGCCCATGCGCCATAACTACTGAGCCTGCGCTCTAGAGCCCGTGAGCCACAACTACTGAGCCCACGTGCCACAACTACTGAAGCCCATGCGCCTAGAGCCCATGCTTTGCAACAAGAGAAGCCACCGCAATGAGAAGCCCGCGCACTGCAACAAAGAGTAGCCCCTGCTCGCTGCAGCTAGAGAAAGCCCACACGCAGCAACGAAGACCCAAGGCAGCCAAAAATAAATTTAAAAACCCAAAAAAACAAAAAACAACCAAATCTGCACTGGTTCCGTCACCATCGAACAAGGACAGGAGCAGGAGGGACACTGAGGGCAGAGCTGGGGCGACGTCCTGCCCCATCTCCCAGGACACTCGCCAGCTCTGGGCTCGGGCACGGCTTCCAGCCCAGAGCATGTCCTTGTCCTCATTTTTCTGTGAGAAGGAATGACGTGAGGAGGCTGTGGAGGACCAGCCCTCCCCCACCCCCTTGGGGCCCTCGAGACCACTGCCCAGACGTGAGCCGCCTCCCGGAAGCCGCCCCAGTCTGAGTGAGTCATCTCCCTGATGAAGCACCTTCCATGATTTCCGTTGCCCGAAGACAAGGTGGTCCAGCGCTGGAGAACCCGGCCAGCCCAGCCCAGGCCCCTCGCCTGCGGGGGATGGAATCGTGGGAAGCTTTGGCTCTGGATGGACTTGACTTTCAGTTCCTGGTGGGTCTGAAGCTGTGTGACCTTGGATGCTTTTCCTAACCTGGAAGAGTTGCTAAACACCTCAGAGGCTCAGGGCCCTTAATTCCTGAACACAAAATGATAACGGTGCCAATGGGAGAATTAAATGAAAAGCATCTGCAAAGTGATGCAGATACTCTAGATGCTCCTGCCCGGCCGGTTCCCCTCTCGGTTCCCCTCTCGCCCCCCGCCTGGCAGCCACCCGAAGCCACTCCCACATGAATCCCTGTGCACCCGGCCCTCCTTTGCCTCTTTCCTTTACCTGAAACGGGGTTGCCTTCAGGCCTTCACCCGAAATCTACCACGTGCCCTGAACACCAGGTCGCCTGCCGGCATCACCGCGAAGGCCCGCCCGCCCAAGGCACCCGTGGTCCAGCCCAGCCAGGGCGCGGGCCTCTGGCCCAGGAGCCACACCTGTGTTGTCAGGGCTGCGGCTCCTCCGAGGCTCCCTGGAGGCAGCTGGGACCCAGCACCGCGGGGCACACAAGGAAGCACTTGAAGTGTCTGCTGGGTAAATGAGTGAAAATTAGTACCTGTTGATCCCCTCCCACCCTGGCGTCTGAGGGAGGGCTCCCGCCCTTGTTCAATATGACCGTAATCTCTCTGAGCCTCAGTCTTGTTCTCTGTAAAATGGAGCTAACACTAGTGTCTATTTCAGAGATTTTATTGGTAAAGATTAAGGGATACACTGCAGGTAAGGGATGCACGGCTGAACTTTTAAAGCATTAGATCGCTGTCCTCAAACCGTGCTGCCCTGGGTCAGCCCCACAACCGCCCCCTCCTCAGCCTGTGTGTCTGTGAAAGGACAGCGCAGAACCCAGTCATTTCTAAAGCTATTCGGGCCTTCAAGAATTTCCCTAAAGTCAGTCTTTAACAAGCTCATATGATTCTGAAAGGGCGTTTATAGAATAAGCTCTCTTTTGTAGTAAGAAATTTGCGATTCAGGGGCGTGGGAGTATGGGATGGAGTCTAAAGCAGCTTTAGTGAATGAGTACAGCTGAGAAGTGATTCACTGAAAAGTGATTTTTATGGAATACTTTTTAAAACTTTCTTAAATATCTACACAAAATAGAAACACTAGTTTTCAGCTATTAACCTAACTGCTGGTCCCTTTTTGTGTCAGGAAACTTCTCCAAATCTGCCTTCGCCGTGAACTGTCCATCACAAGAGCGTACTTTTTGCTGGTCACTCACAAAAAGAACAGTTTACACTGGATGATGTTTTTCAGCTTACAAATATTTTCATGCCTATGATCTCATTTAAAATTTGTCACAGGGAGGGACTTCCCTGGTGGTCCAGTTGTTAAGACTTTGCCTTCCAATGCAGGGGGTGTGGGCTTGATCCCCGGTTGGGGAACTAAGATCCCGCAGGCTGCAGCCAAAAAGTAAAAAAAAATAACTAAATAAAGAGAAGACAATTTAATAAATAAATAAATAAACAAAGAAATAAAATTTGTCACAAACCTGAAAGATGGCAAATACTGGCAATTCACTGTTCAGCTGAGGAAACCGAGGACGGGGAGACCAGCCTCGGAGAGCGAACACGTGTCACCTCTGTGCTCTCAGCCAAGGCTTCAGACTTGTGTCCTTCTCAAAGATTCTGTTCAAAAGAGACATGCATTCTTCAAAATAAACGGCCCCGTGGTGGTTAGTTTTATGTGTCAGCTGGACCGGCCACGGCCTGCGCAGATGAAACATTATCTGGGTGTGTGCGTGTGAGGGTGTTTCTGGATGAGACGAGCATTGAATCGACAGACTCATATTTTCTGTATATTCCTAAATTTTCTACAATGAAAGCGTGATCCTTTACATCCTAATTGTAAGAAGGTAGAAATGGGGGCTGGGCTGTAGGGCCTAAGTGCACTTTTCGCTCTAAAATTCCATACGGTTCACAGTTCACAGCACACAAGGGTTTTTCCCTCCACTGCTATAGCAGCATGTAGTACAGGTTTGCTAATAGCAGTGCTGTCTGGCATTTCGCTTCTAAATCTCGGGCAAGACTGCATTGTTATCCGTAGAACTTAAGTGCTGGATCGTGTTCGTCTGCGAAGTTCGTCCACGCTGCCTGAGCACCAGACTGAGCTACGACAGTAACGCACGGAGAAGATAATAACGTTTTACTTGTAAAGGTGATGTCACAAGTGGCAGGGCAGTTGGTGCAGCACTTACTCATCCCAGGGGCGTGTTCCTTCCTCCAAGCTGTGGTAACGCCTCTGACGGTTTCTTTAAGGCAAGGCGATGAGGCCAGCCTGCTCAGAAAGGCAGACCCCGGGGGGTGAACTCGGCGTCTGCGCGTGCGGCCATGTGCCTTCAGTCCCGATTTCCTGTCTTTGTTCCCACCTGGGGAGGTGGTGTGCAGAGGGAGAGGCGGTCTTAACAGCCCGCCCCGGGGCGGGGGTAGGAGGCCCCTGGCTGGCCAGGCCTGTCTCTGGGGCAGTCCGTTGCAAGGGAGGGCACTGCCTGCCTCGGGTCGCTGTGGGGGGCTGGCTGAGGCCCCGGCAGTCTCCTCTGGTGGCTCGTGCGAGGTCAAAGTGGGGCCTCCAGCCCTGATGGGTCCCGGCCTGAAGCCCCTCAGCTTCTTGACTCTGCCCCACGGTCAAGGCGGTGGTGCCCCTTCTGGACAAGTATCCTGGACCAGGTCCCAGGCCTTGGGAGATGACACACAGATTCCTGTTGGTCTCTCCCCTCCCCCGTCTGTCCCACGTTGAGTCCCCTCCCTGCAAAAGCCCGTTTCTCTACTTTCACAGCAGACCTTTACACGCCCCCTTAAGGCCAGAACCCAAATCTTCAGCACTCCCCCACCCGCCCCCAAATGTGTTCCTCTCTCCTCCTGAGCCGGGACGGCTCCATGTGGTGGGTGCATCTCTTCCATCAGCTCCTGGGTGGGTGCTTTGTGCTAGTCCCCCGGAGCCGCAGTCTGGTGTGGAGGGGCAGGTGCTTTGTGTGCCTGCCCACGGCGCCCCGCTGGGGACCACGGCGCCCCGCTGGGACTGCACGCAGCTCCCCTGCTCAGGCCACCCCGCAGGAGGAGCAACCACGGAGCGGTCTCAAGCTGTTCTTCCACAGAAAATCGAAATAAGGTTGATAGAAAATAAACAGTTTCTTTTTAAAAAATGCATGTCTTTGTACACAAGTCTTTTCTGCATCTCTCATCATACCCTTTAGACATTTCAGAGTGGATTTTCTGGAAGGGGTGTGCCAACTTACACCCCGTGGGAGCGTTAGCTCCTAATACCGTTTGTGAAGGTTCTCTTAGTCTTTAAATTAAAAACATTTATTTATGTTATTTATTTGGCTGTTCCGGGTCTTAGTTGTGGCATGCAGTATCTTTAGTTGCGACGTTCGGGATCTAGTTCCCTGACCAGGGATCAAACCTGGGCCCCCTGCATTGGGAGCACGGAGTCTTACCCACTGGACCACCAGGGAAGTCCCTCATTTCTGTATTTTGAATAAATATATGACGTGATGTTTCCTGTGGGCTTTTCCTTCATTCCAGGCTCGAACGCTTGGCCGGAGGATGTTAAGATCTCCACTTTCCATTCAGGGATCCTGGGGACACGTGGGCTTCCTGAGGCGTGCAGGGCGGGGGCCCACTTGCCAGCAGTCAGCCCTCCAGACCCTCTCCTGGCAGCAGAGACTTCTCCACTGGACGGACATCGGCTCAGCCAGAGTTGTTGCCCATCGGGAACCCTGTGTCGCCCCAGTGGGAGGAGGAAAGCTGGGGAGAGGTGAAGGTTCAGGGCGGGCAGGGGAGCAGCTCCCAGCTGGCCTTGGGGCCAACCCCTCCCTTGGGTGGAGTGGAGGCCGTGGGTGACCCCAGGCAGCCAGCTCGAGAAGGTACGTGGGAGATCGGGTCCCAGGGCAAGCAGCAGCCTGGACACGGGGCCTCACTCCTCCGGCCCCTCCAGCGGCCGGCCCGGGACCCGTGCAGCCCCTGCGCGGGGAGGGCCACCCGCAGGGCTCGGGTCCCTCAGCGTCAGCCCGAGGGAAGGGGGTTGCCGGCGGGAGCGGGGGACGTACCACGAGGAGTCAAGTTCCAGCTCCAGGCCCCTCACCTGTGTGAGCCATTTCTGTGTTACTGCGTGAGGGTCCCCAACCTTTGGTACAGTTCTATGAGCACCTGACGGGGGTCACAGAAGGAACCCTCGGTCTCCCACACACTTCTTTCTTTCTCCATCAGAGATGCCAGGAAGGAGGAAGAAGGGGCTGATGCACACCCCGACTCCCACTTCAGGCACCAAAGCACTTACGCAGGATGCACCAAAAGTCAAAGCATCTGCCCAAAATGTCTCTAAGGGACTGGCTACCCAGTGGGAAACGGTAGTTTGATTTTGGACAAAGTTCTTGGAGGTGAGGGTGGAGATAAATATGTGCTGTTCCAATGGATTGAGTCAAATAGGTTGGAAAGTTATAAAAGGGTGTGTCGCCGTGGTTCTCAAACTGTGTGCCGAGGTGCCCGTGTGCCGCCCACCCACAGGGGCAACAAGGGGGGGTTCACATTCTCAGGGAGACAGGGATGTTGGTTGGATAGACTCTACCTACAAGCCAAGGTGGCTCACAGTTTCCCCAGCACCTACACTACATTCCTCGCAATGACATACATCTTTGCAAAGCTGGGGTTTTACGGGTGCCTTGATAAAAAGCAAGCTCCTGGTGAAAGTCACTGTGGAATGGGAGACAAAGGTGGCGGCAGCATCGGATCTTGTGCCAGGATTTGAGGAGTTGTGCAGTGCCCGACAGGCACACACGTCCCACTCGCAGTTGTGGTTACTTAAGAATGAAATTAAAATAGCGTTTTTCTTTCAGTTTACTGTATTTTTTTCCCCAGATGGCTACTAGGTTTTTAGGACACAGACACTTCTTAAATTGTTTGGAACGAACTACCTAATAAACGAACTCCTAGGTAGTCCTTTTGTCGTAGAAGTCCTGCGAGAGATGCTAAGAACCCACGAAGTGAGAAAGTTTGGGAACCTGCCGTGTGCATCCCACCCACGGAGGCAACCGCAGATGCTGGGTTTTGGTCCGTCCTAGAGATGTTTAATGCACGTGATAGCAGCTAACATTTATTTAACTTTTACTTTGTGTCAAGCGCTGTTGTAAGCTTTGTGTTTCTTAACGAACTTAATCCTAGAGATGAGGCCACAAAAGCGCCCGAGTCCACATCCCCCCCTACCCCGCCCCCAGTAAGGGCTTCAGGGCCTGAGCTGACACAGACCTGCCCTGCATTACCTCTGTGCAAAGTCGGGGCATTACCTTTAAATACGTGTCAATTTGATAGGAAAAAATAGCAGTTGTTAGAATATTAGTTTCGTTAAATGCTTTTTTGTATCTTTTTGGGTCCTTTATATTTATTCTTTCCATGAGTGTCCTTTGTGAACATCTTTAAGCTTTTAAAACGTCACCACTTTCTAGGTGTCTCTACAACATTAATGTGTTAATTGTTTTGACACACCCAATCAGGGGAAAGGTTGTCGTGCTAACCGGAACCTTCTCCTCCTCTAAACTTCACTAGGTCAGATCCATTTTTTAAAATGAGAAGTTTACCTGCTAGACTCAGAAAACTAATCCTGAGCTTTTCCCTCATAGCTTCTAGGTTAAAATGGTTATTTGAGAAAAAATAAAAAGAGAAGACTCTCCCTACCTCATAAAAGAAACCTTAAAACGTTTGTCTCTGACAATCCGTTACTGTGAGCACTGCAGAAGTCACTTCTGCTGCTTGATTTTCTGGTAACAGGTAATTGTTTTTTTACACGTCTGAGGAGGAAATCGATGCTGTGTGACATTTTCTTATCCAGGTTTTCTGATGTTCACAGTTGACCTTTGCTGACTGTCCTTCACTTCTCCACGGGGGACCTTGTTCCGCATCCTGGTCGGTCTGGAAGGGCTTTGGTCTCGCACTGCTGAGGCCTCCATTTACTGGCTGGCAGCCCCTGAGTTCATGTGAGGAGTGGAGTTCTGAAGAGTCACGTAGGTTTCCTTTTATTATATTACTAGTTAGTCCAGACAGCTAACCTGCAGCACAGGTGTTACCAAAACAGACTTGGGTCTGCTTGCCCCAGCACGGTAAAGCCAATCCACTGCCCCCAGGTTGTGGTGAGGAAAGGGCAGTGTTTATTGTGTTTAATTGCAGGCACCAAGCAAGGAGAACAGGAAGCTCAACGCTCAAAAGACCCAAACTCCCCGATGGCTTTCAGAGAAGGCCTTTTAAGACAGGGGGAGGGAGGGGGCTTGTGGAGGGCGTGATCAGCTTGTGGACATTCTTCTGATTGGTTGGTGGTGAGGTAATTGGGAGTCAACATCATCAATCTTCTGGTTCCAGTTGGTCTGGGGTCTCCGTGCTTGTGGGCAGCATGCAGTTAACTTCTCCCACCCAGAAGGGGGTTTCAGTATCTGTGAAAGAGCTCAAAGAACATGGCTCAGAATATGATCTACAGCCCTGGAGGAGGAACTAAAGGTCCTTGACTTTGTTTAATGGCTAAACTATTATCATTTTGTCTTGCTTGACTGTTTTCCTTTCTTTCTGCATTTTCTCATTTCTCTGATTAATTTATTCTTTGGAACTCGGGGAAGACCTATGAGGCAAAGGTTTCTCTACAGACAAGAGGCAGGTGGAGGGCATAGTGGGGATGGGGGGGTGGGTGTGGGTGTGGTGTGTGTGTGTGTGTGTGTGTGTGTGTGTGTGTGTGTGTGTGTGTCTGTCCTGGGAAGGCCCCACAGGGTCCCAAACAGTCACACATCAGCTATGATCTGGACTTCTAGAAAAGGTTGTTCCCATAGAGCGTGCTTTTTCTTGGATCACTTCACTTTTTTTACCCAAAGAGTGATTGTTGTATAAAAATATAAAGGATTCCTTTTTCCAAATAAACCTGTCTTTTCCAATTAATCTGGGGTCCTTAGGAACTAGTAAAATAATGTAGGTGAAATACACTAGGTATATAGATATTAACAGAGGAACAATATAGAAACTAAGATAATGCACTTTATAAGTAGATCTATGAGTATTTTTTAAATTATTATTTACTTTAATTAAGGAGAAATAACTAGAATCCACCTTGGCGATTTCAAGAAGGCTTTAGTACTTGGAATGAAAAATAATTTAAAGTTAGGGAAAGAAAATAAAATTGTTGCCCTAAATACAGCTGCAGGCTTTCTTCCTAATTAAATTAGTTGTTTTTCCCCCAGAATTGTGACCTTAAAGAGCTGATGAACTGGAGATGAAGGCTTCAGTTCAAGGCAGAGGGGGCCCCAGGGCATCATCTGGGCAGCTTGGGGATTTTCTGTTGAAGTGGCTAGTTGTTTGGATAAGTGGGGATTCACACCTAGAGGCTTTAGAACTCCATAGGTGGGGTTTGGCTACTCTGCCCTGATCTTCCACAAATAACTTCCAGAGATCATCTGAATTTTGTTGAGCAGATTTTTTTTTTTCATGTTTCTCTTCTGGCCCATGTAATTTTTACTAAATAGATATAAATAAATGTTGCAAGTCATTTCTTCGCAGTAAGAGGTTATATGATCACAGCTGAAACAGAAACAGAGATACTATTGAATATAATAGTAAGAACATATATAGAAATGCTCTTGTGCAAATGTGTTTGGTGGTTTGATTTCCTTTACTCTGGAGTATACATACAGAATGGACTCGCCTGTGCCTACTCCAGTAATCATTTATCCTGAATTCTATACAGAGTTTTAGTCCAGAAGGTACCATAGATTCTCTGAGTTCCAAGTTCAACCAACAGACAGCAGAGGGAGCTGGATGCTTTTGCAGCTGAGATTTGTGCTCACTTTGAGGGCTCACAAGATGTCTTGGCGTGCCCTTTCCACGGAGAGGAAAGTAGGGATTCTTATTAAGCCACCCGCAAATTGCAGTGTTTTCTTTTCACATTTTAAAAAAATTGAAGTATAGTTGATTACAGTGTTGTGCTAATTTCTGCTGTACAACAAAGTGACTCAGTTATACATATATATACATTTTTTTAAAATATTCTTTTCCATTATGGTTTATCTCAGGAGATTGGATATAGTTCCCTGTGCTATATAGTAGGACCTTGTGGTTTATCCATGCAATGTTTTCTTTATTTCTTTTTATATCTATATATGCTAGGAAGGTGCTGTTGAACCTACACAATCACTTAGAAGTGATAAATACTGTGCAGATTTCTATGTTAAGGCAAATCTGCATTATGTGTCCTTCCCCTTCCCTCCTCCCCACAATTTAAAAACTAGACAATTGTCAAGGGACCCTGGAATGGCATGGCTTACTCTGTTCTTGAATCATTGTGGGCACCTGCTATTCGTTCACTACACATTGAGTCAACAGAAATATATCAGGCAGCACTGTGTTCAGTGTGTATATTGAGCGCCACCTGGCACATGTTGAACCCTTCAAATGGAAGCGTGAGTGTTTTAAAAGCCATGGGAGTCTCTACATAAATTTGTCACAAGTTTTTTGTAGGACGAACAGTATGAAGCAGATGGGATTAGCTGATTCAATGAATAAGTTCTCTAGTCATTACTTCCCTCAGACTTGGAGAGAAGATTATTTTAAGGCTACGGAAAGAACAGAGTTTTACCTGAAACATGACTCTTCCTTTTACGTAAACAGTGCGGGGACACAGTCGGGCGAGCCGGTGGGGGCCATCTTTGAGAAGGGGTGGGCTTGCGCTTTGTTGGAGGGTACACAGGACTGCAGTCATCACAGGAGGCAGGGATGCAGCTCCAGCTGAGGGTGGCAGTCGTGGGGACCGTGGGACCAGACTGGCCGAGGTTGTTAGAAAAGCAAGCAAGCCAGCACTTGCCAAATGCCGTGTTCCTTCCTACCAGACAAATCTGAGGACGCTCTCCCAGCTGGCTGCATTCACCAGTGCAGTGGTTCTCAAAGTTTTGTTTTGGATCCTTCACGGTCTTTTTTTCATATATAAATTTATTTATTTTATTTATTTATTTTTAGCTGTGTTGGGTCTTCATTGCTGCGTGTGGGCTTTCTCTGGTTGTGGCGAGCGGGGGCTACTCTTGGTTGTGGTGCGCGGGCTTCTCATTGCAGTGGCTTCTCTTGTTGCGGAGCACGGGCTCTAGGCGTGCGGGCTTCAGTAGTTGTGGCACACGGGCTCAGTAGTTGTGGCTCGCGGGCTCTAGAGCTCAGGCTCAGTAGTTGTGGTGCACGGGCTTAGTTGCTCCGCGGCATGTGGGATCTTCCCGGACCAGGGCTCGAACCCGTGTCCCCTGCATTGGCAGGCAGATTCTCAACCACTGCGTCACCAGGGAAGCCCTCCTTCACACTCCTAACAAGTACTGACGGCCCCACTGAGCAGGCTGCTGGCTGAGCTGTCAGGTCAGGAGAGGAGTTAACCGCTCTCCTTCTGGGCCTCTGTGAGGCAGGCCCCTCGCCCCCCGTGGCTGCCGGATTTACCTGTTTTGCTGGCATCAGGTCCACGCTGATGACACAGGGCTTTGTCCAGCAGGTAGAGGGGTGGATCCAGAAGACCCTGCAGGGAGAGCCCATCCTCCCAGGAAGAGCTGAGGAGGAGAAAAGTGAGACTGGAGGCTTTAAAAGGACCAGAATATTTTGGAATGTTTGGCAAAATATTGAAAGTTGCCATCAATAATGACACATAATACTCATGTCAGAGGGTCCAAGTGCCAGTGTTAATGGCACCTGTGTCTGGTTGGAGGATGCTCTCAGGGCTCAAAGTGAGAAGGCAGCTGGGTGGAGATGGCAGGACCCCTCTGCCCCCAGGCCCAGAGCTCCCACGGGTCGGAGGACAAGGCCAAACACATCAAGAACATGAACAGAAGCTGCTTCAAGACATTTATAAATTAAATCCCCACTTTCTCAAATTACTCGTTGGCTTAAAACGTGAAGAACAAAGCAGAGCTCTGCTGACAAACCCCCAGATCCTCTCTTGGGGGCGTAGTAATTATTCCCAGGGACATCCAGCAGGAATAGCCTCCACCAGCCCTTGTTCTGTCAAAACCCAGCCCAGGCGTCACTGTCAGTTCCTGGGCCGCAGGGCTCGAGCCCCTGTGGCAGGGGCAGGGACAGAGTCGCAGTTGCTGTTCAGACAAACCAACCCCGTCCCTGGGGGGCCTCCTGCTGGCCCAGTTCCCGGGGACTCACAGCAGAAGCCGGGCCCTGTTGTCCTTGGATGCCAGCCCTCTGGAGTCATTTAAGAGCCCCATCAGGCCTGCTTGAGGGGAACCTGGCCCCAGGCCGAGCCTCCCCTCCGATCCCCGTGCTGCCTCCACCCTCAGCTCTGCCGGGGCCCCGGGCTCTGACCCTGGTGTCCAGCGGCACCCCTGCTGCCACCTCTCCGTGACACCTTCTCAGTCTTGCCCCGAGGCACCCGCAGTTTCCATCTTCCGGGCCCGGAAGGCCCTGCTCTTGGGTGGCCTTTCCATGCGATGACATCATGCACTCCTGAACGGTACAGCAGCCTTTCAGATGGCCACTCCTTGGACGGAGCCTCTGGCCAGGGCGTCAGGAGGACTCCCAGCATCAGGAGGCCCGGTTAAAGCCTTTGGGAATCTGTGAGCAGCTCATGCCTGTAGGTTGTTGGTTTGCAGGGACAATTCCAGAGGTTCGTCTGGAAAAACAGAGGTCTTTATCACCATCTCAAAACATTTTAATGGGATGGATGTCTTATAATGTTGAGCTTTATAAGGAAGGTGGCATATTGTACTTGGTTATTGATTAGAAGCATTTTACTTAATAGGAGAGTTGCTAAGTTTTTACATATCATATAAAGTTAAAAAAGAAAGAAAAAGAAAAATAGACTCTGTAATTATGGTGCCACCCTGCTGAATAGGGTTCAACAGCATGAGAAAGTCTTGATTTCATGTTGTAAAATTAAAGTGGTTCAGAAATAAATTCCAAGATGGTAGGTTGTGAGAGCAGGAGGAATAAAGCCACTGACTACTTTTTGCAATTACTCTGATATACACACATCAAAACTGTGCTATATTAATCAAGTATTTAGTATTTAAGAACTCCAAATAGTAACATTTCACAGACATCTCATATGTGCAGAAATACACTTTCTGTACAAGGGAACTATTTTAAAGACATACTTCCCTTTTAGTCTCATGTTTCTGTTTCTGGGGAAATATATTACGTTTCTATAAATTTGATACCATAATACTTTCGGTTCTATACTGCTACCTTGAAAGGTTTCAGAACTTTGGGTTATAAGATCCCTTAACACTTTCTAGATCAGGTGTCTTCTATATCAAAAGGAATTATTAAGTGTTCCCATCTACCATCTAATTTGGGCTTTAGAGATGCCTTCTAAAAGAGAGATTTTGTTCTTCTATGGAGTCTCTCAAGTAAAATAGAATAATCTCTCACTCTGTTGCATAATTCATCTATATTCGTGTAAGGGCCTCACTGTAGTTTTGATTTGCGTGAAATTATTTTCTTAATTTCCTTTTCTGATGGTTCGTTGTTGGTATATAAAAATGCAACTGATTTTTTAAAATTGATTTTGTATCTTGCAACTTTGCTGAATTCATTTATTAGTTCTAACAGATTTTTGTGGAATCTTTAGGATTTTCTGTGTATACGAGCACATCATCTGTGCACAGAGATGATTTTACTTCTTCCTTTCCAGTTTGGTTGCCTTTTATTTCTCTATCATGCCTGATTGCTCTGGCTAGCACATCCATTAGTATGTTGAATAGAAGTGGTAAGAGGGAGCATATAGTTCGATCCTGTTTTTTATCCATTTAGCCAATCTGTGTCTATTTTTAAACTTTTAAAAAAAATAAATTTATTTATTTTATCTATTTATTTTTGGCTGCGTCGGGTCTTCGTTGCTGCGCGTGGGCTTTCTCTGGTTGCGGCGAGCGGGGGCTACTCTTCATTGCGGTGCGTGAGCTTCTCATTGCAGTGGCCTCTCCTGTTGTGGAGCATGGGCTCTAGCCGCGCAGGCCTCAGCAGTGTGGCACGCGGGCTCAGTAGTTGTGGCTCGTGGGCTCTAGAGCGCAGGCTCAGTAGTTGTAGTGCATGGGCTTAGTGGCTCCGCGGCATGTGGGATCTTCCTGGACCAGGGCTTGAACCCATGTCCCCTGCACTGGCAGGCAGATTCTTAACCACTGCGCCACCAGGGAAGCCCCCAGTCTATGTCTTTTGATTGGGAAGTTTAATCAATTTAAAGTAATTACTGATAGGATGATAGCCATATGAAAATTCTTTTGACCCAAGACCCTCTGATGGGATCTTAGGGACCTACTAGGTATTCTGGAACTTAACAAGTATCCCCAGTTCCCCTTTGAGAACTGCTGCTCTAAGGTATTTCATCAGTATGTTTATGTTGACAAGATGTTTATGACTTGACAAAAACAAACAAACCCAAACCAAACCCATGTTTCCAAGGAAAAATATATAATATACTCAACTAATCACTTTTGGTTAAGAATAAGTATGAATAATTTTGCAGCCCATGACATCATAGGTGTTAAAGGCATACCCTAAAAGTACAGGGGATGTAATATTTGTGAAACGTTTTTGATTCCAGGAACATTTCGAGCAGATTCTTAGGCCATAAATATTTCTCTTTTGTGTCTAGTGAGAAATTATTGGAATTTGCACAACTTTCTTCCCTTCTGTTTCAGGATACGAAGAGCCTGTGGCTAGGCTGGACTACTGCTCCTTACCCCGTCCTGCACCCCCAGGAGAGCGCTACTGTTGCACAGTAAACCAAGAAATAACAAGAGTCAGGCATTGGAGGGGAGGTTCAACTAGTGGGTACATTCTAGAATCTTCCAACAGTGAAATTCTACAAGCCTGCCCTAAAATTCATGGCTCCATTATGGGAGATGTAACTTCAAAATGCTAATTTGAAAGGATGCCTACTCATCCTCACATTTAATACTTTTCCTTCTTCCTCTTTCTTAAAGAGTGTCTAGATGTAAAGTTCTTATGTAATTGCACAAAACAAATGCTTTGGAACACAGGGCCCAATCTGAAGCATTATAAGCCTCAAACATTTAATGTCACAAAATATTCATTTGTCTACATTTTTGCAGATATATCATGGAACTGCTGTAATTACTATTCGTAGTGGGTAGAGACATTTTGTAATCTTTTTGTAGGTCGCTTTATAAAGATCTTCCTTGACTTAGGATGGGATTATGTCCCAATAAGCCCATCGTAAGTTGAAAACATCCTAAGGTGAAAATGCTTTTAATACATCGAACCTACCAAACATCACAGCTTAGCCTCCCCTGCCTTAAACATGGTTAGAACACTTAATATTAGTCTACAGTTGGGCAAAATCATCTAACACAGAGCCTGTTTTAGAATAAAGTGTTGACTGTCTCATGTAGTTTGTTGGACACCGTGCTGAAGTAAAAACCAGAATGGTTTTTTGGTAAGGGTACCAGTGGTTCACCCTCGTGATTGTGCGGCTGACGGCGCTGCGCGCCACGAAGGTATCGGACAACGCATCGGGACCGCACATCGCAGCCCCGGAAGAGATCAAAAATCGAAGCACGGCTTCCAATGAATATGTAACGCTTTCACACCATCGAGAAGTCGAGAAATCGTTAAGTCCAGACGTCTGTACTTACTGAAGTATTTATTGAATGCCTACTACATGTTAACCACCTAGTTTCACACAATTCTTAAAGTAAATAAGGCCATTCACTGCACTCTTTGCCCTTTTGTAACGAAATAAAAGGTACTTCGTTTCTCAAGCAATAAAAGTCTTGTAATTCACTTCCTCAACTTCAAGTTGTAGAGATGCCCAATATAAGAAACCCGTTTTCAATGGAGCTGATAATGCAATTCTGTTGCAGGGACATAAAAAAGGGAAAACCCCTAAGTATGGCTTATTTACCACTGGAAGAAGAGATAAAGGAAGACGTCAACAGAGAAAACTTAACACTGAAATGAACGTGACTTTCTGTGCAGCCCCAAGAAGCAGAACAGCACCAAGAGCTAGAAACCTATGCGTAAGTAGGTGTAAGCTCAGAACAGAACAAGGTTTCCAGCAGTTGGAGCTGGTGTGAGCGCTGAAACAGTGGGGGGAGGAAGGGTGGGTTCCGAGGTCCCCTAACGGACCTTCCTTCCAGGTTCCACACCGAACATCGCTGCTGCGAGGTCCCCACACGGCACAGAGAGGGCGGCGCGCCCCACCGACTCCGGAAGCTAGGCTGCCCGCCGAGGGGGCTCCGGCCTCGTCCCCGTCCGGTGCCCGCAGCTCGGGGCTGTGTGAGGCGGGGACGCGAGCGGGGAGGACGCGCGCTCCGCGGGGTCGCAGACACTTCTAGTCCCGCAGGCCGCCCTGCCCCGGAAGGGACGCGGCCGCAGAGAACACGTTCGGGCCGCAGGCGCCCCCGGGGCGGGCGGCGGGCGGCCGAGGGGGTCGGGGGACCGAGGGCGGGCGGGGACCAGCCCAGGGCAGGGGAGCACCCCGCAGCCCGCCCCGGCGCCCGCCCGCAGCCCTAACCCCGCGACCCCGCGTCTACGTCGGCGGCGGCGACGGCTCCGGCGGGAGCGCGCGAGCCCGGGGCGCCGCGCGATTGGCCGGCCGGGCGCCCGCTCCCAGAATGCAGCGCATGGCGCGTCATTGAAGAGAGACCATGATGGCGGCGGCGCTGGGGCCCCCAGAAGTGATCGCTCAGCTAGAGAACGCGGCCAAAGTTCTGATGGTGAGTGGCCGCGCCCCCGCGCCCCGCGTCCGTTGCCTCCGGCGGCCCTGCTGCGCTCGGCCTTGGCGCCCGCCGGGCTGGCGGCCGGCCGCGGCCTCCCGGGAGCCCCGGGCTGGAGGGGGCGGCTGGCGTGGCGCAGGACTCTCCCTCCGGCTGTGCGCCTGCCTCTGTGCCCCTGGCCGGACTGTCACTTCCCTGGGTGTCCGGCGTCCCCGCCGCGCCGCGGAGTGGGGAGCCGAAGGAAAGGGGCTTCTTGCGCCCCGGCCCTCCAGCGCGGGGTCGGGGAGAGGCGGGCGCGCGGTCGGGGGCTTGTGCGCGCCGCTGGGGAGTGGGTGCTGGCCGAGGGCTGGCCCGGCCCGGGTGCTGTTAGCAGCGCTCGTTCCCCTCGTGCCTTCGGGTCCCCGGCTGCTTTCTCCGGCCTGCAGCCACGGCTGGGCAACCGCAGTCGGCCGCACGTGGAAAGACCGGCGGGCTGGCGGGAGGGAGGGGACTCTTAGGGACCAAGGTCATGGGGGCAAAACTTTGTCTAGTACTGAGCTCCGTGCGGGTCGCGCGTTGGGAAGAGTTGGGTCTACGGTCCCCGTTGACTTCTTTCTTCCCCTTACAGTACAATGAACAGAGCAATTTAGTGAGTAGGTTATTTACCTACTCAAGGAGGAGGTGAGGCCGAGTCAGAGAGTATAGCCTTCCACGCAGGGCGTAGAAGTAAGGATAAACCATATTTAGTTACTCAGTAAACTGTATTTGCTGGCTCAGTTTTGTTTTTTGTGAATCATGACTTCTGTGCTTGTAGATCTCTTTGGAAGTTAGAGGCTTATTTGATTCCTTGAATTGATACAGCCTTTCTAAGAATTGAATGTAGCCAGCTTTGTTACCTTTTTGCAGTTTTTTCCCCTTTTGGTTCGGTGTTTGGGTTATGTGTTCAAGCATCACATTTTAAAATATTTGAACTAATTCTAGCATAGTTTGTAGTTCCTTTTCTCAAGTTTTGTTTTCACACACAACACCAGGTAGCTCATGAAATTTAGCTCATGAAACTGAGAAGCCTAATTAAAAGCAGGATTTACTTGCTGCATTATGAGCGAAGTTAGGTGAATTGTTTTGTCACAAAAACTGACTTAGAGAACGTTTTCAGACTCTTGCAAGTTAAGTCCAGAAAAAACTAGCTACTATTCCCCCTTAATACAAAGTTCTTAAAATCTCTGACTTACAGCGTTTCCTGCAATATCTGAACAATTTCTAGGAGCTAGAGGCCCCATTTTCATTAGACTTTGGAAAGAGTATGTGACCCCCAAAACACTGCTTTAGTTCTTAGGTCGATAAGGTAAAAATGTGCCCTTCATCATTGGCCTCAGTATTAATTAGTATTTGTGCTTGCTAGGACCTTCTCTCTTCCCCGGCAAAGCTAGTTTTATCACCTATAAGGGAGTAGCTGAGAAGAATCGGAATAAATACTGTTAATTGAGTGCACATTACCTGCCACATGCTGTGCTTGATGCTTTACATACTTTGTTAATCCTTGTAGCGGCTTCACAAGGTTGAGAGAGAGCTTAAGGTGGCCCAGGTTACGTAATTACTAAGTGGCTGAATTAGGTCTAGAACTCGCATCTGTCTGGCTCTAATACTAGCTCTCTTTCTACTCTACCTTACCACCTCTCATATGTGTTGTATAGGTATCCATTTACGTACTTCTAAATCTTTCCAGAAGAGAAGAGTATTTTAAAAAATGTTATTAAAAATAGGAAATTCCTGGGAATTCCCTGGTGGTCTAGTGGTTAGGACTCCATGCTTCCACTGCAGGGGGCCTGAGTTTCATCCCTGGTCAGGGAACTAGGATCCCACAAGCCTCGAAGCACGGCTGGAAAAAAAAAAAAAAGGAAATTCCTTTTTGGAAGTGTCCACTTACTATTTAAAAATACGGAAGAGTAGCGCTTACTGCATGATTTCTCAGTATGAAAGCTGCATTCCATTTTATTACAATTAATAATAATAGCTCACATTTTATTGAGTGTTTACCGTGTGTGAGGCACTATGCAAGCACTTTGCATATATTATCGTATTTAATCATCAGTAACTATGGAAGTTATTACTTTCATTTACATTTTATGGACTAAGGGACTGAAACATGTAGATGATAAGTAATTTACCCAGATTTTCAAGGCAAGTAGTAGAGTGGGGACTCCAGCTCAGGTTTGTCTGTTTTTTTTTTTTTTAAAGTAGCAATACTTGCATTTATTTTATTTTATTTATTTATTTATGGCTATGTTGGGTCTTCGTTTCTGTGCAAGGGCTTTCTCCAGTTGTGGAGAGCGGGGGCCCCTCTTCATCGCGGTGTGCGGGCCTCTCACTATCGCGGCCTCTCTTGTTGTGGAGCACAGGCTCCAGACGCGCAGGCTCAGTAGTTGTGGCTCACGGGCCTAGTCGCTCCGCGGCATGTGGGATCTTCCCAGACCAGGGCTCGCACCCGTGTCCCCTGCATTGGCAGGCAGATTCTCAGCCACTGCGCCACCAGGGAAGCCCAGGTTTGTCTGTTATCAGCCTGTGGGTTAGTGGGACTAGAAAGCAGGTAGATGAATTAATTTGGGGATAGTTAAGATTGTCAAATCTCCTTCAATTACTTAGCATTAGAAGATTAAAAAAAAAAAAAGAACGAGTGATCGTAGCATTTATCGGTCTGTGGGTCGGATGGATATCCATCTGAGGAAATTTTTTTTTTTTTGGCCGCGCCACGCGGCTTGTGAGATCCTAGTTGCCCAGCCAGGGATCAAACCCGTGCCCCCTGCAGTGGAAGCGTGGAATCCTAACCACTGGACCGCCAGGGAAGTCCTTGAGGAAATCTTGTTTGTAGAAAACTGCTGTGTATTTTAGCTGTTAATATGTTTTGGGATTCAAAGCAGTGATGTCTTTCACAATTATTTTTGCTTAATTTTTCCATTTGGTAGTCCATATATTTCTTTCATGAAAATCAGCTTGGAGTTTTAGTGTGTAAAACAGTCTCAGGAGATCTTTTAGTGCAGAGGTCTTAGGGAGTTCACGATGGGTATTAGAAGGAAATTGTAAGTAAATTTTTGGGTGCAGACATACATTTTTGGTAATAGGGTTTATAGCTTTTATCAGCCTCTCTCAGGAAATAGAGACCCTGAAAAAAAAAAATCTAGTTTAAGTGTTTTCCCTTCCATTTTACGGATGGGGAAACTGAGGTTCAAAGAAGTAGAAGTGACTTGCCAAAGGTAGGTCACAGAACAAATTTGTGATAAGAGCGATCCAGAACCCAGATCACCAGACTCCCATTTCAGAACTCTTTTGAAATTTACTTACTCAACCATGTTACTTCTCAAAGTCAACATATTATAATGCTATAAATGTTCAGTTTTATTGCTTGATGGGAAATTTCAAAATGTGTTTTTGGTTATTGCAGTTGCTTCACTGTGAACACCTATATTCTTTCCTCTTTAGGTTATTGGATAAGCTGCCAATAAAGTAGTATATTAGACCTTTAGAGTGAAAAAGATGTTTATGGGATTTATAGATATAGGTCTCAACATAAAGCCTGATTCCCACCCCCTGCCCCAAAGTAGTAATAGGGAGTATTTTCTGTACATGTTTGTGAATACTGCTTAGTCTTCTGATTCAAGACAGTGAGGTTACTTGCTGGAAAATAAATTTGAAGGTGAACAAACTAGAATGAGGAAGGGCTTTTGTAAATTAGTAACAGTATGCACGTGACGCCATCTATTCTGAAAACAGTGTGCAAATGGAGCGTTGTTTAAATAGGTCTTGAAATTTTCTTTTCCAAAGAGATTCCAGTTGTTGGCTTCTGCTTAAGATACCTAACCATGCGTTTTTGAGAGGATATTAAATACATACAGAGTAAGCAAAGTGGACCACACTTCCGTGCTGACATTCTCAGCAGTGAGAGAGTATCTCTGACTGTAAGAACTTATAGCAGGTTACAGTGACAGACCTGAGAATTTGGTGTTGCTGATACATTTTATGTCATTTACAAATTATGACAGTAATACTGGAACATGTTATTTTAAAGTACACCAGCAACACACAATGTACAGAATAAAAAGTGTTCCCTCCTTTCCCCACTCTCAGTCCCCTTTCCTAAGCAATCTGTATTAAGTTTGAATATACTGTGACCTTATTTCCTATGCTTTTACAATGTACATTATGTAGTGCTTTTTGTATAAATGATACACTGTAAATATCATCCTTGATTTAAAAAAATCTTATCAATGCCTTTCTGAATAGTAAGAAATTCAAGCTGTGCAGAAAGGTGTATGGGGAAAGTAAAGGCTCCCTAAGCTCCCATCTCCTCTCTTCAGAGGTCACTGTTCCTTGGGTATCCATCTTGAAGATCTCTGAGCATATAAGAGCACACATACATCCGTTTTTTAAAAAATTAATTAATTAATTTTTGGCTGCATTGGGTCCTCATTGCTGTGCACGGGCTTTTCTCTAGTTGCGGCGAGCGGGGGCTACTCTTCCTTGCGGTGTGCGAGCTTCTCGTTGCGGTGGCTTCCCTTGTTGGGGAGCACGGGCTGTAGGCGCGTGGGCTTCAGTAGTTGTGGCACATGGGCTCAGTAGTTGTGGCTCGCGGGCTCTAGAGCGCAGGCTCAGTAGTTGTGGCGCACGGGCTTAGTTGCTCCGCGGCATGTGGAATCTTCCTGGACCAGGGCTCGAACCGGTGTCCCCTGCAGTGGCAGGCGGATTCTTAACCACTGCATCACCAGGGAAGTCCCTAATGTATTTTTTACATAAATGAGATGGTGTGATCCATATCCTCCTGCACTTTGCTTTGTTCACTTCATTGTGGATGAATTTTAAAGAAGTTTATTTCCATTTTCTCCTTTATGTGAGTAGATATAAAATAAAGGATGTGTTAGGATTTTAGAGACACCATAATGGAGAAACCTAGTATTCTTTTGTTATTAATATTGCATTTGTTTGAACCATAAGTCCAAAGAGTGATTTATTTATTGTCTTAAATTTCCTTGGTTTTGCTCCCCTGGCTCCCTTCGATACGGGGTTGTCCATAACGAGTGTGCGCAGTGATAATATAAAATAATGGAGCGCACATATGTTAATTGATACTTTATAGGAAAGTAGTTTCGTATATGTGTTAATTGATACGTTATAGGAAAGTAATTTCATATATTTGTTTTAAAGCTGGAGTTGGTTTTAATAAATCTAAATGCAACTTTAATGAGAGGGATTCATGATTGGTTTTCATGGCTTTTATTTTGGAATTTGGTTAACATTTTAAAAGCATCTGCAAAAATGTAGTGCTGTAGAAAAATTCTTACCATCTTGTTTGATTCACTTATTCTGCAGCATTTCTTCAGCACATGTATGCTGGGCACGGTGCTATGTATGCTGAGAAGACAGGAGAAGCAGGCCTTGTTTTCACGGAGAACAAAAGTCTAATGGGGAAGAAAGGCAAAACTATTAGCAAGTATTAGGTGATGTTATAATAGGAGCATATGCTGCTGCTCTGTGAGAGTCCACAGGAGGGACGTCTATCTGAGGCTGAGATGGGACCTAGAGGGGGCTTCTCAAAACCTAGGTGATCCTTAAGCTGAGACATGAAGGACAAATTGGAGTTCTCCAGTTGGATAGGGGTGTCCCAGGTGGAGGGATATATTTGTGTGAAGGCCTGAGAGAACCAAGTGCAGTGTGTTTGGGGAATAGTTGAGCATTTATTTAGTGTTTCCTGAGCCCCTTCTATGTGTAAGGTATAATGCTTTTTGTGTGTGTGTGTGCATGCGATCAATAGTGCACGTCATACAATTAATAATTTTGCTTATAGCATTTACTTTTCGTATTGAAAAGATTCATTGTATCGTGTAAGCATTTTTATTTATTTCAACCTTGTCTTTTCATCTCTGCTGCGGCGCTAGATATTAGACTGGCACTAACAGTTCTTTTTCTCAAAAAACTAGGTAACGGGAAATTTTTATTTAAAATTCAGTTTAATTAAATTTGTATTTTGCCGTTGGATTTGTGTCAAACTCAGCTAACTGGAACATAGCCAGTGATCCAAAGAAGAAATGTGAAAGACATTTGGAATCATCCATAGATACCTAAAAGGCAGTTGATAAAATTTAACAGCATTTTATGATTAAAAATTCAATAAACTAGGAAATGATAAATATATGATAAAAAATAATTATTTGAAACCACCAGTAAATGGAGATAGTCTTAAGACTAAAATAGGGAGTTCTAATAAAACTATTATTCAACACTTTCTGAAGGGGAGGGCCTAGCTGGTACAGAAAGATAAGAAAAAGGACTAAGGAACTTCCCTGGTGGTCCAGTGGCTAAGACTCCGTGCTCCCAATGCAGGGGCCCGGGGTTCCATCCCTCGTCAGGGAACTAGATCCCACATTCTGCAACTAAGAGTTCACACGCTGTAACTAAAGATCCTGCACGCTGCAACTACAAAAAAAAAAAAAAAAGATGCCACATGCCACAACTGAAGATCCTGCATGCCGCAACGAAGACCCAGTGCAGCCAAATAAGTAAATATTGGAAAGAAAAGTAAAAAGATTGTAATTTGCAGGTGATATTCAGAAAGAAGAAATCCAAGGAAATTAACTAAACAACTATCACTAGAACCAATAGTTGTTTGGTAAGGTGGCCAGATGTAAGGCAAATAAACCAATTGTAAGATTTCCTTTATACCAACAATGGTCAGCCTAAAAATGGAAAAAAATCTCCTTCTGTTAAGAATAAAAACTGGAGGAATAAACTATAGGACATTATTTAATAAGAAATATACAACATTTTTGTGACAAAAACCAGACAGCTTATTTGAAGAATGTAAAAGAAGATCTGAATTAAATGAAGGTTGTGTTCCTCAATCCAAAGAGTTAATCTGGTTAAGGTGGCAGTTCCTTCCTCGTTAGTCTATATACTGAATGTAACATCAGTCAAAATCCCTCTTCCCTCCTCACCCTTTTTTGAGGTGGGAGAAAAGCTTGACTGGTTAATTAGAAAATACATATTATCTGGAAGAATATTGCATGACAGTAACAAAAGACGTTAAGAAAAAGAAGAAAGGAGGGTTTGGGGGAGTTTGTACCAGTTATTGAAGTGTATTCAGAAGCTACAGTAATTGCAGGGTTGTGGTGCTGGAGTGGAAAAAGAATGGGAAGTTGGAATAGAATAGTGCAGAAACAGACCTGTGATTGAGACGGTATTTCAGGCTGTGAATGTACGGAGATGGACAGCGTTCGTGGACGCGTAGCAGGCTGCAAGTTCGGGAGATGGTCTGGAGGTGTGTTACCGGAGCCTTGAAAGTCTGCATGCCCTTTGACCCCGCTGTTCCACTTCTGCCCGTTCATTCAGCCTCCCGAAATACTTGCACATATGGGAAAAGCACTTACTGTAGTGTCTATATACCTTGCTTTAGCAAAGAACTGAAACAGTGTGAATGTCTAGTTGGAAGAAATTGTGGTAAATAAACCGTGGTATTCTGTATAGTGGAATATTATGGAACTTTCAAGAAATGTGGGTCTAATATGTGATAGTTTTTTTGGTTTTTTTTTTATTTTTTTGGCTGTGCCGCATGGCATGCAGGGTCTTAGTTCCCTGACCAGGGATCAGACCCGTGCCCCCTGCAGTGGAAGTGTGGAGTCTTAACCACTGGACTTCCAGGGAAGTCCCAAATTCAAGTTTTGCTTTTTGGAACTTTCTGGAATTTTTTCCCCAAATGTTTTCCATCTGTAGTTGGTTGAATCCGCAGATGTGGAACCTGTGGATTCAGAGGGAAGATGATAATTATTTACAAGTGTAAATTGTAGTACATTTACAGCTCATGATTCTTGCAGAACATTTTTTCTAAAAAGATTTAAGTCTTCATATAAATCAGTTTCATGTGAGTTTGAATTTAATTTTAGGTGTAAATTTATCAATATTTTAATGTTCCTGTGACAGTCCTTGTTACTTGCAGAGGTTATACAAGAAACCACAAGTAGCTTAATGATTTGTATGTAATTAAAAATGCCCATTTATGTATCCTGCGGTTGTATCTTCAATTGTAGGAAAAAAGTAAAATTGTCTTCCTCATTAATAAATGGTTCATACAGAGTTTTATGTTAAAATAGCATTCTTTTCCATTGAATGTGACAATCTCTGAATTTAATTTCTATTTCTAAACCTGCAGATGTTTGCTTTGCTGTAGCAGTTTGAAAATCAGAGATTCTTTTTAAAATATATTTGTTTATTATTTGGTTGCACTGGGTCTTAGTTGCGGCAGGCGGGCTCCTTAGTTGCAGCTCTCCAACTCCTTAGTTGTGGCTTGTGAACTCTTAGTTGCGGCATGTGGGGTCTAGTTCCCTGACTAGGGATCGAACCCGGGCCCCCTGCATTGGGAGCACAGAGTCTTAACCACTGCGCCACCAGGGGAGTCTCCAGAGAGAAGAATCAAACTTTTTGAAAAATTCTAATAACTCCCTGAAACGCTTTATTGTGGTGTCCACGTGTACATTTTTGTTTTGTAGTTTACTGAGAAAGTTTACCGAGTTCCTGTCACAGTGCTCAGGCTGGAGAGTTAATGTTTGTGCAGGTGCTTCAGGCACGGGCTCTGGGGATGGACAGGCAAGCTGGCCTCGCCATGGGTCCAGGTGCTGCTGCCTGTTTGGGCCCAGCTCCCACCCTAGCCACCTTGACCCGCTGCCCCAGGCTGCCTCGAGGCACGTGCACGTGTGCCTGGCCACCAGCCTGTCCTCAGTACTCCCATGCACGCTCCATTGTCCCATTGGGCGTCGCTTACAAAACACAGGTTCAGAGATAAAATGATTAAGAATTTCAGGATGGCCAGCGCAGAGTATCGCATTAAGCATGGGGCCCTGTGGAGAGCTGGGCCCCATGCTACTGCCCCGGTCACACACTGAGGAAGCTGGCCTTGGGCTGCGCAGACTGGGCATCAGTCCACACGCTGGGTCTGCTCCCTCCTTCCTGAACCTTACACGCATGGATTCCCTTGGCTTAGAACACCCTCCTCCCTCTTTTGCCTAGTTGACATTTAATTTTTCAGATCTTAGTGTAGGTGTTTACTTTGACAAAAAAAGTCTGACCACTCTGAACTAGATTAAATTCTCTTCCCATGGCACCATTTGCTTTAGTAACATTGATGGCATCCACGGTTTTATGCTGCTTATTTGATTATATGATTGACTCCTCTGCTGGATTGTAAGCTCCTTGGGAACACAGATTCTGTTTGTTTTTGTTTATCAGTGACTCACTGTTGTGTCTGAAGCATCTAGCACATTGCCTGGCACATAGTGGACATTTGATCGTAATTTGTGATGGAAATATGCTGTAAGGGAAGGGTTCCAGAGACAGATTACCCAGGTTTGAACTGAAGTTTTATTACTGCTTTCTCTTTGTGAGGCTTTGGATAAGTTTTTATCTTTCCAGCTTCTTCCTTTTTTTTTTTTTAATTTATTTAATTTATTTATTTTTGGCTGCATTGGGTCTTTGCTGCTGTGCGTGGGCTTTCTCTAGTTGCGGCGAGCGGGGGCTACTCTTCGTTGCGGTGCGCGGATTTCTCATTGCGGTGGCTTCTCTTGTTGCGGAGCACGGGCTCTAGGCGCGTGGGCTCAGTGGTTGTGGCTCACGGGCTCTAGAGCACAGGCTCAGTAGTTGTGGTGCACGGGCTTAGTTGCTCTGCAGCATGTGGGATCTTCCTGGAGCAGGGGTGGAACCTGTGACCCCTGCATTGGCAGGTGGATTCTCAACCACTGCGCCACCAGGAAAGCCCATATTTCCAGCTTCTGAGGACCCTTCTCCCATCTCTTTTTTTCTGCATCAGCCACACCAGTTCTTTCTCCACCCTTCTCTCTCTTGTCCTTGGTCCTGTCACAGAACCTTTCATACACTGTTCCCTCTGCCTAAAACGCTCTTCCTCACCCTCACCTGATCCTTCAGGTCTCCGCATAGTCACTTTCTCAGGAAAGCCTGCCTTAGCTTCTCAGAAAGGTGAGACTCACCTGTCCTATACTTAGATAACACCTGCCCCACTGGAATTTTACATTTATTTGTGTGGTTAATTAATGAATGTTGGTCTCCCTAGCTAGATGCTAATGTGTTAGTTTAGGGACCTTGTTTGCACATAATAGTTGCTTGGTAATATTTGTTGAGTGAAAGAAATGAATAAAGGGGGAAGGGAGATGAGCCTAGGGAAATAGGCAGGGGCTGGGCTATCTAAGGTCTTATCTGCACGATAATTAGCTTGGACTCACCCTGTAGTGTGACATGTCGGTTCTGTGGTTTCACTCTGACAGCAGAGTGAAAATCTGATCTGAGGGAAGCAAGATGTGAGGTGGAAGACCAGTTAGGAGGCTGTTAAGTTGTTCTGCAAAGAGATGATGAGACTCTGAACAAAGCCAGGGTGGAAGGGAATGTATTAATATTCTTAAAATTTTTTTTACTGCTAAGGTGACTCTTATGGTAAAAGAGAGTGAATATATATTTGGGGGGAGCTAGGGAGTACCCCAAAACAGCTTGTATAAGCTAAAATTTCTCAATTTTTCTCTTAAAAAGTTAATAGAGGGACTTCCCTGGTGGTCCAGCGGTTAAGACACCACGCTCCCAATGCAGGGGGCCCGGGTTCAATCCATAGTCAGAGAACTGGATCCCACGTGCTGCAACTAAAGATCCCGCGTGCTGCAACTAAGACCTGGCACAGCCAAATAAATAAAATAAATATTTAAAAAAAGGTTAATAGAAATTTTATTCTAGTCCATAATATATCCATGTTTTAATATAAAATTATTTGACCCCAATCTTGCCGGTCTATCTATATTTTGTGGATTAGAGAACCAACTAGAAAACAACAGTAGCATGATAGTGACCTAATCAGATAAGATGTTAGAAAAATCACCCTATCGCTAGACTAGGCAGCACACGTGGAGCAGTGTTGACATTTAGGAATTGAGCAGCAGTAGAACATAGAGGGTCTGGAGCCAGACTGTTTGGATTCCTCTTGACTCCACCCCGTGACTAGCTGTGTGACGTTTGGCAAGTCACTTAACCTCTATGCGTCTGTTTCTTCATCTCTAAACTAGGAAAATAATTATTTCCAGAGAGTTAATGTGTAGATTAAATGATTCCCTTTACATTAAAAGGAAAGTGTTTAGAATAGTGCCTCATACATAGTAAGTGCTCTGTAAGTGATAGCAGTTATTTTGTACATTAATCTATCACATAGCATCGCATCAAATCACATGAATCTAGGTAACCTTATAGTAAGCACTCTGTAAATATTTGTTGAATTAATTAAATTTCTTCAAGAGTAGTGTCTTCTATATCTGCACTCTCCAGTGTGGTGGCCAGTAGCCACATATGGGTGTTAGCTCTTGAAACGTGCCTTGTGCAGAGGAGGAACTGAATTTTTTACTTTAATTAATTTACATAGTCAGTGGGGGTAGGGGCTGCCATATTGGGCGGCGCGAGTCTGGAGTGTGACTGTATCTCTTTGCGTTCATCTTCAGCTCTGTAAATACTGAGTCCAGGTTTCAAATACTCCTCATGGGTCCTGTCTCTACTCCTGGACATTCTCACCCTCAAAATGTAGTACTGATTCTAGACATCAGATGAATCTTTAATACATTTTCACTTATTATTCTGATTATTTTTCCTGCTTTAGAATCATCAAAACAAAACTTTTGAAAACATTGATGGCATTTAATATTTTATTTATTTATGTATGTATGTACGTATGTATGTCTGCGTTGGGTCTTCGTTGCTGCGCGCGGGCTTTCTCTAGTTGCAGCGAGCGGGGGCTACTCTTTGTTGTGGTGCGCAGGCTTCTCATTGCAGTGCCTTCTCTTGTTGGAGAGCACGGGCTCTAGGTGCGTGGGCTTCAGTAGTTGTGGCACGTGGGCTCAGTAGTTGTGGCTTGCGGGCTCTAGAGCGCAGGCTCAGTAGTTGTGCACGGGCTCAGTTGCTCCACGGCATGTGGGATCTTCCCGGACCAGGGCTCGAACCCGTGTCCCCTGCATTGGTAGGCGGATTCTTAACCACTGCGCCACCAGGGAAGTCCCAATGGCATATAATGTTGATGAACAGAAGATGACCATATTTTTTGCTTCTTTTTTTTTTTTTATTAGGTCCCATTTGTTTATTTTTGTTTTTATTTCCATTACTCTAGGAGGTGGATCAAAAAAGATCTTGCTGTGATTTATGTCAAAGAGTGTTCTTCCTATGTTTTCCTCTAAGAGTTTTATAGTGTCCAGTCTTATATTTAGGTCTCTAATCCATTTTGAGTTTATTTTTTTGTATGGTGTTAGGGAGTATTCTAATTTCATTCTTTTACATGTAGCTGTCCAGTTTTCCCAGCACCACTTATTGAAAAGACTGTCTTTTCTCCATTGTATATCTTTGCCTCCTTTGTCATAGATTAGTCGACCATAGGTGCGTGGGTTAATCTCTGGGCTTTCTATCTTGTTCCATTGATCTATGTTTCTGTTTTGGTGCCAGTACCATATTGTCTTGATTACTGTAGCTTTGTAGTATAGTCTGAAGTCAGGGAGTCTGATTCCTCCAGCTCCATTTTTTTGCCTCAAGACTGCTTTGGCTATTCGGGGTCTTTTGTGTCTCCATACAAATTTTAAGATGATTTGTTCTAGCTCCATAAAAAATGCCATTGGTAATTTGATAGGGATTGCATTGAATCTGTAGATTGCTTTGGGTAGTATACTCATTTTCACAATGTTGATTCTTCCAATCCAAGAACATGGTATATCTCTCCATCTGTTGGTATCATCTTTAATTTCTTTCATCAGTGTCTTATAGTTTTCTGCATACAGGTCTTTTGTCTCCCTAGGTAGGTTTATTCCTAGGTATTTTATTCTTTTTGTTGCAATGGTAAATGGGAGTGTTTCCATAATTTCTCTTTCAGATTTTTCATCATTAGTGTATAGGAATGCAAGAGATTTCTGTGCATTAATTTTGTATCCTGCAACGTTACCATGTTCATTAATTAGCTCTAGCAGTTTTCTGGTGGCAGTTTTAGGATTCTCTATGTATAGTATCATGTCATCCGCAAACAGTGACAGTTTTACTTCTTCTTTTCCAATTTGTATTCCTTTTATTTCTTTTTCTTCTCTGATTGCCGTGGCTAGGACTTCCAGAACTATGTTGAATAATAGTGGTGAGAGTGGACATCCTTGTCTCGTTCCTGATCTTAGAGGAAATGCTTTCAGTTTTTCACCATTGAGAATGATGTTTGCTGTGGGTTTGTCATATATGGCCTTTATTATGTTGAGGTAGGTTCCCTCTATGCCCACTTTCTGGAGAGTTTTTATCATAAATGGGTGTTGAATTTTGTCAAAAGCTTTTTCTGCATCTATTGAGATGATCATATGGTTTTTATTCTTCCATTTGTTAATATGGTGTATCACATTGATTGATTTGCGTATATTGAAGAATCCTTGCATCCCTGGGATAAATCCCACTTGATTGTGGTGTATGATCCTTTTAATGTGTTGTTGGATTCTGTTTGCTAGTATTTTGTTGAGGATTTTTGCATCTATATTCATCAGTGATATTGGTCTGTAATTTTCTTTTTTTGTAGTGTCTTTGTCTGGTTTTGGTATCAGGGTGATGGTGGCCTCATAGAATGAGTTTGGGAGTGTTCCTTCCTCTGCAATTTTTTGGAAGAGTTTGAGAAGGATAGGTGTTAGCTCTTCTCTAAATGTTTGATAGAATTCACCTGTGAAGCCATCTGGTCCTGGACTTTTGTTTGTTGGAAGATTTTTAATCACAGTTTCAATTTCATTACTTGTGATTGGTCTGTTCATATTTTCTGTTTCTTCCTGGTTCAGTCTTGGAAGGTTATACCTTTCTAAAAATTTGTCCATTTCTTCCAGGTTGTCCATTTTATTGGCATAAAGTTGCTTGTAGTAGTCTCTTAGGATGCTTTGTATTTCTGTGGTGTCTGTTGTAACTTCTCCTTTTTCATTTCTAATTCTATTGATCTGAGTCTTCTCCCTCTTTTTCTTGATGAGTCTGGCTAATGGCTTATCAATTTTGTTTATCTTCTCAAAGAACCAGCTTTTAGTTTTATTGATCTTTGCTATTGTTTTCTTTGTTTCTATTTCATTTATTTCTGCTCTGACCTTTATGATTTCTTTCCTTCTGCTAACTTTGGGTTTTGTTTGTTCTTCTTTCTCTAGTTTCTTTAGGTGTAAGGTTAGATTGTTTACTTGAGATTTTTCTTGTTTCTTTAGGTAGGCTTGTATAGCTATAAACTTCCCTCTTAGAACTGCTTTCGCTGCATCCCATAGGTTTTGGATCGTCGTGTTTTCATTGTCATTTGTCTCTAGGTATTTTTTTATTTCCTCTTTGATTTCTTCAGTGATCTCTTGGTTATTTAGTAACGTATTGTTTAGCCTCCATGTGTTTGTCTTTTTACGTTTTTTTCCCTGTAATTCATTTCTAATCTCATAGCGTTGTGGTCAGAAAAGATGCTTGATATGATTTCAATTTTCTTAAATTTACTGAGGCTTGATTTGTGACCCAAGATGTGATGTATCCTGGAGAATGTTCCGTGCGCACTTGAGAAGAACGTGTAATCTGCTGTTTTTGGATGGAATGTCCTATATATATCAATTAAATCTATCTGGTCTGTTGTGTCATTTAAAGCTTCTGTTTCCTTATTTATTTTCATTTTGGATGATCTGTCCATTGGTGTAAGTGAGGTGTTAAAGTCCCCCACTATGATTGTGTTACTGTCAATTTCCTCTTTTATAGCTGTTAGCAGTTGCCTTATGTATTGAGGTGCTCCTATGTTGGGTGCATATATATTTATAATTGTTATATCTTCTTCTTGGATTGATCCCTTGATCATTATGTAGTGTCCTTCCTTGTCTCTTGTAACATTCTTTATTTTAAAGTCTATTTTATCTGATATGAGTATAGCTACTCCAGCTTTCTTTTGATTTCCATTTGCATGGAGTATCTTTTTCCATCCCCTCACTTTCAGTCTGTATGTGTCCCTAGGTCTAAAGTGGGTCTCTTGTAGACAGCATATATATGGGTCTTGTTTTTGTATCCATTCAGCCAGTCTATGTTTTTTGGTTGGGGCATTTAATCCATTCACGTTTAAGGTAATTATCGATATGTATGTTCCTATGACCATTTTCTTAATTGTTTTGGGTTTGTTTTTGTAGGTCCTTTTCTTCTCTTGTGTTTCCCACTTAGAGAAGTTCCTTTAGCATTTGTTGTAGAGCTGGTTTGGTGGTGCTGAATTCTCTTAGCTTTTGCTTGTCTGTAAAGCTTTTGATTTCTCCATCAAATCTAAATGAGATCCTTGCCGGGTAGAGTAATCTTGGTTGTAGGTTCTTCCCTTTCATCACTTTAAATATATCATGCCACTCCCTTCTGGCTTGCAGAGTTTCTGCTGAGAAATCAGCTGTTAACCTTATGGGAGTTCCCTTGTATGTTATTTGTCGTTTTTCCCTTGCTGCTTTCAGTAATTTTTCTTTGTCTTTAATTTTTGCCACTTTGATTACTATGTGTCTCGGCGTGTTTTTCCTTGGGTTTATCCTGTATGGGACTGTCTGCACTTCCTGGACTTGGGTGGCTATTGCCTTTCCCATGTTAGGGAAGTTTTCGACTATAATCTCTTCAAATATTTTCTCTGGTCCTTTCTCTCTCTCTTCACCTTCTGGGACCCCTATAATGCGAATGTTGTTGCGTTTAATGTTGTCCCAGAGGTCTCTTAGGCTGTCTTCATTTCTTTTCATTCTTTTTTCTTTAGTCTGTTCCGCAGCAGTGAATTCCACCATTCTGTCTTCCAGGTCACTTATCCGTTCTTCTGCCTCAGTTATTCTGCTATTGATTCCTTCTAGTGTAGTTTTCATTTCAGTTATTGTATTGTTCATCTCTGTTTGTTTGTTCTTTAATTCTTCTAGGTCTTTGTTAATCATTTCTTGCATCTTCTCAATCTTTGCCTCCATTCTTATTCCGAGGTCCTGGATCATCTTCACTATCATTATTCTGAATTCTTTTTCTGGAAGGTTGCCTATCTCCACTTCATTTAGTTGTTTTTCTGGGGTTTTTTCTTGTTCCTTCATCTGGTACATAGCCCTCTGCCTTTTCATCTTGTCTGTCTTTCTGTAACTGTGGTTTTTGGTCCACAGGCTGCAGGATTGTAGTTTTTCTTGCTTCTGCTGTCTGCCCTCTGGCGGTTGAGGCTATCTAAGAGGCTTGATGGGAGGCTCTGGTGGTGGGTAGAGCTGACTGTTGCTCTTTTTTGCTTCTTAATTGTGAGTCATTTTTATTTTTAGATTTATAGACACCAGTTAGAGTGAGCGAGACAGTTACTTTTTAAATTATCCTTGTATACACACCTGCGTTTAGCATTTATCCTTTAATGAACTGTATCAAGCCAACTTTTTACACAGATATCGTAAGAGAGTAAAAAATACTGTCATATCCTTTTAGCAAAACAAGTTGGTTCCGGTTCTTGTCACAGAATACTGGGTAATAAAGTAATTCTAGCGTAATGACTGACTGGATGAGAATACCATGTTTCCTTTTTGTCCTTGGAAGTCTGTTGTTCGTTCACTGACTCTTGAGTTTGAGACGGTTCACCGAGGGCAGGGTTTCTCAGCTCGGTCGCCGCTGGCGTTCTGGGCTGGGTTGTGCGCTGTAGGATGTTCAGCGGCATCCCTGCCCCTTGTGCACTAGTTGTCAATAGCACTCCCCAGTGTGGCAACCAGAAATGTCCCCAGATATTGCTGGATGTCCCTTGTGGGACACAGTTGCCTCAGTTGAGAACCACTGATCTAGAATATCATCATCTCAAGACTCAAGTTCTGAGGTTACACTTACATGATTAGTTTTATCATCATTGATGGAGTTTGTCTGTTAAAACTTTCTGCAGGGACAGGAATGTTCTGAACCTGTGTTGTCCAGTGTGGTAGCCACCAGCCACGAGTGCTGTTAAGCACTTGAAACGTGGCTAGTGCAGCCAAGGAACTGAATTTTTTTGTTTGTTTAATTTAATTTTAACAAATGTGGCTAGTGGCTGCTGTTTTGGACAGTGCAGGTTTAGTGTGCTGCTGTATGTCTTTTTGCATTCAGCTTCTGACTTATCTCTTAATTGTGAAATGCCTTTCCTCATCAATTTTTTTCTCTTTGTCATTATGGGTAGAAGATGAAAAATTCTCAATTCTCAACACTCTTCAATGAAACCTTAAAAAAAAAAAAAAGAAGACTACAAAGATGGTGTTCCCAGATTTCATTTATACTTTGTTGAAAGATCATGTTATAATCTGAGCAATGTAGTAAAAAAGTTGAGGATAGTGTAATAGTGCTGATTTATTTTTGTTTTGTTACTGTATTACTTTTCTAGGTGATTTTATCATTTCTTATTTTTTTAATAAATTTATTTATTTTATTTATTTTTGGCTGCGTTGGGTCTTCGTTGCTGCGCGCAGGCTTTCTCTAGTTGCGGCGAGCAGGGGCTACTCTTTGTTGTAGTGCCCGGGCTTCTCATTGCGGTGACTTCTCTTGTTGCGGAGCACGGGCTCTAGGCACGCGGGCTTCAGTGGTTGTGACACATGGGCTTAGTTGCTCCGCGGCATGTGGGATCTTTCCGGACCAGGGATCGAACCCGTGTCCCCTGCATTGGCAGGCGGACACTTAACCACTGCACCACCAGGGAAGCCCCCATACTCAGTATTTTTGTAGATTATATTCCATCATAGGTTATTACAAGATAATGGCCGTAATTCCCTGTGCTGTACAGTGTATCCTTGTTATCTATTAAATGTAGTTCTTTAACGGAAATATTTTCATTTTTATCTAGAGAGCTGTAGAGGGTGCTATATCATTAGGAATAGTAGTCTGAACTGGCTTTAGCTAATTATAAGAATTCCTTTAGGCAAGAGAGTCAAAGTTAATTTTTCTTGGATTTACTTCTTTTTTTTTCTTTTTTACTATTTTAACTGAAAGTAGAGTAACTAATGTTGCGTAATTGATATAGTTTATAATGAATATTAATCTAATGTACCTGGTTATGTTTTTCATCTTCCAGAGTCTTTGAATACAGTTGAAATGATGATTTCCCCACTTTATATTGGTTACAATAACAAAGGTTTATTTTCCTGCCACCTACCCTCACCCTTCCCTCCCCTTCCAAATTGAGAAATCTGATATTTTGATCTGTATGCTGTATAAGCAGTCTCTTCTCCTTCTCTTCAGATGGGTCTCAGTAAGGTCAAAGATAACCTTTGAATGCATATTTTAGGAGTGTATATTTTAGGTAGAGCTGGTTCAGAAGAGTATTATCTTTGGAAGAAAGACTGTTAGAACAAAATGGAATTTAAAAACCTGAGCAGACTTTCAGAAGCTGTTTTTGTTGAGAGAGAAGTCTGGCTTTTCTGACTGATTAATTTATTATTCAGAAAGGAGTTTTGTAAACTCCAAACTTTGCTGTCCCTAATTTTTCTGGTTTAATAGTGATTTTAGAAAACTTGAGGTAGAATTATCTGATAATATTTCTATCTTAAAGGATTGTTTTTAGAAATCAATTTTTAGTAACTTTGGATTCAATTTCACCAGGGCTGAAGAACAGAAATTATTTGAACTTGGTCAATTTAGATGGAGTGGTATATTTCGGAATAAAAGGCAATGAGTAGGCTATGTTTTTTTAAAAAAATTACAAAAAAATGTTAAATAAATAAATATCTATCTTTCTTAAATGTAGGCAACTTGAAAGGATTCTGATCCAAACCTTGCGGGAATTTCTTTCTTTTCCCTGAAACTGTATTTTAAATATTTATTATGAAGTTTAATACTATAGTTCCTTAAGAAAAATTAAGCAAGAATTTGTACTCCCGTTGTCCCCTGAAAGTGAAAATATTTCTCTTGTTGTGGGTAAAAGGATTGCTGTTGTTCAAGCTTCCTTATTAAACAAGTGTGCTCTGTGTTTGTGTTTGTTTTTAAATCTCAAGGCACCACCTTCCATGGTTAACACTGAGCAGCGCCAGCATGCTGAGCATATATTCTTGTCATTTAGGAAATCAAAATCACCATTTGCCGTTTGCAAGCATATTTTGGGTAAGTGTTTACTTTAAAAATACCTAGTTTTTCTATCTTGAACTTTAGATATTTTAAATTCCTTTAAAAATAAGTAGGTTTGTACAGTTACAATTTTCCATTAATAATCATTCCACTGAAGTGGCTTTAAAGATACTCCATAAAGCCAGAGAGAAAGCTCTGATTTTGCTTTGGATTTTTCTTCCCTAAATAAAACATTCAATAAGTTGTTTTATTATTGACTCTAATATCAAGGCTGTTAATGGTGGGAGGAAAATCTAATGTTTTTTCTGTTGTTTTCAAGTATGGTATCACTTATAGGAAATGTACTATAACGTATCCCAGTGTTTTAAAATTAAGATTAGTTTTTGGGGTTTCTACAGTTTCTTTTAGTTGTTTTTTCATCGTTTTTTAAAAACCATATAGTTTGTACTCAGCTCGCTTAGCGAATATTGGTCAGTTCTGTGTAGGATCTTCATTGTATGTCCTAAAATGAAGCATTGATTTTTACTCTTGTAAAAAATGTTTTGTGAGTACCTTATATCTGACATATGTATGGAAGTGATCTCTTTCCTTTAAAAATTATCACAGAAGTCATAACTTATTCAGAGATGGCATTTTCTCTGCCTCTTAGGTATTTTTCAATAATAGTTAAGAGAGATTTCATTGGTTATTGTTATTTTATAATCTGATAATTGTTGGCTGTTTTTCTTAATTGGAGCCACTGTTTTTGTAACCCATATTGAAGGCTCTGAAAGGAAGGCTGTTTGAGTTGTCCGTGACCACAGAATTGGTTAGTTGAGTGTTAGGAACTAAACTGTCTGACCTTGTATTCTTGTGCTTTTAGGAAGACTAATCCGTAGCCACCAGCACTCTGGTGTCTGGATGGAAACAGCCTGCCATTCCAGCTCTGTGTGCAGAGTGCTCTCCAGCTCAGGGCTGGGGCGAGGGCTGTGGGGCTCAGTGGGCAGGGCCGGGCGCTGGGGTGCCTGCGGCCTGGAAGCAGCTTGAGGAAGTCACTTCACCTCTCAGGCCCTTTTTTCATCTGTGAAATGGGCATAATGATGTCGTTTGCCTTAAACGGACTTGACTGTCTTAAGTCGTAGTGAGGTGCAGATGTAGTAACATATGAAAGCACTTTGTGAACAGTCATGTAAATGTCATTGCCCCGTTACTTCATTTCAGATGGCCTTTGAAAAATGCTCTGTCCTCTGTCTGCACGGAGCTAGCATCGGAGGTCAAGGCGGCCTTATCTCCTTCAGGAGTCAGATCTTACGTTAGAGAAGCAGTTTAATAACCACCTTTAATTCTAAATGAGGCGGGCTTTTTTGTTTTTTGGTTTTTTTTTGAGTAGTCTGTTTTTATACTTGGTTGAATTTGCTTCTGGCACTAAGAAAATTTGTTATCTTGTGGAGAATAACTCAGTGTTAAATTAAAAGAAGCAAAACTAAACATCATTAAGAATTTCAGGGAGCTTTACTTCATCCTTACTGCCTTGAAATTGTTCAGCATTAATAGATGTAGAAAACCTCAGATGATCTGAGTCTGGCTTTTGTGGCTGTGCCTTCACTGCATAAACAGGGTCCCAGCGGTGTTTCATCTGACTTCCGACTGACTGTGACTCAGTTGTCCTTCTGTGCTAGCTGGAAATACCCGATCTAAGTGATAAGTATGTTATTAGAGTGTATTTGTTTATACCACTCTTTCCTTTTTAGAGTATGTATATTTTATGAAGAACTATTGCTTTGTTATGATGTGAGCTTGTTTTAGAATACTTTTGTTTTCCTGATAAGAATTTCTAAAGAATAGTATTGCTAGTTCCAGCCGCACTATTGGAAGCAGTTTGGGTTTTGAGACATTAACTGTTTAAAAGGTTGGGTGCATGTGTTATAAGCATAATCATTAATGTACTGCAAAGCCTTGTGTTACATTAATGTTTACATCTAAACTTCACAGAAAATCTTAACTCCTTACTCAGTTGCCACCAGCCCAGAAAGGTTAATTCCTCTAAGAAGACTTCTCATGCACGTGGCAGTCGATCGCAATCCAGAATTTTCACATTCTTATTTCGGGATTATAAGTCATTTTTATAGAATGTCTGGGTGATAGATTCTAATGAAGGGGAGACTTTCTCTTGGATGCTTCCCTTTTCTGGCCTCTTAAAATTCTTCCTTCCCACTTCTAACTTAAGTTTTATTATGTTTCTCATTTTATCTCATTTCGTTCTCGTCTTATTCTTTTGTTTTCACTGTAGTTTTAATTTCTTTGCTCTTTTCTGTGTGTGCACGTGTGTGTGTGTTTGTGCGTTTGCGTGCGTGTGCATGTTGCATGGTTGTGCGTTTTGTTAGAAGAGCACTTTCAGACTTCTTGGCCTCAGAAGTCTTTGGCACTTAGGAATTTACTAGTTTTGTAGGGTCAGATGTTCCTTCAAAAAACCTGTGAGTTCTGCTCTTGTTAAAGAAATACCCCCAGACTTTGAGGGGTCGGTCCAGCACTTCTGGAGCTAACTTGGCAGCTTTCTTTTGCCCTTTTCTCAGGGAGAAAAGGATTTCCTTCGTTTCTTATCTCAGAGGTAGCCGAGACAAAACAGAACGAGCCTGAGACGTATTACTGTTGGTGTGCGTGTGTGTCGCTGTGCAGCTTACGTTGCCTCTGCTTTGGACAGGAACTCCGAGGCCAGAGAGGGGAGTGTAGTCGCTGGACGCCAGAACGCAGCGCTTTTCCTCTCGGCCCTTAACTTCACTCTCGCTGTAGTCTCCCTGGCTCTAGTTTCAGATGGCCGACAAGATACATGTGAATTTTATTTACGTAATTATTATTAAAGAGTTACTGTGGTAGGAAGTGAAAGCTTCCTGCTAAAGTGGCTTAAACTAATTTGTCATCTAAACAGTGTCCTAGTCAGTGGGAAATCATCCCTAAGGGTATTAGAAATTCTAGTTGAACTGTGAGTTCTGCACACGGAGCTGGCAGTTTTGAGCATCTTTCCAGCACAGAGCAAGAAGAAAGCTCCTGTGTGTGTCACGTCCTCATCTTCTGCTGGCAGGCTTCCAGAGCTCCGGCGAGCATCTTCTGCACATTTCTGTTATGTTCAAGTGCAGTTTATGAAGGCCAATGGCAGTTTCTATGAGAAAGTATAATTTATTCGGTTAGGAAAACTTTTAAATTTGGAATCTGGCTTTCTTTTTTTCAGATTCCTCCATTCTTAGAGACAGTTTCTTATAGGAATAGTAATTTAGAGATCTTCATTTGATACAAAACAGAGAAATCTAAGGAAAAGAGTTATCTTGAAAACTTCTGAATGTGATTTACTTTCTGTAATTGTCCCCCTACTGACCCTTGCAGAAAAGGGGAGGGGGCAGAAAAAAGCTAGGCTGTAAGCGCAAGGAGTTAGACAGGAGCATGTTTCATTGCTCACGAGAAGCAGGAGTGTGTGCCGGGCCTTGTCTTGTTGGCACCTGCATTTAGGGCAAGGCGCGTGTCACCAGAGGACATCAGCTAGCCACGCGGGCTGCAGTTTCCTCTCACAGTCTCTTGGTGCATCAGTTTCTTCAACAGTCAGATGCAGGGATCGGATTAGATGATCTTCGGAGTTCTATTTCTAAAATTCTGTGAGTCCCTACAATTTTGCTTCCTTGTTAAAATCCATGGTTAAGAATTTCAGGTCCTTAGAATGTTTACTATTTCAGTAGAAAGTGCAGATAGGCAAACAACCATCATTTTCTTTCAAGAAGAGGTTTATAATAAGAGATGATTTGAATTACCTTTATTAGGCAGTACCATATTTCTCCTTAGTGAGCAAAATAGATAGAACTGGTTTCTGTTTCAAGTCCTCTTTGAATAAAACACTTTTTTTTTTCTCCTGGAACTTTAAACACATCTTTTTATAATAGGTTTACATTTTTGGAAGCTGTTGCTTTATTTATTCATTATATTTTAAGGTTTCTAAATTTTTGTGAGTTCTGATTACCATCTCAATTAGAATTCATGTTAAGATGGCATGGACTAATCAAACTTAAAAAAAAATAAAGGTCCAGATTGGTTCCTCTTACTAGTTTTAATATGTTCGAAACTCCTGTGCTGTAGTCCAGTGTGATAGGAATTGATGTAGGCATACCTTTCCTCGCACATTTTTATAGAAAATTGTGTCAAGATCACTTGTAATATTTTTAAATGATCTGTGCTTGAAATGGAGAGAAAACGATGTGCCTGCCTGTATCTTCACGCTCTTCTGAGAAGTTGTTGAAGGTGCTATTCTGTGCCTAGAGGTATTTCTCGGGCTTCCAGGCACTCCTGTCTAGTGATCTTGGCAAATACCCAGGAGTTGAATCAGACTCTGCATGGGTTTCGCATGATGGTTATTTTGTAGAGCTTCAAAAAATTTCTGCTTTTTCTTGACTTCATTTTGACTGTTTCTCCCTTTTGATAATGCTATTTGGAAACTGATTGTAGTGGTATTGCTGAATAAAAGAAAAAATAGAAAATTAATGTAAAATATTTCTTCAGTATGTTAATTTTCTATTTTTTTCCCCTCCTGATTCAGTTCTTAGTTCGGATACTGTAACTTGCTAGTTAAAGCTGGATCTTTCTGAGTGTAGCTTTGGGATTTTACTCAGTTTGATCAGTATTGCAATCAGAAAATACACAAGAACTTCTCACCTTGTGTAAATGTGACCCCCCCCTTTTTTTTTTAACATTTTGAGAAAAAGAACATGAACATGATTGTGTTTATTTCTGAACTTGCTATTGGAGATGGGCCATCCTGCTGAAAGCTTAATTAATTACTGAATTAATTACTGAACAAACAGATATTTTGACAGCATGGCTCATCGCAGATAGTAATGTTCAAAGACTAGTTTATTAGATACTTTTCTGATACAAAGTTCTGTTTTGCACAGGGTGAGAATCTCTTAGGAAATTTTCTGATTGCTTTATATTTTTATTTTATTTTTTTTAAAGCTGTGTTATTTTTTAGTTCTTCATGCTTTGGAAGTAACAGTTGAAGAGAGGTGAGGAAAGTTTGTGAAAATTGTGATCGGTGATTAGCTGCCACCTGCCTGAGGTGTCTTCTGAGAGGAACTAACCTCTTTGTGGTGCTAGAGCAAAGGTCACTGGATAAAAAAGGAACAGGTAACCATCTCATTCCTTGTCTGAAAGTTCTCTTTAAAATTAACAAACGCAGAATGTTCAGGGGAAGGTGAGCTGCTGTTTGAAGAAGGTGTCTGTTTCCTCCTTAGAAACGAGTAAGGTAGACTACGTCCTCTTTCAAGCTGCCACAGCCGTCATGGAGGCCGTTGTCCGCGAGTGGATCCTCCTGGAGAGAGGGAGCGTCGAGTCACTGCGCACATTCCTCTTAACCTACGTCTTACAGAGGCCTCAGTAAGTGCGCAGGGGAGGCGCCGCCAGGCCAGACGCTTCCCTGAGCCATCCTTTGGGATGCTTTTCCTTTGCTTTTTAATGATTGACATTTATGGTTAAGCTCTGCGTGGGCTTGTATTTTAAAAACCCACACACGATTGTAGGTTGTTTTGGGACTTAATGAAAGAATACTTTTTAATTTAAGCTTGTGACACTGGGTTTTGTTTCTTTGAAGAGATTGTGCTTCGATGTTAGGGTTTTTTTGTTGTTGTTTAGTTCCGGGATTTTGGTTATAAATAAAAGTTGATCTTTGACTCTGTCGAAAATCCTTTATACTTAACTTGATCTTCTTTTGGTTGTTGGTATGTATTATAAGACGTAAGTGAGTAGCCAGGAGGGTGAGGGGAAATCAGGCACCATTATCAAACCAAATGTTACACGTATATATATGTGTCAGCACGTAGAAACGTGCATTGAAAAGGTTGTAGAAGAAAAAGCACCAAATTCTTTAGCGGTTGTTTTTGGATAGGGGATCAGATTTGAGGAATGGGATGAAAGTGAATTTTCTTTTTATATTATACATGTATTGTTTAAAAAATTTACAAGATTGTGTGTATTCATTGCTTGTATGATTTAAAAACAAATGAGGAAAAGTATTAGCCGTACAACTTTGGGAGAAATTCATTTCCTCTGTATCTTTTTTTTAAAGTCCCCTTAATTCCAAGTTGTCTTCTAAGACGAGGCAGCATACATTGTATATATGCAGTTTGTGCCGTTGAATACTTTTTTCGTAGATACTTATTTTCACACTCAGTGAAGAAAATGTTACATAATCAGAAATGCTGGTAATTCGGAATGTTGATTGATGGCGATAAAGATGCATAAAACTTTACAAGTAAGTCCAGCGTGCTGTCATACCTTTGTTCCTGCTGACTTCACTGGCAGCCTCTGAGTTCATAAAATTTAATAATACTTACTGGCATGACTTTTGCACTCAGTAAAGTGCTAATAAGTGCTTCACATATCGAAAAATGTATGAGAGAAGAAAACCAAGTGTTACTTAGCCGATCAGCATGACAGGTTTAGTGGACAGCATGTTCCAGGGACGAGCAAGTGTACATATCGCTGAGTGAGGGTGTGGCTTATTTTTTCTGATTTTAACAGAATAAGGAAAACTTGCCCCTGTTTCAAAGCTTTCTCTTCTTCATGCTGGTTTTCTTCCTTTATTTAAATTTTAATCGGTTGTTTAATGAGCCCTTTTGGGTGGATACTAACTTGCCCTGGAGCTGCTGATTTATCGCAGCCCCACCTCCACCCCCACTGAGCTCGGCGGTTTCAGCTGTGTGTATGCATGTCATCTCTCATGTTATCCAGAATCATCTCACCGTAATAATTTTGATTCAGGAGCTATTTTAGAGTTGACTGTAGGGTTCCACATTGAAATAGTTCACTTATGTATTGTCTCCCAAAGTCTTTCTTGTTTTTGCTGCGCAGCTTGTGGGAGGGATCTCAGTTCCCCCACCAGGGATTGAACCTGGGCCATGGTACTGAAAGCCCAGAATCCTAACTACTAGGTCACAGGGAACTCCCCCAAACTCTTATTTTGGAAAAAAGAAAAAAAAAAGTTTTCAACCAAGTTGAAAGAGTAGTACTGGGAACACTCACGTGCCCTCTCCCTAGTAGAGGCTCAGCCAGCATTTAGGGATACTACATCCCTGAAGACTGCAGCATGTCTCTCCTAAGAGATCATCTTAATACTCTTGATATAATTACTATATTTATATTATTTAATGTAATTCTGACCTCATATTTTGATATTCCCAGTTTTCTGAAAAATGCTGTTTATATCCTTTTCCTCCTTTATAGGTTACTTTTTTGATCCAGGATTTAGCCTCAGATTATGTGTTGTATTTAGTTGTTGTGTCTCTTTTAATCTAGAATAATTCTGCCTTTTTTTTGGTCTTTCATGATACAGACATTTTAATCTTGCAGAGTGTCCGATGAATGGATTAGAGTCAAGTTAAAACTTTTGGTGCTCTGCATAGGTGGAACGCTACAGGTTATATACTGTAGAATACTAAGTACGTAATGTTGTGTACTTCCCATTGCATGCATGGAAGTTTTCCTTTTCTATTTTTTTCCTCCTAATTGTGATTAAAATTTGCACAGAGTGAAATGCAGGGTACACTTTTTAATTTTTATTTATTTTTTTTAATTTTTTGACCACACCGCATGACATGTGGGATCTAGTTCCCTGACCAGGGATCGAGCCCGCACCCCCTGCATTGGAAGTGCAGAGTCTTAACCACTGGACCGCCAGGGTACACTTTTTTAAAGGCAGTATGGCATAGTGGTCGAGAAAGGGGCTGTGAGTCCCCCTTCTGCCACGTAACTCCATGACCGTGGGCAAATTATTTAACCTCTCTGTGCATTAATTTTCTGATTATTAAATAGAGTGAATAACAGTACTGATAGTACTTTACTAAAAAGATTGTGAGGATTAAGTGTATTAATTTTTGTGAAGTTAGTTTATATCAAGACAGGTCATAGGCACTCAATAAATGTTGGGTATTATTATTTATTTTCCTAGTAATTTATAATTTTTGCCAGTAACAATGTTTAAAGCTAGCTTTATGTACATTTCTAGTAGCAGTCATTGTGTTTGAAACTATTGTGTCCCCTCAAAAGTACGAATATTCCCTTTGGTTAATTCACATTCTTGCACACGGTAGGATCTTTGCTTTTATTCGCTTAATGAACGTTTCAGGTCTGTCTTGAAGGAATACTTTCCGTTCTTGACGGAGCGAGACGCGTTCGTTCGTTTGCATGAACGTCTGGGGAGTGCGCGTTATGCGGCAGGCGGCGTGCTTTTCTGTGGGACTGCAGCAGCATGCGCGGCGCGGTGCGCTTCGTGTTGCGTGAAGTGTGAGGGAGCCCTTCTGTGTACTGACCAGCCACGTGCAGAGAGTGGCGTTTACAGGCCGGGAACTGAAAGAGGTTCGGTGTAGCTGTGGTCGTGAGAGTGCGTGGAGGGGCTGCGATGAGAGGGGAGCAGATCCCTGGCCATGAAGGGCCTTAGAAGTGGGTGGCCATATCGTTTATGTCCAAATGGTGACATCTTCAGAGTAAAAGAAAGCACTATTCGTCACTGTTCTGGAGAGCAGGTAAATTGGGAGTACCCCAGGAAGGCTGGGATGGGACCCACTGCTTATAAGCTGTGTTAGGGAATTTGGGTTTTATCCCAAGGGCATGTGGTGGTTGTATCTGTACGGCATTCTAGAGGCTGGATTATAAAGTTCAGGGTTATGTTTTCTGAGCCTTCTTTTTAAGAAACCGTTGTGAAAAGGCAGTTAAATCCGTGTGCCCTTGTGGCCCAACGGCCCTTTTTAGGAGGCCTCCATCTGAGATGGGTGCTTCTGCCACCACACTGAGGGACAGATACGAACATTAGGTACGAACAGTTACAAAGGTTTAGAAGAGCGTGTATGTTTCCATAATGTTGTATCTTGGCTAGCTAGCATGTTGCCTTTCCATGTTAAAGGGAATGGATCTAAGATGATACTGCTGGTTGGAGATGGAGATTAGGTCCGAATGTGTCTCTTAACTGGTAGAATGTTCACCTGGCTCTTAGTGAGCTGATAACACCACCGGAGCTGCTGACACTCACGTAGCGCTTAGTGTGCACGGGGTGCGGTGTTAAGAATATGTAATTCTTGTGACAACCCTGTTACTGTCATCCCCATTTCACACGTGAGAAAACTGAGGCTCTGAGTGTGAACGGTCTTGCCCAGGGTCACACAGCCAGTGATAACTGGCGTGTGGATTCGAACCCAGGTCTCTGGCTGTGGAGTCAGCGCGTAACCAGGAGCACGCTACCTTAGACGTGAGCCGTGCTGATAGCAGCTGCAGGCACAGTGAGGAATTTGGGAGTATTTTTATATTGGATTTGTGTAAAAGTTTTCACAATGATTTTTATGTTTTACAGCCTCCAAAAGTATGTTCGGGAACAGATTCTATTAGCAGTAGCAGTAATTGTAAAACGAGGATCATTAGATAAATCAATTGACTGCAAAAGCATTTTTCATGAAGTCAGCCAGTTGATAAGTAGTGGCAACCCCACTGTGGTAAGTGTGCTAACTATTCGTAAATACTTAAAAGTTTTATTTTGTATTACGCAAATACCATTATAGCAACAGTAATGGATATCTACATAAAAGAAAAAAGGCACAGTCTAAGAAATCAAGCAATTTCCATTTGTTCATGTTTTCCTCTAGTCCGTTTTTTACATGTGCACGTACTGTAGATACAGTATACTTTGCTTTTTCGTTTGATTCTGTTTCTTATGTTGCCAGTGTTCATAATCATCATAAGTTCATAAACCTCGTGTAGTTTTCATAACCCTGTTTAATGGTGTCAAATATTACAAGCTAATGTACCATAATATTCTTAACCATTTCCCTTCTGTTGAACATTTCCCCCTATTTTTAATAAACCTTTGACAAGTACTAGTGATAATGGAAATGTGAATAAAATATAAAATGATATCTGACATAAAAATTCCTAAATGTTGCAATACTAATAGGCCAAGGTATGCCATGACTACCAGGTGTGACTGTCAGCTTCCCGAGTTTTCTGGGGAGCCTGGTTGGTTTTTCCCCTTTCCACCTCCTATCTGCCTGGGAGAACCGGTCAGCCGGGAGCGTGACGGGTTGTGGCCGCCCTGTCAGAGGCCAGACGAGCTGGAGCTGGTGTTACTCATCAGCTGTGGTTGTTGGCTGGAACCATTGACTTTTATCAGCTGGGTGAGATTTAACTCATGTTGAATTGGGGTTGGCAATACCTAGCTCTTCTTTTTTTTTTTTTTCTTTTTTCATTGAATTACAGTTGATTTACAATGTTGTGCCAGTCTTGGCTCTTCTGATTCTCAGGTATTAAATCTTTAAATATTTTGGGTAGTCTTTTCACTTTCCCAGTTTCTTTTCTTTAATCATTTGAAAGATATCTGTGAGGCTGTACCCTTTACGATTCTGTATGGATGGTGTCTTCAGGGGGCCCTCAGCGCGCGGTGTGATTTTAGGTTGTTTGTGGTGTGAGTTAGGGTGCCGTGGTCATTTTAGGAGGACCGTGCGCACTGTCCCTTTCCTTTCACAGTGTCTGAGTCTCTCCTCGCCACACAGAGACGTGCGCTCACCTTTCCGCTCCTGCCGTCTGCCCTCCACTCTGCTGGGAGTGACCCAGCAGGGTCTCCACCGAAGGAGTAAATGAGCAAGTTGTCAGGATTTCCTGTATCTACCCTAGGTGTTTTTTGTTTTTCCTTTGGAATTTTCCTTATCAACTTTATTGAGGAATAATTTACATGCGTTACTGCATCCATTGAAAATGCACCTTTCAGTGAGTTGTGACAGTTCTGTGTACCAGTGAACAGTCGCACAATCAAGATACAGAATGTTTCTATCTGTGTTTTGATTATTGATTGTGTAGATATTGTGTTCTATGTTATTTTTGTGACAGGTTTCTTCCAAGAGTAATGCTGTCCAGTAGAACCTTCTGTGTTGATGCAGTGTTCAGTATCTTTCCTCTCCAGGGTGTGGGCACCGCACTAGCCACATGCTGCTTTTGAGTGTTTAAAATGTGACTTGTGTGACCAAGGAACTGAATTTTTTAATACATTTTTTTTAAATTAATTAATTTATTTTTGGCTGTGTTGGGTCTTCGTTTCTGTGCGAGGGCTTTCTCTAGTTGCGGCGAGTGGGGGCCACTCCTCATCACAGTGCGCGGGCCTCTCACTATCGCGGCCTCTCTTGTTGCGGAGCACAGGCTCCAGACGCGCAGGCTCAGTAATTGTGGCTCACGGGCCCAGCTGCTCCGCGGCATGTGGGATCTTCCCAGACCAGGGCTCGAACCCGTGTCCCCTGCATTGGCAGGCAGATTCTCAACCACCGTGCCACCAGGGAAGCCCCTGAATTTTTAATTTTATATAATTTTAATTAAATTTTATTTGAATTCAAATAGCCACATGTCGCTAATGGCAACCATATTGGACCGTGTAGTCTAGAGACTTTAATATCTAAAGGTCTAATTTTATGTTCCTAACACTTAATCTTAGTATTCTAAAATTTAATTGTTTATCTAAAACTAACAACTTTGAAGATGTGCATGTTTGAATCGTTACGTTTTGAGTTATTTTGGCTTTGTTTTATGTAGTGAGGAGCTCTGTTGAAAATAGTCCCCAGATAAGATTCCATTTACAGTTTTTTGAGGTGAAAATGATTGGGAAGCTACTTTTTACTAATAATAATCTATATGCTCTCAAAATTCTCTCTATTGGTAGACGTAGTCTCCCATTTCTGATGAAGAGCTTTGCTCTCGAGATACTGATGCTTCCGGGCTGCCCACGTTCATTGTATCAATATATCCATAGTCTTACATTTGCCTGGATTTTTGTTAGCGTTTCCTGCCTAACTAATGGCCGTGTGCGCAGTCCAAGGGGGACGTCACTGTTGGTCAGGGGAAAATCAAGTGGTGGGCTGACTAGGCAGAACTCGTAGGGAAAAGGCTTGGGACTCAGGCTGCTACTGGGAATATCGTCCCAGCCCTGCTGCTCTAAACCAAGTCACTCTTCGTAAGTTTGGTTCTCTTCCTAATGTGTCAGGTGACACATTGTTTCACTTGACGGTGTGCAGTGAAGGAGTCCAGCTCATTGCGATTGACCAGGATTTAAACTTTAGGAACTTAAGCAGCAACTCTGGGATCTCTGCTTTTATGATTGTAGTTGGGTGATCATGTTGACTGGGGTTTCAGTATTAAGGTGGGATTTCTACAGTCTGCTCTCACCCCCACGAGTAGCTTCTTGGCAGCCGGATGACGAAGGATCCGGAGCCCTTGCCCCTCAGGAATGGGCGCACACTCGGGAGTTGTGTTCTCTGCTTCCTCTCCCCTGGGTAATTTGACCCACCACAAAAAGTAGGCCCACTGCAACCTGGCAGTTGGTTTTTTTGAGCCACTGAAATAACTGATGTTCTGAGAATGATTGGAACAGATGTAGCTGTCTAGTTAGAGAGGATTTTGCTCTGTTCACAGTACATACGCTTTGAGGGGAGTGGATAAATTTAATATCCTCGTGAAATATTCCAAAGCAGGAGGAGTTTTTTAAAGTTGAATTTCTGCTAACAGGGTTGAGAACTTCTGTAGCAGTAAGAAGTCAGTAGCGGGCGGTAGAATTTAATTTCAAGATTGCTGGATGAATTTATTTTGGTGACCACACTGAAAACACTGAACTCAGAAAGCATTCCTGCATTTATATGGCAAGTTTAGAATTCCTGCCTGGAGCCATTCCTGCTCATTCAGCAGGTCTAAAAAATGAGGTTACAGACCAGTACCGCATTTTACTCTGTCTTCCTCTCTGTCTTCTTCTCAGACTGTTAAGAATTTGTGGGAGTGCTTCAAGAATTTACTTAAGATTTTCTTAGTCTCAGAGACATGAATAGCAGTGGGAGAGAGGTTTAAAACTTTGATAAGAAAGTAAAATGGTAAAATCAGAACATTGATATAATGTTGGCTAGAAACTTTCTTTATAAAGGTGATTTTAAGAGATATTTGAAAGGAAGAGATAACTGACTCTGGTTTTCTTTGGATGAAAGAAAGGGTTGACCTCATGAATTATTAAGTTAGGTGACTAACTTTACCTTTGCACATCTTCTAGAATGATGCTTCCAATCAACCCCAATTGACTGGAAACTGTACGTAGTCTGGCTTTCCTGCTTGCTTTCTAAGAGTGTATTTTTCGGTCCAACATCATGCTAGTCAAGTATGCATGTTTAAATGAGTTTAGGGGCAGGATAACATGATACAACACAGATTTTGATTTTGGATTCACACTTAGGTTCAAATCCTAGCTCTGCCATTTACTACCTACTGAACTTGAAAAATTGTTTAACTTCTCTAGGTGGTGATTTACTAATACATGGAATAAATGTGGTAATATCCAGGCCCAGAAGAGGAAAGACAATATTAAGTGCATTTAGTAAGCATTCAGCGAATGTTTGTTTTATGTCCCTAGTGGTTTCACAACCCTTTGTTTATAGAATCTTAGGACATGAACTATCATCTCTTTCTATCAAATAATATTTTAAGTGTTGAAAATCAGAAGAAAGTATTTATACTATTATCCATTAACGGAAACTAATTGAGTATTTAAAAAATATATAACCAACATATTAGCTTTCCTTTAAACGCTCTGAGAAGTATCTTCTGGTCTTTGTTCTCTGTAGATATTTATGAGTTAAACGATTTCCTATGGAGATTGTATTTTGTAGCCCCGTTCAGTTTTCTGTGCATCGTGATGTCCTCTCAGAGGGACGGTGCTCGTGCGGCTCTTACGTCCTGTGCCGTCTCCTCCAGTCTGTGCACAGGCTGCCCTCCCTCTGTGGCTGCGTCACCTTGCTTTGCAGTGGCGTCAGACCTGGGAGGGATACGTACAGAGGCCTCACTTCCCAAAGAAAGTGGTCAAATTTTTTATTTTAATTAACGTTTAAGCTAAATTTTTAACCTATTTCATGTTTGTTTTATTTCCTTTGAAAGCAGTAGGCCTATTTAAATCACTTTTAAAGCTGTTGAACATATCATTTAAGCCTCCTTTCTTCCTCTTTGCCGTGCTAGAGAGAAGAGGGTGAGAAATTCCCCGTCTGCTGCAGTGCTGCCCCGGACGTGATAGCAACTTAATCTCTCTTATCACAAGTCTCATTGATGTTTGCTTAGAGGAGCAGCTGGAAGTCTGCTTTATGTATGGCAACCTTTCATAAAGTTTATTCTTGGTAATAAAGCTCCTGGGGTAAGAGCCAGGCTATTATAAGAGACAATCCTCTCTCTGAACAAGAGTATTTTATGTTGTCAGCTGGAGTTAGTGTTTGAGTATCTTGTTCTTGTGACAGTAAGCTGGAGAGTAAGGCAAACTACCTCTGAAGGGTGTTTTTCCACTGTCATGAAATTAATGTCTTTTACTGGAAATGAGAATTCTGCTGAAAGATTTTTAATGCGAAGGCAGCAGTTACTTCAGTTGTTAGCCAGTGAATTAACTTGTGATTTTTTAGTACTTCAGTGAAAGAAAACATATTAGACTCTTTCATAACCTCGAGACCTCATTGAATTTCTTCTACTTGTTTTACATATTTAACTTTTCTCTTTGAAATTCATCAATAGGGAAAAAAAATAGGGAGCACATCATTTATTCATTTTCCACCTTCCCTTGTGTTAATGTCGTGTCAGGCACAGAGGCAAACATTGGTTTATTAATGCAGGTGATGTTTAGTGAGTACGCGCTCTATTGCTCTACTGATGCTTTAGTTTTGGTTTTTTTTTTTTAATCGATAACTTATTTTGTGATTTTAATTTGGTGGATTGCAGATAACAGTCAAGAAGGACTAAGACGCCAAAATAGGTTATTTTTTATGATAAGGATGAGAATACTGTTGCCGCTTCACCTTATCTCATCAGAACCTGCTACATTTACATAGTACTTTTTGTTGCGTTATCTGATTTGAAAGTTAGGACTGTGAATTCTGCAGTGCACAGGGTAGTAGCCCTTTTCGTAGATGAGAAAACCGAGGCTCAGGTAGATGAAGTGGTTTGCTCTCACTTACTTGAAGTGATATATCTTGGACTCTCAGAGCCCAGATTTTCTGACTTCTTTTTCTGCACTATTGAAAGAGACCCGCAGAGTGTTGTTATTCAGAATTTATTTGGGAGATCGTCGTGATAACGATTATTGTTTGGTTTCTGACTTACTGAAAATGAAAGTTGTCACTTTGGGACTGCTTGTTAGTGCTGGTCAAATGGCCAGCAGCAGCGAGTGACAGGCACAGACAGGGTGATTGGGCAGAGCTGTGGGCAGACGTGCATCGGGGCTTGGGGCTCTGCCCCCAGGTGTCGTAGGCTGGGAGCCCCGCCCTGTGCGTTTCAGCAGAGACTCCAGGTGCTCTCCTTGTCACCACGTCATGTAATCATTGCCTTAGAAATGATTCTCTTGGAAAATTTTACATGAAGTAAGTTTCATTAAAAGTGTTTGCTTGCTGCATTTGGAAAATTAACAGATACTACCTGAATTCTTTATGATCCTGGATAAATGAAGCATTGCCATGTGAACCTCTTAGAAGTCTAAGATTTGTACTAATGGTACTTTATACTGGCTTCATCCCTGTGCGCTTCAGCGTTACAACCTCGTATATACTGCTTACCAGTCAGTCCGTCACCTTTCAGCTGGTTTCATTGAGACTCATCTCTCCGCAGTACCCACCACAGGTTTTGTCTCCGACCCTCTGAAGTATTGGAGTCACCACCTCTAGTACAGAAATAAGATCCAGCCCTGCCTGAGGCAGAGGCAGCCCTGGAGGCACTGGTCCATCGGGGGAGGGAGGGGGCTCAAGAGGTAACACACTCGGGCTGACCCCTGACACCTAGACTGTGAAGCAGGCAGATGGGAACCTCCACAAGGGTAAGGACGACAAGAACTTGTGGGTGCCTTTCCCCCGCTTCCTTCCTCCGTTTCTCTGTCCCGAGAAGGAGCTTCCTCTTTTCTCCCTCTCGGCCGCTTCCCTAGCTGTCTCAGTGCACTGCCCCTGCTCCGCAAGTCACTTTATGTTACTGAGATTTAATTGATAAATGGTTGTGGAATCGGGTAATGCGTCTTAGACACACGGTGTGTGCTGGATTCCTCTGTGAGTAGGGAGAAGTGCTTTGCTCTTTTAATGTACAATCAGTGCTTCGTCATTCTCCAAGAATTTCTTAATTAGCATCTCTGAGCCACAGTAGTATAATCTTTTTTTTTTTTTTTTTTGGCCACACCATGCGGCATGTGGGATCCTAGTTCCCCCACCGGGGATCGAATCCAGGCCCTGACAGTGAAAGTGCCAAGTCCTAACCACTGGACCGCCAGGGCTTTCCCTATAATTAATGTTTATGATGCTAATCTCAAATCCTTTCAGGGCTTCCAGGTTAAGGAGCAATTAAACTGTTTGGTTATCTTTTAATGATGAAAATATCTTACTGAATTTTAGTTCTTAAAAAGCTGGTAATTTTAGGTGGGTCAAGGCCAGGACATTTGACTTCTGGCATTACCACTAACCATGCTGCATAATTTATTTTTATGTATTTCTTAAGTCTTTGAGGGGTAAAGTTGGTAAGGAGACACTTGTTTTTGAAAATTTGTCCTTTTATTTCATAAGTGGAAAGTGGAAAAAGTAGAATACAAAACAGTACACTGGGTTAATAGTAATGGTATTGTAATAAATAATGTATAGCTGCATTTCAAAATTGGAAAGCTGTAAACAAATGTTACAGTAGTAACCTATGGATGGTTATTTTTGTAGGAAGAAAAAGTTATTTAAAAACAAAATATTCTTATGTTCAACCAGCTAAGTCCACAATAAGAATGTGTTTTGTTCATGCTTATGCACTAAGAACACACTTTCTTTTATGGGAGAATTTGTATTTCATTGTCGTGAAGTTTGTCGTTGTGGTGGGACGTCTTTATTGCTACATCTCAAAAGCAGTCCCGTCCCACCGAGGGCTCCTTGTTTGTCTGCTGAGGCTTCTACTTTTAAAAACTCGTAGTAGCCTCAGAAAGGTCGTCCCCTTTCACTGCTCCTACCCTTTCCTGACCACAGACACATGCTTGTAATCCTAGGAAGTGTTTATTTCACAGAAGAATAAAGCTTTATTGTGAGTACATGTTGCTTCAATCATTAATTAGGGTCGTGTTACTAAAAATTTAAATATGGTCGTAGTCTAAAAATATGCCGTTTTGTGGTGAATATAGTTTGGCACTAAAAAACAATTTGTGGCAAGTTATAAATTACTTGTGCAAAACTACTATAGATAATTTACTTGTAAGAACGATAAGTTTGTGTTTGATAGTGCTTCTGGGTTCTTTTCAGCTTGCATGTTTTTGTATAAGTTGTGCATGAATTCTGTTTTCAGTAGATTGATTATCTCACCTGAGATTCCAAAATTAGTTTCCCTTTTTTAGTAAGACACATTTTCTTAAACATTTAGGTATCTGTTCATAGTGTCCTGTTCACTTAAGTCTTATTTAGAAAGGGTAGGAGAAAATCAAAAAATATGGGGAAAGATTGTTTTCAGAATCATATGGTCTTGTAATCCATCATGGTAGATCCTTGAATTTCATTAATTTGAATTTAATACTACCCACTTTCCCCACCAAAGCCTAGCTATATTTAAAAACTGTGTTCATGGTTGATCCCAACGGTATTTAAATGTATCTGAACTTTTGATTGCTGGCACTTTGATCATTAATCACCATTTTAAAAGAAAGCCATTTTCTAAAATACAATTTTGTTAACTAAAAAAATGAACGATTGTACTTGATGCGTTTCTAAGGTCTCTTTCAACTGTAAGATGAAGTGAGTATGTGATAAACTGTTTCTCTGTAAGAGGCTCTTTAATGCTTGGTTTCTTCCTCCTTGTGCCTGGGTCCATGCAAAGGCAGTTGAACTTACGCACTTTTCTTGAAGATTGGGTAAAAGGGGACATTTTAATGTTAAAACAGATGTATCAATATATTTTGAAGTACAATTACAGAGAGAGAGAGAGAGTGTGTGTGTGTGTGTGTGTGTGTGTGTGTGTGTGTGTGTGTGTGTGTGTGTGTTTAAGCTAATGGAGCTGTAGTCAGAGGACTTACTGTTTGTTGAACACAGCCGTGTCTGTATACCCCCAGATTCCCAAGGGTATTTGCACATATTCTGTGTTGTGAGGGCTTCTTGGTGTGGAAAAGTCTGAGAAACTGCTTGAGTCTCTGGGCTAGTGTGCCATCATAATTGTTAATTATACATCATACTTACCCTAGTTAAGATTGAGGCATATAGGAATTTAATTCTTTTTTACATTTTTTTAGAGGAAAATTTTAGACATACACAAAAATATACAGATATACTACAAATAGTCTATTGGTCACCTATGTAACCATCATTCATCTTCAACAAATATCAACTCATGCTAATCTTTAGGAATTTAATTTTATGTATATTTGCTAAGATTTGCCAAGATAAGCATCTGTAAGGTCAAGGTACTGACATCAGAAGCATTTCTGAGCAAAGATGTTGCAGTTGGTGGGCGGGTAGGACCGTGCTCAGCTGTTGTATAAGCTGCATAAATAGTATCATCTTGACTTTAATCTTTCGGTTGTTCAGAGGTAGTGTGCATATTTCTGTGTAACCCTTGGAAACTTGCCAGAATAATTTGTATCGTCCCCATCATGGCACCTTGAGTCTGAGTAGTCTATGAATAAAAGCAGCGAGTTGAGAGTAGGCGCTTGTTGGATACAGCCATTGAGAAGGAAAATCGTCATTTTCAATTTTAAAAACTTAGGAGTACTCCGTGGTTAATGTTTTGGAGACTATAAAATCCGTTTCACTTTTCATCTGTTTGGAAATACATTTTACAGACATCAGAACGTAGAGTCAGATAGACCTGGGTTCAAATCTCAGCTGGCCTGAATTACTTGCCCTTTGAATCTCACTTCTTTCAAATGTAAAATGGGGATAGGGATTGTTGTGTGAATTCAACTAAATGATACGTTAAATATTGATCATCTTAAAATATCATTTACACTCTGTAGTTGAGTACGAGTAGGAATACTCAGGAGTGTGTCCTGAGTTCAGGTCTCAGATAGGTTTGTATAAGTGGAGTGAGGAGGAATGTTAAACAGTCTCAAGGCCACTGGGAAAGGAGAGCTAATCTTCATCTTGTCTTATCTGACCTTCAGACGGGTAGGTATAAGATCTAAAGATACGATGGAAGATCTAAAGATAAAAATGTTTCATTATGTTTGAACCAATATTGTATTGAAACAAAGCATCGGCAAAATCATGCCTCACAATTATTTGTTATCAAATAATTACAGCAAACTCTGGCCTGTTCTATTCTAACTGCACTATTGAGTGAATTCTCAAGTTCAAGTAAAACTAGCAACATTGGACTGAGTATGGAGTTCCACGGCAACTGCAAAAGAGTTTTTCAGGTACCGGTATTTTTGTTCTTGTGTTTTAATTATTAGATCACTCAATTTGTTGCTAATGGAGTGAGGACATTGCTTTTATCTAGTTGAACAAGAGCCTATACTTGAAGGTTTGCGGTGTGATTTCATAGGATATAGTAAAGCGATAGGTTTGGTGAACATAGTTGACGGTTGAAGATTATTTGTTTAATTCTAGTCTTAAAACAAAAAGGAAATGCTACTATTAAGACCCTTAGCTTATTAACTTTGTTCTTATTGTGTTTAGATAGAACTAATTCAATTGGTGGGACTCCGCTGGCCTTAAAAATAGGCCTGGCAATATGCCAGAGAGGGCTGTGTATTTCAGTGTTATTGCAGATGGTGTGGGCTCTTTGTTTCGTGTGTATTGTTTGGCTCTGAAGTAAAGTTGTGTGAAGGCACTGGTTTCAATCCGAGGGCTCCTCACTGAAGCCGCTGAGCCCTCAGCTCTGTCGTGGTCGTCAAGACCTGCTTCTCTAGGGAGTGGCATTTATGTGACGGTAAAGGTATTCAGGCCGGCATCACTGTAAGTTATAAGCAGGCCTAAAAATGGAAGATGTCCTTAAAGAAGTGATGTTTTCCATTGGAAGTTTTAAGGTTTTTATTTGTTTTGTTTTGTTTTATGGTTCTAAAAGGGACCGTATCTTGAATACGCTTTTGATACAGAAACACGTGTGGTTAATGTACTGCAGGAAGAAGACCTCCGTCAGATCTTCCTGCTCACGGTGGAAGTCCTGCAGGAATTCAGCAGGCGGGAGCACCTCAGCGCCCAGATGTCATCTGTGTTCCAGCGCTACCTGGCCCTCGCCAACCAAGTCCTGAGCTGGAACTTCCTTCCTCCAAACTATATCCTTTCAACAGCCGAACGGTTTATGTGTGGTCATTTTCATAGATTGACTTAATTATGGCTAAAAGTACTTTATCTCTGCAGGTTTATGAAACATGTTTTTGAAAGAAAATAAGAATCTTTTAGAAATGGAATTTTACTTTATTTAATAATACCACAGTGCAGTAGAGTACTTAGAAAATTTTCAATTTCATTCATAACTTTGTAGAAGAGGGTTGAATAAATGGAAACATTTGGTGGATCATTGGGCTGTTGCTAACCAAGGGATAGGAGTATGCCTTAGGAAGGGAAGGGAAAAAGGTGGCAAGTGCGTTTTACCAAGAAACCGAATCATTTTCTCCTGTAACATGTAAATTCCATTCAGATTTTGACTGACTTTCCTTAAGGCGGGTTTGGAGTTCTCTATTTGATCTTTGTGGATTACAGTTGCTCAAGTGTAGGTAATAAGGTAGTAACATGTTTACCCTTTGGAGAGTGTTCCCAGTATAAAAATAGGAAAATTCCATTTCTAGCAAGTTATTTATTAGGAATACAAATTAAGTTTAAATAGGTTATATTATAGATACAAAGTGTCTGCTTTTTTATCATTTACTAAAGTGGAGAAATTTGTGTTAGAAAGCAATTCCTTAGTTCAGAGTTTATGATTTGCTTTTCTAGAACATTGCTACCTTGTTAGATTGAAAGCAGTAATGTATGGTGGGCTGCCCATATGTGTCATAGTTGAGTCACACGGGTCCAGGCTCAAGGTGCAGCCGATCTCAGGCAGATTACTTAACCTCTCTTGAGTCTCAGTTTCTCCAAATGTAAATTGAGGATGTGGATTGTTGAGTGAATTGAATGAAACAATACATTTAAAATACACTCAGGAGTTAGCTACTGTTTATTGAGCTCTTGGTAGCCTCCTTGAATGAAGAAGTTCCTCAGCTTGCTGTCTGTGCTGTGCTCTTTCTTCTTAATCTGGTATGCTCCTTATGGTATAGGAAATGACAGGAAATTTACTTCAACCTGTTCTAGGTATTGTTAATAGGAAGTTGGGGGGGGTCTACTTAGGAGAAAAGGGCAGATGATAAGCAAATAGGACATAGATATCCAGCCATTTCAGAGATTAGGATGAGCTGGGAGCTCTGCACTCACCTACACAGATCTGAGCTAATTACCTGGGCTGTAAACTGTGAGGTTTTTAAGGGGGCAGGGGCAAGGTGTAACTCTTTCTTCTGTTTTCAAGCTAATACATTCATGTAATAGAAAATGAGTTGTAAGATGCCATGTAGGGTGATAGGTCTCTGACGGGAACCCCGAGTTCTCCAGTTCTTTCTCAGAGGCGGTCGTGGTGAGTGGCTGCCTTGCAGGGCAGAGCTCACCGGGAGGTTAGTCGTGCCCCCTTCTACCCTAGGCTCTAATCCTCCTTCCCCTGATAGTCAATTTTATATCTTCAGTATATTCCTTTTGGTTGTTAACAGGCACGTATTTTCTTAGGTTTGCGTTTTTAAAATTTCCCCTTTGTGTTTTGCAATCTTAATTTTTGCTCTGGTTTTTGTTAGGGAAAAAAAAGAAAGATGTTGAAAAACTTTGAGACAGATTTAAAAAGTAACAGGCCATATGGAGCTATCAAAACATTAATTATATATGGGAAAATCAAGGAAAGTTACACTGCATATATTGTAGCCAATTTTAAAGTCTCTGTTTTAGGGGAAAATGCAGTTGGCTGAAAAGTGACTGTTTTGTAAAGGGAAACAGTGCTCTGGGAGTTTGGAAACAGTTTGTCTAAAGATCCATACACACATAAAATATTTTTATAAAGCATGTAGATAAAGCTTTGGAAAACTTGTCATCTAAAAATGATAGGCAGGACTACAGTGTTGCTGACGGAAAGAATTCATTGTTTAAAGAAAAGTAGATCTTGCTCTTGACGTACAATGTTCTGTCTCATGGCTTACAAGTGAGTTTCTTTGTGCCTATATATGTTCCGACA